>NC_137793.1:21306018-21706018 GCF_963383645.1 Muscardinus avellanarius | reverse complement strand
TTCCTGAAAGCAACAGCTATTTTAGATACTCAGGCTCCCCTTTGTTTTCACAAGAGAATGCATCCAGGAAGCCCTTGAATACCAAAATCTGTGGATGTGTGAACCCCTTGTATACAATGGCATGGTGCCTGCAGATAGCCTGCTCATATCGTCCCTTGTACTTTGTCATCTCTAGATTATGTATAATACCAAGTGCCGTGTGAATGCTATGTATTGTCTAGGGAATAATGACAAAAAGTCTGTACATGTTCAGTACAAATATTTTCTGAAAAATTTTTTTTTGGCACTTGAGATTGAACCCAGGGGCACTCTACCTCTGAGCTCTACCTCCAACCCTAAATGTTTTCTTTATTTTGAAACAGGGCCTCATTAAGTAGTTGAGGCTGGCCACAAACTTGCGATCCTCCTGTCTCAGCCTCCCAAATACTGGGATTACAAGAGTGCACAATCACACTCGCTGGTCAATTTTTTTCTGAAAATTAAAAAATATATATTGTTGCATTGTAATTGTACATCTTGGTGAAGTTCGGGTAACATAGGTGTACCTACACACAGTACTCATGAGCCCTCCCCCACTCTCACCTCCCTCCCCGCTTTCCTGTGGATATTTTTGAGCTGCAGTTGGTTTAATCTGCAGACATGGAACCTCAAATATGAAGTCAGGTTCAAGAGAGTTGATTTTAGGAAATCAGTCTGACTCTGAATGAGTGTTTAGACATCTTTGTCAGAATATAGCAACTTCTTGGTTGGTATAGTTGTCCTAAAGTGTCCCCATTTTGTTCAAAGCCCACAAAAGACAGAGGAACAAATTGCAGCCATGATAGAGGTGGCTTAGAATTCCTCAGTGCTTGTATAGACATTTTGCTGGCTACATCCTGGGGACACTTCACTACAGCACATAACACAGCTCATTTGTCAGACCCCTGCCCAGTCCACCCCATCCCTCTCTATTTCACTTTGATTCTGGACATCCTACAAGCCCACGCTCAGAACCTGATGACTGAGTTTTATTATTATCCTGGAAGGACTGGGGGCATTTGATTACCTCCAACCTGCCACAGACTGTCATTTCCCAACATGCTTTGTGGCTGACAGCCTTGAGCTATTTATATTTAGGACTCAGTTTTAAGTCAGTTGTTTGCAGAAAGAAAAATCCAGAGTTCACAAAGGGGCAGCTTTTAGTTGTGTTTCAATTGCCCCCAATTATTTGAAAAAATTAAATCAGTTATCGACATTTAAAACTTAGGATAGTTAACACTAAGTTCCAGCTTCTTCCCCAAAAATCCATGGCTCTAAATAGACGAGCCTGGTTCTCTTGCAACCATGGGGACAGCAGTTATGTGGCAAACATCGCTTTATGACATTTTTCCCTGTCAGTTCTTCTCCAACCCACTTTATTCTCTGATATTACCTCAAAAATATTTGAATTTGCAATTCCTAATAAGCCCACTATTGAGAAAAACAAAATCCATTTATTCACCTGCCTAACTATATCTCAGTACCTGCATTTACTGAACAGTCTACATGGCCTTGTTTAATTCTGACCTGCAGCCCAGTGAGAGGGTCGTGACGAATGTCTTCACTTTGCAAATGAGGCTCAGGGAGGTTCAAAGGTCTCGTTCAAGTTCACAGGGCTGGAAAGGGGGGCAGCTTAGATTCGCACTCAGGGTCTATCTGGATCTCATACTGAACTGCCTGTGTTGGGAGCAACTGTAATGGTGTTCTGGTCCCCTGTGCAGACACTCCCGTGTGGAGATGGTGCTGATCAGGAGTGATTTGGGGGTTAATAAACCTACAAATTAGCTCCATACTGTGTTACTGATGAAAATTCCTGCACAGTTAATACAGTTAATGCACAGTGACTTGCCTCCTGTATCTGCCAGACTATCGCTGTCCATCTAAAGAAGAGAGCTTGCTGGGTGTGGTGGCGCACGCTGGTAATCCCCGTACTTGGGAGGTGGAGAAAGGAGGGTCGTGCAGGTTCGAAGCCAGCGCGCTGGCTTAAAAGACCCTGTTTCAAAAACATAAAATAGGTCTGGAAGTGTAGCCCAGAGGTAGAAGGGCTTCCAGGAACCCCAGTACCACCAAATAAATAAATAAATTAATTAATTAATTAAAAAATAAAGAAGAGAGCTTTCTTAACTGACTGAGGAGCCCTCTGTAGAGGGAGAAATTGAATGGGAGGCCTCCCTGTGAATAAGAAAAGAAGATCTGTTTGAGACTCCCAGGTCTCCAGCCTCCTAAAGGCCACAATTTCAATCTCTGCCACCCCTTCCCACCTCACTCCTGTGAGCTTCGGGAAAGATGCCCACCTACATCCTTCTTCCCATTCTCCCCCACCCTGTGCCATAAAAGAGAGGATTCCCAGAAGTGAGACCTTAGGAATGTGTATGAACGCACTGGTAGATGTTCTACAGAAAGCTACATGCTACAGAGGGAATAAGTAGCTCTAAAGATAAGATACATAAATAGAGCACATTGTGGGTATTTGGCAAGTCCAGTGGGGCATGAAGAAGAGACAACTTCTATTAAGACCCAGGGAGAACCTTCCTCAGAGCCAAACAAAACTACCCTGTGAGGGTCAGACATCTGGCTTCTTGCCGACAACCAGGTCAGCCCATCTCTTTAACCCCAGAAAAGTACAAAAGACCCAGGTTGTCCCAGAGAAGGCGTCACCTTCTCCTGCTCTCAGATAGCTTCTGCTGCTCCAGGGTGAGGTCCAGACTCCCTGGTGCAGAGTATGTAGCTCCAGATGTCTACTGTCTAGACTCACTTCTGTTCTCTTCGCTACAGCAAGGCTATACTCCTAGCAGTTCCTCAAAAGAGCCCTGCTGTCTGGTTCCCACACCTGGAGGCCTTTGTACCTATCATCACCTGAAACCATTCCCTTTCTGTACCTCCCCAGGGCAGTTAGTCAGCAGCTAATCCTGTCACCTTTCTTGTCCTCTAGTTGTCCCTTTCTTTGAAAGGAGAAAAATGTCCTTCTCCTGTCTCATATACTCTCATCACCAAAAAGGATTTCTGGGTGCCTGCTGTGCCCACAAAGTCCCACAGCACCCTGACTTCCCTGTGGTGGAAGGAGCCCCCCTGCATTTAAGTGGAACCTTTTCTTCAGAGTTCTTGACCACCCTGTGGACTCAGGAGTTTGAGCTTACTGCTGGGTCCCCAGTGCCATCCTGTCTCCCATAGATCAGGGGTATCAGCAGAATTTAAGGAAGGAATGCATGAGCAGGAATAAGGGGTTCCCCATTATACACCCCTGAGCATCACACTGGAAACTGTGGGACTCTGGCAGCAAACATTTTATGAAGCAGATGGGACTCAGGATTTCCCATTTGTATCTTCCAAGGTCAAGACCTTTCCCTCCAAGGAGACACTTTACCTGACTTTAGTGACCTGTGGCCTCTTGCCACAGAATCACACTGTAGCTCAGAATATAAGCACCATAGGGCAAGTCTCCAGGCTCAGACTCCAGCTGTACAATTTACTACCATGAGAGCTTGAGAAAGGCACCACATTTCTCTGTGCTCTGTATTCCTCAATGGGGCTCTCTGATTTGTGAAGATTGGATGAAAAAGAGGGCTTCATCCACAGAAAGTCCACAGCAAGTGCAGTGATAGTTCATCGGCATCTTTGGTGAGGAGTCAGAACATGGCTAGGTTAGGTGGTTATTTCCCTCTTGCACTTTCTTTGGAGTTTGCAGGGTTGTGGTGTTTCTATCAAATAGCACAATCCCTGCCAATTAAGACAAGACCTCATTTGTATTTGTGTTCCCCTGGCATAGATGGAGAACCAAAGAGCGACACCTTAAATGGCATGGTGCACACCACCCCCATGCTCCAAATTTGAGGACAGGAGATAACACCACTGTCCCTGGATCTACATGCTCTTGCAAGTTGGATGATATACAGAGAAGGGGTGCCTCTACTCCAAAATATGTGAGCAAATATGGTGGTCACATCACGGCACATGGCTGAGAGGGTTCAGAATACCCCTCAGTGCAGCCCCAGCAAATCCTATTTGAAGCCATCAGTCTAAGTGACTCAAAAGTCATTTAGACCACGGCAATTCATAGCAAATTAATTTTCTCCCTCCACATCTCTCACCCCCACAGTACCATCCTCAATAATTAACTTTTTCCAAGTTCATCCAAAACAGTTTTTAATTTATCTGACTGTCCCCACCTTCTGTATTAATACCACATCCTCCTGCCGCCTCCCGGTGACTGTGGCAGGAGCCTCCCTAGTCACCTTGCTCCCGTTTTTGCCCCTTGTCCATTCCGTTGTTCTCAGGAAAACCAGAAAAATCATTTTGAAACACAAACGCACTCCTGTCACTCACACGCACCCCTGCTTAAAACTCTTCACATGATCCTGTTTTCAGAATCAACTCGAAGGCTAATGTGGCTTTGGGGACCAGTATTGCTGCTCAAGCCGGCCTCTTCATGGCCAAGTTTGGCCTTTCCCTGGGCTCCAGCCATGGTGGCCTTTTGTGAGCAGTCACAAAGGCCAGTGCCTGTGGTGCCCAGGACTGCCGCGCACAGTGTTCTTTTGCCTGGAACACGCTCTCCTTGTGCCTTTCCTTCACCAACACAATGCCTGCCATTCCTTCTGAAGGCCAAAGTCCCTTCTCTAATGTAAATTAGATCTCCTTAATATTTTATTGCAAGACTCTATTTTTTTTCAATGACACTTAGCAAATCCTCCAATTATATATTTATTTATGTGATTATTCGCTTACTGTTGTTGACTTCTCCTAACCATAAGCAAGCTTCTTAGTGGGCAGGACTAAGGCTGTTAGTTATGCCGGTTGTACGAGGCAAGCCATAGTGCTAGACACACAGTGAACTTCTAATGAAATTTTGGGTTGTTTTTTTCTGTCACTTTATTGAAATTTAATTCCAGATCAGGTTTTATCTGAATCTTGATAATAAGAGGAAATACCTTTTCTTATTTTTTTTAATACTAAGAGGTTCTTTGGTGTGCTTTCTCTCTCCCATGTGACTTAATGTGCTAAAAGATAGTGGGTATCGAATTCTACATATTAAGTCATAATGAGCTTATTTTATCACTTTATTCATCAAAGGTATGTAATACTGCTAATCAAAGTCTCTACTTAGCAGCAGTGGGCCAAGGAGACGATGCTCTTAACGTAATAGCAGCCAAAAGCTAAGAGAGAGACTTGATATTGAAGTTTGCTTTGTAAATGTACTGCTTCCCTAGACTTTATGATGCTGAAAGTGGCTCCAGAAGATCTGTTTAGCATATAGAGTCCTTCATCTCAGGCTTCTGGTCAGCCAGTCTCTTCCTGGCATTTGACTGCTTCACCAGCCCCACCACCATGACCAAGTTCATTGTGGAAGGAATAATTTTCATTTTTCTCTTTAAAGGCTTATCTTTGAACCTGCTGCTTTTTTCTCATGCAACCACTTGCACTCTGCTTCAGCCTAGAAATCTAGCTCAGGTGTCTCCCCAAACCATGACGCATCTCGTGACTCTAACAGGTTAGGGCTCCCGGGAAGTGGACTTGCACAGAGCCTTGACCTTGCGTAGAACTAGTCTGTTACCCTACTGTCTTTTGCTTGCTTGCCTTATTCTTTAGATTTAAGAGTTTGAAGGTGCTTTTGATGCTCATTACAGTACCCAGCACATAGTAGGTGCTTTATGGAAGTATCCTGAAATAAAAGAAGGAAAGATGAAAGAAAAGTAGAAAGCAAAGAGGGAGGGGACGAGGAAAAGAGGGAGGAAGAATAAAGAAAGCTTGCAGTTTTAATGGTAGGGTACCCTGATGTTAAAGAAAAATAGGAAATTTGGGGAGAATCTCATGATCTTAGGTGGAAGGAAATGACCTAAGTGAAAATCAATACCAATTAGTATATGATTAGGACAGATGCCCAGTAGCATTAATTGGGGTTATAAGAGTCATTTTCCTCTGGAAAATCTAAGGCAAAGTGAAAGTAAAAACGTCTGGAGTTAAAAAGAATAGCAGAATATGAACACTGGGAAAAGCCATTTTTAGGCAGTCTTCCTGCATCTACGAGGAGCAGGAAAGAAAGTGGCGAGCCTCACCTTTGACAGTAATATCTTCCTCTAGCAAAATGCAGTATGCGAAAAGGCCTGTCTTCAGAACACTAATATCAAACAAAAGTGATGCAGTGCCAAGGAGCTTCCCAGAACGTCTCCAAACTCTAGTCTCTCAGCAGCTCTGCACAGCCCACGATGAAAATCCATATTCTCCAAAACTGATCTTTTAGCCTTGCTACCCTCAGGTCCACTTGGGGAGGGCAAGACTGAAACACCCAGGCTCTTTCTAATCTACAAGTGTAGGTGTAGGTGCTGACTGAGCTTCAGAATTCTAGATGGGTGGAGGGACAGGCTCTTGCTCCATGTTCTCATTCCATCCGGATGCACGGACACAGGAAATCTGGGCCCATTTCACAAAGAATGAAAGAGAGACTCTGGGCAGGGTGGCAGGCGCTCTCAGGACCACTGAGACACATTGTGTGGGCACATCCAAGGCAAGAGCGAGCCAATATTTCACTTAGTTTAACTCAATTCAACGCTTTGTCTCCTCATCATTAAGATTTTTTTTTTCAATGAAAGCCTAGCACTGTGTCTCATAGTTTTTAACCCATAGGTCATTCATTCGAGATGGGTTTTAAATTTACTTATTATCTTGCATTGTATATAGTAAAAAAATAATAATAAGGCTCAGAGAGCATAAAGCATTCATCCAAACATGATTCGAATCCAGACCTATCCTACTCCACAGACAGAGCTGTGGGTACTACTGTCTGTACTGAAATCATGTTTCTGCTACCTCTCTTCCATCACCACAGATGCTTAGATTGTCTACCTCATCCTCTGATTTCCTGTTCCAGAGAGGGGCCAGCGTACTATTGCCCATGGGCTAAAACTTGCCTGTTGTTTGAGTAAATAAAGTTTTACTGGAAAATCATGATGCTTCTTCATTTATCTATTGTCCATGGCTGCTTTCACAGTCCAATGAATGAAGCTAAATAGTTGGGATTGAGACCACATGACCTACAAAGCTATCTAACCCTAAATAGAAATAGTTTACTGACCCTGCTAGAGTGATTAAGACACATATTGTGGTAAAAGCTTAATTTTCATTGTCTTATTTTATTCATACTGCAATCAAGTGTGTGTGTGTGTGTGTGTGTGTGTGTGTGTGTGTGTGTGTGTGTAAGGTACTTCATCAATCTAATTTTTCAGATAAGAAAACTGAGGCTCTAAGCATTGAAACACCTTGACCCAGGTCACCAAGCTTCTAAACAATAGAGCTCAAATTCAGACCAAGTCTTTCAGGTCCAGAGTCTGTGCTCCCAAGTACATGGTTCTTCTGTATACTACACACCTGGCACTGCCCAGGCACCAGCCATATGATATGAGCAAGAGATGGCCCTGCCCAAGAGCAGCCCCCACAGTGGCAGCCCAGTTGACAGCCACCTAAATGAAGGAGAGCTGGGGTTGGGTTGTGGGATCTCCAGGGGCAGGTGCTTGTTCATGTAGATTTAGCTAATGCTAGACTCTCAGAGTAAGCTGACATAGAGAAGAAGCAATACATAAGAAGGTCTGCAGCAGATGACAGTTGTATCTGTCAAGGGAAATGTGTTTCCAAATCTACTAACAGTTGCTTGGCCACATCATTTCTTTGCATTCTTCATTGTAAATCATCATTTTAAAAAGTGATCTGGTCACTCTAGCCAGCCTCTTCCTTGACTTTGTAGAAAATGATTTTTCTTAGAGTCAGTCATTCACATTCAAGGGAAGAAAGTATGTCTCTTCTTTCAAGAGTCTTCTTCTGTCTTACAGAGATTTGGAGAAGATGAAAGTGTCCTGGGTGGAAGGAGCCATATCTATTCTCCCGGATGATGCAATGAGCTTCCTCACATAGCCCTGCAGATGGCCTTCCACACAAATGCTCCCACAGATGGGGTGTTCATTTCCATGGGCTGGGTTAGAGTATTCTGATTTGGGGAGAATTTATGCCTTTAGCTAGAATTCAGTTTGCATCTTTGAGACACTGAACCATGGGGCTGTTGTTCTGTTTTTGAAAACATCACAGGACAACCTAGTTTCCACTTGATATGGTAGTGAAGCCTTCAAGCAGACCATCATGTCTCCCCACATTGTTAAAGAGCTCACTTTCTATCAACCATTTTTACTGATACTTTCTAAATCTTTTTAGAATTCTCTTTCTCAAGGAAGTGAGACCTGGAATTTAAAATCTCTAAAAAATTCATAGTGAAATTTATTATGATAATGTTTTTAGAACTCCAAGCTATGAAAGAAGTTGCTACTCACGATGAAATAATATACTTCCTTGAACTAAATAATGATAAGGATATGTCTGATAGTAGGAAGCTCATATCAAAGCTTATACACAGTTTTTCTTCTCTCTCCTAACTTCATTTTCTACCTCCTACTTTCTGTCATATTATTTTGGTTCTATAATATTTGTGTTTATTGTAAATCATCTCATATATCCACTTCCATGTTGTCCATTGATCCCCACTTTAACCATATGCAGTAGGTAAGAGAGATATCATAAATATTTCTGCTTCACAGATAAGCATCTGAGCTGCGACTACGTAGGAATAGAAGACTTTGCTGGTTATCACACTTGGATACTAACAATGCTGCTGCTGATGATTGTAATGGTAACAGGAGCCAACAATTATTCAGTGCTTCTGGCCTGTCAGGCACTTTCCTGAATGCTTTACAACTGTGTCACCCCATTTAAACCAGCAAGATTCTGAAGTAATATTATTAGCTGCACATTAATATAGAGGAAATTGGAGCCCAGAGAGGTTAAGTAATTTATCCTCCATCACAGATGCAGAGATTGTCAGAGTCAGCACTGAAATCTAGGCAGTCTGTCCTCAAGGTGTATATTTCTGTT
This sequence comes from Muscardinus avellanarius, assembly GCF_963383645.1. Classification (NCBI taxonomy): domain Eukaryota; kingdom Metazoa; phylum Chordata; class Mammalia; order Rodentia; family Gliridae; genus Muscardinus; species Muscardinus avellanarius. The sequence goes on along the minus strand of NC_137793.1, from coordinate 21,697,093 downwards.
CATGGTGCTATATTACCTAAATTCTGAGACAACTTCGCATGGGATTTAAGGGAGTCTTGACATTTCAGATGAAGTAAGCCATTCACAGCAACTCTGGACATTAAAGACTCAGGACTTTCTTCTCAGGAGTATTGCTGTGAGCGTTGGGGATTTGCTTGCCTCTGACAATACCACCAGCCATAGTTTCTGGCTTTCTTGAAATCTATTCCAGTGCTCTGGGTTCTTTTTCCTATTTTAATGTCCCTGTTATGGCTTGGATCTGAAGTGTCCCCCAAAGGCTCCTGTGTTGGAGACTCGCTCCTCAATATAGCAATGTTTCAGAGGTGGGGCATTGGGAAGCAACTGGATAACAATAGCACTAATCTCATCAATGGACTAATCCATTGGTGGATTTGTAATTTATTTTTTATTCTTTATTTTGAAACAGGGTTCCACTGAGTTGCAAAGTACCTCACTAAGTAGCTGAGGCTGTCTGCAAACCCAGATCCTCCTGCATAACCTTCCAAGTACTGGAATTACAAGCATGTGCCACCATGCCTGGCTTGAATTCGTAATTTAAATGGACTATTGTGAGGGAGTAATTGTGTTAAAAATGAGAGGATTGGAAACCATAGGAGGTGATACTTAGTTGGAGGAAATAGGTCATTGGGAGGATGCCCTTAGAGACTACATCCTACCCCCAGCCCCTTCCTCTCTCTCTACTTCCAGCTGCCATGAGCTGAGCAACTTTCTTTCACCACCTCTTTCCACCACGATGTTCTGCCTCACCTCTGGCCTAGAGCAATGGAGCCAGCCAACCATGGACCGAATCCTCTGAAACTGTGAGCCAGAATAAATATGTCCTCCTCCTTTTAAGTTGTTTATGTTAGGCCTTTTGTTACTGCCAGAAAAAGCATAAGCACAGCCTCTGTGCATTCAATCAGGCTCAGACATGAGACTGGGAAACAGAGAGGCCACCCAGTCATCCCCCAGCAAGGATTTAACAGGGCAGCCAAAGCCTGCTTGAGATTGTATCATTTGTATAAAAATCCATGCTCAAGCAAGACAAGGGCAGGGGTAATCAGGAAACAATCTCTAGGCCAGAAAAATAGGAAAGAAGGAACAAAGCCAAGAGATCTACTGGACGATCCTTACTAAACTTATTGTATTCCAGACACTGCATTACAGAAGCCAGATAGTCTCTTATTTTTCAATGAGAAAACTTGTCCCACAGATAGGGGTGACTTGTCCTAAGTCATTCAGCAAGTTTCAGCATGAACACATGAGTAACTAACTGTAAGAAAAAGCCTTCACCAAGTAACTAAAGTGGTTCATTTCAGATGGAATGTTGCCCTTGCTAGTGGAGGTTGTCATTATATTTGGGGACGTAGCCAGGTGTGGGAGGCTGAGACAGGAGGATCACAGTTCACGGACAGCCTCAACTACTTAGTGAGGCCCTCTGTAACTCAGTGAGACCCTGTTTCAAAATAAAGAATAAAAAATAGGGCAGGGTATAGCTTGGAGGTAGAATGCCTCTGAGTTCCATCCCCAGACCTGTAAATAATAACAATAACAATAATAATAATAATAATAATAATAATAATAATAATAAAATTGGGGACATAGAGGAAAGGCAGGACCCTCATCTGGAGTCTGGGGAGGATGAGACCACTGGGGAGGGTCAGAAGAGAGGACAAGTGAATGCCAAGTGCTGATGTCCAAGCCAGGGTCATAGGAGAGACACAGGTCAGTGTAGCAGCAAGGAGTGAGGACCCTGGCCCTGGATCCCTAGGCGAGGTGTGGCCCAGCCCAGAGCTTCTCTCCTTCTTTCCTGTAGGGTGGAGAGTGGGGTTGGGCTGAGTGCAAGCCAGGCAACTGCCAGAAACCAACTCCTGGCTCTCTCTACCCAGATGACTTTCTTTTTGTAAAAAGAAAGGCAGGGAAGGAGGGGGAGGGGGTAGAAAGGACAAGAAAGGAAGGAGAAATAAGGAAACAGGAAGGAGGATGCTTATCCATGAGTTTTTAGCCTTTTGTGATTCGGCCCACACAGGACATCCTTGTTGTTAGGCAAACACCATGGGCTCTTTGTGTGAGAGGCAATTAGAAGTGTCCTTGTCACTTTGATTTGCACAGAAGGCAGATGGGACTTCTTGCCTAGCACAGACAGAGAGTGTGTGCCTCAGAGTGGGACATGAATTTTAGCAATGGTCTAGAACTTCTGCAGGAGACCAGGAAGGAGTCAAAGAGAGGAGGAAACGGCCAGTGAGAAGCCTAGAGAGGTCCTTGGTCCCTGGGAAACACCAAGCCTCCCAGAACCAGAGGACCAAAGCTGAGGAGTGCCACTGGGTGGCATTTTCTCCTTAAGCTGCATTTTTACAAATTATACTCTTACTTAATGTCACCTGCAATGTGCCACAGTTCCCAACAAAAACTCTTGAATCTCGGGTTTCGTCCTATCTCTGTGACCTGACACCCAATACAAAATGTTAACCATAGTTAAAAAAAAAATGAGAAGAGTGGTACAGCTGCTTCCTGAGCACCAGCTCTGTGCCCACCATTTGCTCGCTCAGATGGAGGGTGGGCTCGTTGATGGTACTGGAGCCCGTGCCTCTGCACACTGCTAGCTGCCACCACGTTCTCTGTTCATCTGCGATTAGATCAGACCATAAACTTCCCCCTTTCCCTTCCCCTTGTGAAAAGTCTGCAGTACAGGCAAGGATCCAGACGGGGGGAAGACTTCCTCCCGGTTGCCTGCCAATGCTTTGCAGCACACCGCGGATGGCACACTGCAGCGCTCAAGGCCTGACACTCATCCCTGAGAGGAGTGCAGTGTGTGTGTCTGTCGGGGGTAGGGGGCCCATCAGCCCACACTGGGGGTGCCCCCACCCCAGGGAGAGTTTCTGGGCTTCCTCCAGTCTCCAGGGAAGTCCCTTGACCTAATACTTTGCCCATTCTTCTGGTCCTGTTAAACTATACCTATCTGGGCCACATCCTTTCTCACTGCTAGGTTTTTCATCTGCAAAATGGGAGTGGTAAGTCCTGTTGTGGGGCAGGAATAAGCTGATAAATCCAAGAGTGCCTGCAAAACTTTATCAAAGAGCAAGGAGTCCCTGGAATCTTCTTATTTTTTGTATCAATATTTTCATCAGCCAAATATGTCTGAATATCAAACCAGGAGTACAGGCCCCTTCAGAATGGAAAAATGTTTCCAACTTTATTCATAATAGCTTCAATAATCTATGGGATGAGATTACCAGGCATAAACATGGATTAATTAAGAGGAAAACAGAGGTCCCAGGTGCCATGAAATCAAACAAGGTAGCTCTAAAAATGAGGAATTTCCTACCTTCTTTCACGGTAACTGGATCCCTCATCCATATGGAAACAGAAAGAGAGGACATTTCAACATTGACAAAAGCCCAGGAGTAGCCTGTGATGGTCCCATGCCCTACAGATGAATCTGTTTAGAGCAATACAAATGATTGTCTGTCCAGCTTCTCATTGTCTTCTCTGGGACTGAGCTGGGAAGTGAGATACAATTGCTCAGCTCTGCCCTCCCTCTCTCATCTAATACACAGTTTCTCCTCTGATGATAAATCCAAGCAGCTCTAGATTTTTCTATTTATCTGAGCAAAAAGCTTCCCCAGTGTATAGCTCTAGAAAGCATAAATCAACTGCTTTAAAGTCAAAGTAGTATAACCTAAAATGTGGTAAGAAAATCTTCCCAATGATGTAGTGGAAATAGAAACACAAGGAGAAATATCAGGAAGACTTCAGAGAAGAACTCAAAATGTTGAAAAATCTAGAGATAGCATTAATCCAATGCTCTTTTAATCTCTAAGAAAAGGCTGGATCATCTGGCTGGCAGGTACATCTGATGATGGCCAAGTTATCTCCCCCCACCCCCTGGAGAGAGCAAGCTGGAGGTGACTTTTTGGAAGCAGCACCATGAATAGCCAAAGCCTCAAGCTGCAGCATGTGTGGGTGGACCAAGGCAGAGTCCTCCAGGGCAGGTGCCCCAAGGTTTGTAGAATGGACAAGTTGAAGAAATATTGAGCCCCCAGCTTTGGGAAAGAATGGCCAGAGGAATGAATCACTGAGCCAAATGCACTATTAAAGGTGCATAGGACGAGCAGAAGGCTGGGGTAGGGGCTGGAGAGAAAGAAGGACAGGGAGAAGAGAAAGAGCAAGAGGAGGAAGGATGTGAAAAAAGAGGCAGGCATAAGAAAGGGGAAATGAAAGAGATAGATAAATAAGTAAAAGTTGAACATGGGGAAAGAGAAGGAAGGAAGAGAAGGAGGGCAAGGGAAGACAGAAGAAGGAAACCAAAGGAGAAAGGAGAAGGATAGGAGGTGACTGGCTGGACTGAGAGTGTTGATGTCTAAAATAGAGCTGTGGGCTCATCCTGCTTGTCGTGACCACTATAGTGTTCTCTTGGCTGTTTCACAGTCCTAAGACATTTACTTATTTTTTAAAAAACAGAAGAGAAAGGAGAAGAAAGAATAAGCATGAAGAAGAGGAAGAGAGAGAAGGTAGCCATACCTTTTCTAGTTGTTTGTTTGTTTGTTTTTTCCTGACAAATGCAATTAGTGGGCTGGGGGTAGAAGAAAAAAACCTGCCTGTCCTCCGGGAGCAAGGACCCATCTTCTCCCCTGGGTCTGGATGACAGAGGCCCCTGACCTGACCAGATGGAAGCTATGGTCAGGTCACTGCAGAACAGAAGGCCCTAGACTTGGAGACCACTCTCACTTATGCATGCCACCCAAATAGTTCAACAATTTCTCCCTAAGCTTCTTCAGGGACAGGAACTGTGATGGGGTCTGGGATACAAAACAGCCACTTCTCTCTTCCTAAGGCATTCACCGGCAGAGAGTTGCTCAGAGACCCCAATTTCCCCACATGTAAATTGAAGGTTTTTTTTTTTTTTCAGTGAGTTTTAGGTTAGGATTTCTTGGAGAAATAGGATTCTAGGGTGAGGCTTGGCGAGACTGGGTAGCACTAAGCTTCCCCACTTTTCCTAGAACAACTGCTTTATTCTATCCAAGAGAGTGAAATTCTGCTTAAACTTAGATTTGGAAAAAAGATTCCACTGAAAATTGGGCATTCATTGAATGTGATGCCCCATGGAGTTTAAAGTTTTAAAATTCTTTGTTCTAAGGTGATATGAGTTCTTGAAGCCTCATATAAGAATTCATTCACCTGTTCATTCAATAAACACTTAAAGAGGTTCCTCAATAGAAGGGGGCAAACACAGTCACTAAACAAATAAACAAGCCAGTTAGATAGAATTCTCCTGCAGAGGGGGACACTGAAGGTGGAGAGGAGTCAAGGAGAATCTCCTGGAGATGGGAGAGATGAGAACCAGCCCTGAGAGCACATAGGGAGGAGCAGAAAAGAAAAGAGGAACAACAAACACAAAGGCTATGGTAAGAGTGAATCTGACATGTCCAGGGACAGGGGAGTCAGGTCATAGAAACGCAGCAAGAGGGGAAATGGGATGAGAGAGAGTGGGAAGAAAAGGCAGGGAGCAGATGACATAGGACTTCAAGATTATGGGAAGAGTTTTGAATTCAAATGTAGTGGGACACCTTAACTGGGTTGCAAAAAGGCACCTGATGTGATCTGATTATACTTTGTAAAAGATGACTCTGGCTGCTCTAGGAGGAAAACAAGTTAAAGGAAGCCAGGATAGAAACAGCTCTCATGGCAGTACAAATAATAAATGATGGAGACCTAAGTACAAACAGCAGAAATTGTGTGGAAAGGTCAAATGTAGCACACAGAAAAAAGAGAAAAAGATTTCATGATTGGTATATATCCAACATCTTCCCAGACTCCAAATACACAAGTATGGGTCTTAACCTCACCCTTTAATGCCTAGTTAGTTCCACCCTCAAGTATATCCAATCTTAGTAAGTCCATAAAGCCAGTTCTCTTTGTCTTTTTAACCATTTATAGGAAAGTATGAATTTTTATACCAACCCTTTTCCTTCCTGAGAAAGCAGCTGGGGCAATTTTTAAATTGGAAAGACAAATGATAACTTGGATGGCAGCATTAACTTTGATTTTACAGGGGCATGCAGCAATGCTTGCCAACAGATTTAACCAAGCAATTAACTGAATACAAATGGAAGGGAATGGAAACTCTGAATTGCAAGATCCAAGGTTGAGTGATCGATAGTTATTGTGAAGTGCCTCCCACATCCTCCGCATTGCACATAGCATTTTGAAGGATGAAAAGGAATATCAGATACATCCCTCTCTTATAGGGATGTAGCCTCCAGCTAGGGAAATACGTCCAACACAAAATATTTGAAGTGGAGAGAGGACTCAGGGTACTTTTCAGATCCCTGAGGTTAGTGGTGGGGGTGGGAGGTGGGTTCTAGTTTCACTCTTGTGTCTTAGGACAAGCCATCCAACCCTTCTGAGCCTGATTTCTCTTCTGTAAAACAGGGACAATGCTTACCAACTATCCTAGTGAGGATTATATGGAGTTTGAAAATGCTTTGTAAGATGTAAAGCGGGGTATAAATAGTAAGAGTTATTATTACTAACTCTAAGTGCAGAAGGGAGATGGCAATGTGTCAGCAGATACAGGCTTCTCTGAAAAACACATACCTAATCAGGAGCCTCCTGCTGTAACACTGCCAATAGCTCCCCTGTACCTAAAGCAGTGTCCATAAACTGTGGCCCCCCCAGGTCAAATCTACTGGACTACCTGTTTTGTAACAAGCTTGTATTAGAACTCAGTTATAGCCACTGGTTTACATAGTAGTTATAATTTCTTTCTTGCCAGATGGCACAGTGAAATGGTTGCAACTGAAAATGGGTAGCTAGTAAAGTTGAAAACATTGATTTTATGATCCTTTACAGAAAAAATATTTGCTGACTAAGAGTAAAAGTCTAAAATAAAAAGGACTGGGGATATAGCTCAGTGGTAGAATGCCCCTGAGCTTAATCCCCGGCATTTCGATAGAAAAAAAGGATGTATTTCTCCAAGTTATACCCAACCACATACAACAATTTGTACCCCTTCCCAGGAACCCACTGTATAGAAAGTTGGCATTATAGGTACCTTCTTAGAGCTATAATAGGGATTCTGTCTTATTACTCTTCAGAATCTCCACCTTGTTTATTACAGTACCCCCATGTTAACAGGCTCTGAGTAAAGTTTAACCACATTAAATATGAATCATAAATAAGAAGTGTAGTACACTAAAAAAAAAAAGACACAGTTCATTTGTCCCAGAAACCTATTGACAATATATCATTGAAAGGGAAAGAAATTTGGAAGAGAATTAATTTGTTCACTCTTAATTAATTAGTTGTAAATATTTATTCTATGCCATCTATAAAACTACTTCATGCAGCTGGGTGTGATAATGCACACCCATAACCCAGCTACTGGAGACTGAGATAAGAGGATCACTTGACTCGGACTTCCTGACTAGCCTGGGCAACATTATGAGACCCTCATATCTTCAAACAAATAAATTACTATAAAATGACTTTATGCCATACAAATCAAAGCAGATTCGATGATGTGAGGTTATATCTATGTGTTCAACAATTCAGTTAAGACCTGCTCTGTTTCAAGCTAGGAACAAGGGCCAGGGTTACAGAGTAGATGGCCACCAGGCCCTTCTCTCAAAGAGCTGATAGTCCAGTTGGAGAGGCTGAAGGTGGGCAGATCATCACAACACAGAGAGACAAGGATGATGCCAAAACATGCAAAATAGAGACATGGCTAGGAGAGGGGCAGGATTCCTGGGAATGCCATCCTTGTACACACCCTTCCACAAATGTACCTACAGTTTACTCTCCCAGGGGAAAGTGGAAAAGCCAAGAAGATGCTCTTGCAAGTACCTCCTGGCCTCTAGATAGATTCTACCTGATGAGCTCACATAGGCAGTGCTGATAACTGCAGATTATCTCAATCAGTCCTCACAAAACGCTACGTGGTTTTAAGAAGACCAAGTCACTTGTTCTAGGCCGGCAGTCAAAAGTAGAAGACTCTAGTTTGGGTGAATCATAAACAAAAGCCTACACACTTAACCTCTTACTGTACAACCCTAAGTAAACGGAGACAAGTGGGAGTGCAAGCCAGAGACAGCCGGAAGTTTGTGACCTACAGAGGTAGTGTTAAGTGTTTCTGTATCAACCAAATGGACACTGGTTCTGTGAGGACCGTCTAATGTGGATAAAAGGTAGAGTTGGAATATAAACAGTTGGCTTGTGTTCGATAAGTCAATAGTTGAGGGAGGACAGAACAAAGTGTTGCAAAGATTAGCACTAATTCCCAGCCACTGGGCATGCAGAGGGCTGCTGTAACTGCTCTGGGGAGCAATTCTGGACTCTGGCCAGGATATTAATTAAGCCTAACCACTAAGGCCCAGGGAACTCCCTATCAATTAATGGATAGCTAGGAGCCTGTGAGATTACTGGGCCTCTGCAGGATGAATCCGCTTAGCAAGGTACACTCCTCAGGGCCCATCTATACAAAGGTCATGGTAGGCACTGGGGACAAGAAGAATTGGAACATAAATAGATGATGTATTTAAAGTAGAAACTGTTTATTTTATAAACTTCTTGGGCTCTATCTAAAACACAGGCGTTTCCACATTAGTTTGGTTATTCAACTTTTCATTTTATTTATTTTATTTTTTATTGGTGCATTGTAGTCATACATTTTAATGGGGTACAAGATGGTAGAGGAATACATGCACACATCACCCAATTAGCCCTCACCCAAATCCAACCTCATTCTCTCCTCCTTCCTCCTTCTCATGTTTGGCTTAGTGATTGACTTTGATATGTTTATTAATATACATTAGAGAATTTCCTTCCTCTCCTCACATCCCCTCAGTTAGGTCGCCTTATTTGCTCATCTATAGTATCTCCTTCTTCGACTAGAGTTCCTATTATGACCCATTTTCTCCCTAGCTCCATATATTAGAAAGAGCATCTGACTTCTTATTTTTTTTTGTAACTGACTAATCTTACTTAGATAATGTTCTCCAGTTCCATCCATTTCCCTGTAAATTATGTAATTGTGTTTTTCTTTATGGCTGAGTAAAATTTCATTGTGTACATATTGCATGGTTTTGTAATCTATTCATCTGTTGATGGACATCTTGGCTGGTTCCATAGTTCAGCAATGGTGAATTGTGCAGCTATGAACATAGATTCACATGCATTAATTTGGTAGTTTGGTTTCCATTCTTTTGGGTAGATACCCAGAAGTGTTATTGCTGGATTATATGGTAAATTCATTCCCATTCTTCTGAGGATCTTCCATACTGTTTTCTTTTCTTTTCTTTTCTTTCTTTCTTTATTTTTTTGTGGAACCCTTCTGCCTTCAGGCTAAACTCCAAAACCTATTTTATATTTTATTTGGAAACAGGGTCTCTTAAGCCAGCAAGGCTGACTTCGAACCTGTGTGATCCTGTCTACACCTCCCAAGAGGGAGGATTACAAGTGTGTGCTACCATGCCCAGCCCTCTATACTGTTTTCTAAAGTGGTTGCACTAATTTGCAATCCCACCAACACAGTGTGAGAGTTCCCACTTCTCCACATCCTCACCCGCATTTATTGTTGTTTGTGTTTTGAATGATTGCCATTCTAGTTGGAGTTAGGTGAAATCTCAGGGTAGTTTTTATTTGCATCTCTCTGATTTTTAATGATATTGGGCATTTTTCATACATTTATTGGCCATTTGAATTTCTTCTTTTGTGAAGTGTCTATTTAGTTCACTTGCCCCTTTTTTTGATTGGGTTATTTGTTTTCTTAGTGCTGAGTTTCTTGAGTTCTTTGTCTACTTTAGATATTAGTCCTCTATTGGAGGAGTAGGGGGCAAAAATTTTCTCCCATTCTGTCAGCTCTCTGTTGAAGTTCTTGATAGTTTCCTTTGCTGTACAGAAGATCTTCAGTTTAATGCAATCCCACATATTGATCTGCCTTTAGTTTCTTGTCCCTTTGTTGAGAAAGTTTTTACCTGTGCTTATGTGTTTCAGTGTTGAACCTATGCCTTATTCAAGGAGCCAGCATTTAGGAGACTGAGACCGGAGGATCGCAGTTCACAGACAGCCTCAGCTACTTAGTGAGGCCCTCCGCAACTCAGCAAGATGCTGTTCCAAAATAAAGAATAAAAAATTGGGCAGGGGGTGTTGTAGCTCAGAGGTCAAATGCCTCTGGGTTCCATCCCTAGAACACCCAAAATGTCTCTGGTCTAATTTCTAAGTCTTTTCATTTTAAACTTTTCATTCTTTACTTATACCAAATGTGGTATGAAGCCAACAAATATTTTTTTAAATCCCAATATTAAATAAATTCCATAAGGAGTCTAATGAGATATACTATTTCTCCCACTTCATTGACAATGATGAAAAAAAAAAAGCATCATCACTAACCAAATATAGTGACTGTAGAAAAAGGCACTGTAGAAAAAGCCTTCTAGCGCAAGGCTGTAGATTGGTAGAACTTTCTGGAAGGAAAAGTGTAATACTAAGAAAATGTAAAAGGTATAGCTATGTTGGCCCATTAATCCTTCTAGGAATTTATTCAAAAAACATAATCAGACAAATACTTCAACAAGATTCGCATATGAAAAAAGGTTACTTAAAGCATCATAACAATGCTAAATATTTAGAAACAACTTATATATCTAAAAAAAGGATAGATCATGGTATAAGTAGAAACCAAAGTCTTGTAAGCCTAATTAAAAGAATGGCAGGAAAGCTGGGAATGGTGGTGCACACTTGTAATCTCAGCATTTGGGAGGCTAAAACAGGAGGACCTGGGTTTGCAGACAGCCTCAGCTACTTAGTGAAGCCCTTTGTAACTCAATGAGGTCAAGTTTCAAAGTAAAGATTTTAAAAAATAGGACTGGGGGTATATCTCAGAGGTAGAATGCCCCTGAGTTCAATCCCTGGTACTGTAAATAAATAAATAAATAAATAAATAAATAAATAAATAAATAAATAAATGGCAGGAACCTATAAGCCAAAATGTGAAACTTCCTGAAAGTTGTTCAGTGAAAAAGAATGTCCTATCTACAAATATACCATGCATAAAATACACATACATAATGTATAGTGAGATGCTTAGAATAAACTTTACCAAATTGTTGGAATCTAGTGGCTTTTTCTGGGTGGTAAGGTTTCAAGTCGTTTTCTCTTTTTTTCTTTTTTCTTTTTTCTTTTTCTTTTCTTTTCTTTTTTTTTGGGGGGGCATATTCTGGGGATGGAACCCAGAGGCATTTGACCTCCGAGCTACAACACCCCCTGCCCAATTTTTTATTCTTTATTTTGGAACAGCATCTCGCTGAGTTGTGGAGGGCCTCACTAAGTAGCTGAGGCTGTCTGCGAACCGCGATCCTCCGGTCTCAGTCTCCCAAATGCTGGGATTACAAGCCTGCGCCATCACGCCCAGCTTGCTCTTTTCTTTTTTGTTATTTATATTATTTGAATTTTACAATGAACACATAAATATCTTTATAAACAGAAAATCAACTGTTTTTAAACATCAAAAGAAAACATGTAAAGGCTACAAAAATTCTCTAGAGGAATTCTTAGCTCTTAGCATGGCTAAGAGCAGAATAACATCTGGCTTTCAGAAGGTAAGTAAAGAGGGTATATGAAACTTGCTGTCATACTCGCACAGAATTATTAGTGCTTGTCAGGAAGCACTTCTTCCCTGGAAAAAGTAGAAAGACCCAGGGGTTAGGAACCTTTTTCCCAGAATCAGTCCTTGAGTTCAAAAAAGGTCAGCTCTGTCATTTACCAGGTTAAAAACTTGGGACAAATTACTTCTGCATCTTTTCCTCAGGTATAAAATGGGGAATGGATGATGCCTGAGTCTAAGAATGTCACATGGGTTTAAGAAAGATAATAAATTTAAAAAAATCACAATGTCTAGTACATAATCAATGTTCACTAGACATTAGCACTCATGAAAAGCAGCTTTAGGTAATTGTAGCTCATGTGAGTTAATGTTCACAGAAAAAGACACTAATGAGTACTTAAAGAGAAAGAGAAGGTAAAAGGTAATTAGGCAAAGAACTCTACAAAAATAAACATACAGATATGTAGGTTCTGTAGTAGAAGGATGAAGGGTGCAGAATGAGTGGCTTTCTGCATGTGACAAACTCACTAATCTCCACTGCTCACTCTGCAAAATGAAGATCATGGACCGAAGGTCAGAACAAAATTATGTCATTCACAAGAAGATGGAAAGATCTGGAGAACATCAGCCAAGCACAGAAAGAGAAGAGACATATGTTTTCTCTAATATGCCCAAAGTAGAGAGCATTGAGGATACCAGATGGACTCCAGATAATGGAGGGGAGATCTCAGCAAAGCTAGAATGGAAGGATAGGAGAGGAAGAAGGCTGAGGTTGATTAATGGAGGAGCTACATCCGAATATGTGTAAAAGTATGAAGACAGCATGGTTAACTTGGACACTCATTGTTGGGAGAGGAGAAGGGTAAATGGGTATGGGGGAGAGGGCATCAAGTACAGTTTAAATGTATACCATTTCAATTTAAAAAAAAAACCCAACTGCCAACACAGTTCCTGGTAAAAGTAAGATTTCAATACATATTCACTACTATTAATAAAATAATAATCATTATTTGACTATGGGACAAGCAATGAGCTCCCTGTCTCTACTGGTATTCAGGCAAACTTACCTGAGGCAATCAGAGAGAGGACTTTGACATGGAATGAGGTGGACTCTGGATTCTCCCAGACCTAAAACGTCTAGGCGAAGTCATTGAAGCACAGGGCTCAGTTTTAAAGTGGGATTGTGTAGGAGACTATTGTGCAGAGAGACTGGGGAACCCAGCCCCAACAGACTCATGTCCCCAAAGAGTTTTGTGGGGATGGTGTTCACAGCAGCTGGCCCTGCTTGTCAGGCAAGCAAGGCAAGTGTGAGGTGGCTTGGAAAAGCTGTAGATGCTGGTCCATTTGCCTTTGGGTTTATAGAACCCTGTGAATATTGCCAAAAGCGAATGACCCCTCTTCCTAGACCATGCATACCCATACCTTCTCTGGCATTCACACCAAGAAACCTGGCTGCAGGATATGAAGGACAGTGAGAACAGGAAGCAAGCTCTGATTGCCTTCCGCGTGCTGGGCTGTGGGCTGAGAGCTTTGCGTGTTTTGTCTCATTGATTTCTGCTCCTCAGACTCTTGAGTCTAGGTCCATGCTATGATTGTTGCCCCATTTTTCAGGTGAAAAAAATAATTCCTCCAGGCAGTCAGGGACAGGGTCTGAGCCCAGTTCTTAGGTATACTCTGAATGTAAAGGGTAGTGACTTGAAGGGACTGGTGACAAGCTGACAACTCATTAGCATATTAGATAGATTCAGGTCTCTCCGACTGCCTCACACACTCAGGTCCTGCCTCACACTTCCCAAGCCCAGTGAGTCAGCTGAACGCTCTTAAGGCAGCAGGGATCAGAGAAAGTCAAAGTTGCTCTGGGGATTTTCTAGCAATCCCAGTAGGAAGCAGAAGACTGAGAGACAAGGCTTAGGCTGAACCCCCACCCACTAAATGGGACCCCCAAAATGGGATGGAGAAGGTTATCACAGCACCTGTTTTTGAAGCCAAGGATGCATGCTTAGAGAAGCCGAGGTTTTGATCAGTATGATAAGGCTGGGTGCTGCTGACAGAATAGTCCTTCAGAGATAGCCAATACTTGTGGAATATTTTAAATCAACTCATTTTTTTTAATCCCTTGATTGACTAGACAAGCTTGGAACTCATCTCATCCTAGATCTAACTTGCAGCAAACCCCTAGTTTTCTTGGCTCTGGCAAGGCCAGGTGACAGTCCTTTGCATTTTGCAGACTTGCAGAGGTCTTTAAACCCCACTCTCAAAAACCACTCATATAATCTGTGCATGTACAGCCACCATGTATCTCAAGTAGACAGAATTAAACTTGGTTATGAACATGAACTTTGTAATTGAAAGCACTAGGGTGCAAATTCCTGCTTCTCCACTGAGTATATATTCTGTCTGAGCCTCAGTTTCCTCATCTGTCCAAGAAGGATAATGACACTTTAGATTTCTTGCAAAAATTAAATGAGTTAATGTAATCCTAAAAAGGCATTGAGGTGGTGGTGCACAGCCTCTGTCAGACTTTAGGTTCAGATCCTGATTCTGTCACTAGCTTTATAGCTTCAGGCACATTACCTTTCTGGGCTTCAGCATCTTCAACTATAAAACCGGGATGGTGGTAGTATCCATCTTTATTGTGGAATTTGGTGGTGAATGAATGAGTTAAAATTTGGAAAGCGCTGAGAACAGCACCTGTCACATTAGTGAGTACTCAATAAATGTGAGTTGTTATGATTAATGTGTGTGAAGTCCTCAGCATGGTAAAAATAAGTGTTCAGTAAATGGTGGCTGTTATTGTAACAAGGTACATGTTCCTCAGAGAATTTCATGCAGTTATCTCCTGGAAAGCCATAAAAATGAGGAGGGTAGGGGAAAATCTTGTCCTTAAGTAAATGTTGTAATTATAGAGAAGAGGAAATATGGTCCTCTTGCCTCTGCAGAATTCCCCAGGACCTCCCCTCCTTCCCCATTCCCAGGCTTCTCCTTTGTTTCCAGAGAACCTACCTGTTATTCAGTCATCCACTCTTGCAGGAAATGCCCTCTTAGCACCTACAGTGAGCTGAAAGGAGGCCTGGGAGCACATGGCACTGCATGAGATAGCACCAGCCCCTGTCTCCCTGGAGTTTACAGGGTAGTGGGGGCAATGCACATTAAATAAATATGTACACAAATGATTATTTAATGACAGCTGCAGTTTGTGTCATAAAGAATGTGATGAGAATGTAAAATGAGAGTCCTGACATGCTTGCTCTTGCACTGGGAGTGAAGAGAGAGTCACTTCAAAGACTCCTTAAGTCACATTTCAGCAGGATGTGGTGGCGCATGATTGTAATCCCAGTACTTGGGAGCCCAAGACAGGAGGATCGCATGTCTGCGGACAGCCTCAGCTGCTTAGTAGGGGTTTCTGCAATGCAGGGAAACCCTGTTTCAAAATAAAGAAAACAAAATAGGGCTGGGGGTGTAGCTCAGAGGTAGAATGCCCCTGGGTCCATCCCCAGTAATGCAAAAATAAATAAATAAATAAATAAATAAATAAATAAAGTGACATTTCAGATGGGGCATAGAGATGAACAGGAATTGTTTGGGTCATGGAGGAAAGACAAGATTCAGGATTCAGGTAGACAGGCTGTTTGTCCCAAGGCCCATCATCCACACGGTGCCAGACTCACCAAGAGAATAGCAAAGGGCAGTAAAGACAGACTTTTCCTAGACTGTCTCCTCCTGAGTACTCAGCCAGGAGTTTGCAATCAGTGACTATGTTCTCTTCTTTTTCAGGAGCTCCTTGCCTGTTTGCAAGAACTGCCCAGGCTCAGATGTTGGCCCCCTGACTAAACAAAAAGCGTTCCTGGCTTAACGTTCCAGCTGTAGACATCACACACTTTGCCCACATGTGAACTTCAACTGAGACACTGCAACAAGGGACTCTGCCCTCTGAATGTCCCCGATGCCTCAATCCTGTCCTGGTCACACCCCACTGAGTTTTGAGAGGCTATTGAGGAAGACAAATTTCCCTCACTGAAGAACAGGAAAACAGCATGAAAGAAAATAATGGCTCTGAAGGAGGAATTTGTGATTGACATGAATGGGGATGTTACCTTAGGTGCATCATGCATCACCAAAGAAGCAAACCTCCAGGTCATTTATTTCTCTGCCCATTTACATGCTATGGCAAGAAGATGTGTTTAAGTTTTCCATGGCTTTACACTGAAAATTGATGCTCTGGGTTAGAAAGCCATATGTTCTAGATGTGGCAGCTTTCCTTTGGAATTCACACAGTGGGGATGTGGCACTAACTCCCAGACAGTACTTTTCTTGTCTTTTTGTTCAAGACAGCAAGCTTCTTCCAAGACCAGAACTGCCCCATGTCCTCCCCTAATAAACAGCCTACCAGCTCTCCTGGAAAATCAGATGTTCAGTAGTTAGCCTAACTGTTGTTTCTCTATGTAGCAATTATGACTGGAACAGAATAATATTTTCACAGCAGGGGAAGCACCTCAGACAGCTCCTTAGGAGAATCTACAGACTGGGAATGGCCGGCAAGGCATCCTTTAGTAAGAGGAGAGAACCACTCCATCTTAGCTGGCAAGTCTCCTTGTCTGAGATGCCATCATTAGATGCTGCTCCAAAGACCTAAGAGAGATGTGTCCAGGAGAAGTGTATTACTCTGTTCCTATCCACTGAGGCTCGATGGCCCAGCAAAGCATGAAAGTGAGGCCCGTGCTCCTGAAGCGGAACAGCCTGGAGTCGGTGGAGCTTGTGAAACCTCCTCACCACCGCAGGAGCAAATCGCAGCAGGTGCGCTTCAAGGAAGATGGGACCGCTAAGAATCCCACTGGCCTAGCTGAGGGTGACAGCCAAGCTCCTGAAGACCCAGCTGTGATGGGGAAGATTCAAGTGTCCAAGCACCATCACTCTCCCACCTACTCGCTGTCCTTCCCCAGGTCCCAGAAGGCAGGGGGCTTTCAGAACATCGCCATCCAAACCTCCCCCAGTCTCAGGAAGCATTTCCCAGTTTTCAAAAGGAAGAAACTCACAGCTAGCAAGTCCCTGGTGGAAATGCCGACAGCATCCCCAAGTGCCATCCAGGTCAACGGCAACCTCTCTGAGCAGGACATGGTGTCTTCTGACCTTGCCTACTTACGGCTGGCTCAGCATCTTGAAGATGGACCTCGGAGGGTCAAAGTATCCCACCCATGTCTCCCTAGGATGCCCAAGGTACAAAGCAATGGGCCTGTTAGCATATGCTTGGAAGCTGGGACTTGGAGGGCCTCAGAGAAAGCGACAGCTGCCATTCAGGTCCCAGATGATATTTATCATAGTCCTTCTTGGGAAGCTAGAAAGTCTACTCTCAGCCCAGACAGATCAGCTGAAACAAGCAACACCAAACCCCCTTTGGTTGACTTGTGTCCAGGTGATGGGAGAAGGATACTGACGTCAGATTTAGAAAGATCCCCTTCCTGCTTAAATACCACCAGTGGTGCCAACTATACATCGGGCACAGGGAAACTGAAGCCCCAGTCGCTTTTGCCCAAAGACAACTCCGATGACAAAGTCCCTGGCCCGCTGTCATCAAAGGAGACCTGTGTTCCCTCACCTCCACAGACTCACGATTCTCCTGTTCCAGGCTCCCACAGCCAGCCAGCCCACCCAGGACAAGTCTCCAACTGTCCAGCGTCAAGTGACAGTCACCAGGACATGACATCATTCAAAACTAGCAGTGCATCCAAATCTGCCCCTGTGTGTCAGGAGCAGGTAAAGAACCCCAGTGGGTCAGACACCCTAGAGTTTCAGAACTGCTCAGGAAGCGATCACCTCCCCTCCTCTCTTCCGAGGAGTGAGAGCAAGATTCAGAGCAACAGGGAGATTAGTGGCATTAATCAGATTCACCTGGCGCAGGGCGAGCTCTGCGACCTCCAAGGCCGGCTGCAATCCGTGGAGGAATCTCTGCACTCGAACCAAGAGAAAATTAAAGTCCTTCTGAATGTAATTCAAGACTTGGAGAAAGCTCGAGCTCTCACTGAAGGGTACGGTGAATGTTTTGATATTAAAAACTGTGAGGTGAAGGCATTCAGATGGCAAGAGCCAGAACACTGGTTCCCAACAGTGAAATGTCTCTAAAATGTTTGGGGTCTGTTGTTTCCCCAGCTTTCAGCCAATGGCCTCCCTTTGCTATGATTGCCTATTATTTCATTCTAGGCTTTGGCGGGTTGGGTGGGTCTCCATTGCTATTTGCTTTTTTTTTTTTTTCTGGGTATCAACAGATTGAAGAGAGCGAAGAGTGATTATACATGATTTTTTACAAAGATACAGTTGATAAACAAAGGGGAAACATAAGAGGCTTACACCAGCCTCTTAGTGAGCTACTGAATTTGCACAGCCTTTAGTGTTGTGTGTTCATTTTTCATAAAGGACTCGAGGTGGCCATGAAGCATATGGCTTACCTTCCTCTCTGCTGGCCACTTTGACTTGGGCTGGTCCATCGTGGACAGACTCAGGAGGAACTGAAATAAGATTACAATTCTATAAAGAGAAAAAGGTCACCAAATGCTTTCCTGAGTGACTCAGCACTGTGGGGAGGGGCAGGCAGTGACCTGCATGGTGTGGACTGCTCTTGTCCCTGCAGAAAGTGCTCTAAAGATCTAGAGAAAGTGACTGCTAAAACTCATCTAAAAGTGTCCCAGAGAGAAGTAATTAGCTGGCATTTGCTGTTAGGGATCAGAATCTACATTGCTTTAAAAGAGAAAACACTGTGATAATGCAGAGAGGAGTGCAGTGAACCAAGGAGCCAGGAGTCTTAAGAATCATTTCTATCCACTTATAAAATCCCTCATCTTCCAGGATGGTTGAGAGCAGAAAAACTCCTTCAGATCTGAAAATGTTTAAAGATGTATAAAACCCCAAAGTGAGGTCCCAGTGTCACACTTTTCTTGCTTCCTGATTTATATTCGCCACACAACTTCTGGTCATCGTGAATATTGTGCCATGGGGACAAAGAAATGAGTTGGTGGAACGTGTGGGTCCCCACGGCCTTTGCCAATAGATTTACCTGGCAAACACTCTGTCTTGCAGGCGCAACTTTTATCGAACGGGCCAAGATCTCAATAACTGCAGCACCTGTCAGAACACGGCGTGCATCATATACAGGTACCTGGCCACAACAGAGGCCTGTCCCATAGCGTGTGCAAGTCATGGGGTCCAAATAACATTCTAGTAAACTTTCTTAAATGCATGAAGTCAAGAGAAAGGCAAAGACAAACACTTGAGTCTTAAGAGGTAAAGTGTTTATGAGATGTTGTCACTTGGCTCTGAGACAAGGATTGCTTTGCTTGGCCCTCTTATCTATGAGCAAATCCCTTCCATAAAATCATCCTTATGCTCAGAGAACTTTAAGTCCAAGCACTGTGGTGAGCCCTGTGTGCACACTTGCACCTCATTTTGGGATGATACATTATGAGGGGGGTGTTATGATTCTCAGTGAAGTTCAGCCTGGCTCATATAAGACACTGTTTTGAGAGAAGGATCTTTTTTTTTTTTCGTGATATCAATTGTTCTATCAATTGTTCTATCACATTGCCTCTCTATCACATTGCGGTCATTATCTTTTACCTGGCACTTGCTACAAGTCAAGAACTGTGCTAAGCATTTTGTGTTTATTTCTAAACACACCATCCTCCCAGCAGGGGCAATGTTGCTGCAATCAAATGGTTTTTATAAGAAACAAATGGGATCCAGGTGTGGTGGAGCATGTTTGTAATCCCAGCATTTGGGAGGTTGAGACAGGAGGATTGAGGTTTGCAGATAGCCTCAGCTACTTAGTGAGGCCTTTTGCAACTCAGTGAGACCCTGTTTCAAAATGAAGAATTAAAAAATATGGCTGGGGTGTATATCAGAGTTAGAATGCCCCTGGGTTCCATCTCTAGTACTGAAGAAAGAAAGAAAGAAAGAAAGAAAGAAAGAAAGAAAGAAAGAAAGAAAGAAAACTACATAGTTGAACTGTATGTACAGTCAAAGATCTGTGTTTGAATTCTCAAGTCTGATGTTAGCTAACTTGACTTGGCCTTAGTTTCTTTATCTGTAAAGTGGGAACTGTGATCCCCATTGAGAGCTGCCATGAGCACCAAATGAGATAACATACACTGAGTGTCTTGTAATGCAAACCTCTGTACAAATCCAAAGTTTATCACTGTTATTACTAGAGAGAGCAATGGCTTCCCAGCTGGAAGTCTACCTTTGGTGGTATAGTGGATGAGTGGTCAAAAGTGGTTATTTCAGTCGCTAACATCTAATTTTGTTTGACAAAAATGTTGGTTTTGTTTTCTGCATTATTCTTTTTCCAATAAGAATAGCACCTCAGGACCTGGGCAGACTGCAGCCCAGTTGGGTTGCCCATATCTTCTTTTAGAAACATCTTCCTTCTCCTGATAGCATCCTGGGATTTCATCCTGATAAAGCACCATGTGCGTGGAACCCTGCTAATACTTAGGTAGGGCTGTGGACATTTGCTCATTGAACCTGTCAACTCTTTGGGTAAAGGATCTATGGGATCACATGTTTTTGCCAAACAACAGAAAATTTAGGACTAGCCACATACACACACACAAAAATTACATTTACCTCAATGTGAACTCCCTTTCAGAAAAGGGAACCCGAGGAAGCATTTGCAGCATTGAAAAGTATCTGTAGGCAATTATCCTTTGCTACTTTTTTCTCCTTTTTTTAAGGTCTCCTATCTTAATCAAATATTCTAATCACTAGAAGGACAAAAATTATTAAATATCTAGACAGGGAAGACAAACACTACTTCCCATACACAAGAAGAATTAAGTTGAACTAACTTCCATTTACATTTTGA
The DNA here is from genome assembly GCF_963383645.1 of Muscardinus avellanarius. Lineage (NCBI taxonomy): Eukaryota > Metazoa > Chordata > Mammalia > Rodentia > Gliridae > Muscardinus > Muscardinus avellanarius. The sequence goes on along the minus strand of NC_137793.1, from coordinate 21,676,640 downwards.
ACAGTCTCTCTTCAGATAGCTACATGATTATTTTCTATTAACTTAAAATGATTTTTTATTTGGTCTATGTAAGTAAAAAGGGCAAGTGGTCATTTCCTGATGTACTGTGAGTTTCATGATCTAAACTTGGGCAAGTCATTTCTGGCCTCTGAGTCTTCTCTTTGACAAAGAGACTCTAATTAGACAGTCCCAATGGTCCATTTTAGTTCTGACATTCTGTTATTCCAAGCTGAATTAAAAGTGGCAATATTTGGTTAAACTCTGACCTTCCAACAAGTCTGGAGATGTTTACATTTTCCCTGTACTTCCTCCAGACATCCTGAGCAAACATTCTAAATTAAGTTCCACCCCTGGCTGTGTTAGCAAGCCTCCAAGCACACCTGCCTTTCCTGAAGAACATGTGTTGTTTGCATGCATTCCTCATTGCCATTCAAAGACAGGCTCTCTGCCCAGACAGTATCTGTATCTGTATTGTAGCTAACCACTGTGAAGGAGCAGGCAATTAATATGATGAAAGCAGAGAGATCAGAACAGCATCCCCATCATAGCAACAGTAGAAAGATGAGAGATGTCATTAAAAAAAAATCTCAAATGACTTCAGACTTGTGTTGTGTCCTGGAAAGTCAGATCTTAGAAACCAATGAATAAGTGATGTGAAGTACTCGTCCTCAGGCCTCGTTAAGCTGCGGTCCCTCTCCCTGATGACTGACGGGCCCAGGCCACATCACTGTGCATAAAGCACGTGGGCGCTTGATGGATTGCCCACTGGGCCTTCTGCTCTGGAGATGTCACTGCTAAGTTAGCAACACATAAGGTTTCCTAAGTGGTGTTTCCCACAGGCCCTATCAGCCAAGGGCAACTGGGAGGAGGTCATTTAGTTCTACCCAACTCCTACTCTCCATCCCTAAGTTTTCTTGGTTGCTCCTCTTGCCAGGGATCACTCAGACCCTATATCACCAAGAATCACTGGAGTAAAGATTTCATGCATGGCTCTCAGGGGGCTTCCAGGGATTCCATATACCAGGGAGAAATACTCCTTTGAGTTTCTCTTTTTTTTGGTGTTCTGTTTGTTTGTTTGTTTGTTTGTTTATAGTACTGGAGATGGAAGCCAGGGGTATTCTACCTCTGAGCTATACCCCAGCCCTATTTTTTATTCTTTATTTTGAAACAGGGTCTCACTGAGTTGCAAAAGGCCTCACTAAGGAGCTGAGGCTGTCCTTGTATTCTCCTGTCTCAGCTTCCCAAATGCTAGGATTACTAGTATGCACCAACATGCCTGGCTCCCTCTGGTTTTTTTTTTTTTTTTTAACTGAGCACAGAGGGAAGTGGGTGGGAATTGGTTGTAAACCTTAAGCTGCTTCCAGGCTGTTTAAGTCTCCCTTCATTTCCCCCACCTCTCCTTAGTTTCAAGCCTAGGACAATTTACCTAAAGGGTTGAGTGAATGCCACAAATGATACCCATGATTAGATAACACTGAATTACTTAATGAGAAAGTTGTTCTCTTTTCAAATTTATTTCAATCCTTTTGATTATCCAGAGGCAAACTGTATGTTGGGTGCTACAATGTCTTTAAACTCTTTTTTTTGGGGGGGGGTATTGCGATTCCTAGAAGCCCTTCTACCTCCGGGCTACACTTCCAGATCTATTTTACTATTTCATACTTTTTTTTATTTGGAAACATTTGGAAACAGGGTCTCTTAAGCCAGAGAGATCCTCCTGTCTTCACCTCCCAAGCACGGGGATTACAAGCGTGTGCCACCACGCCCAGGCTTTAAACTCTTTTCTAATTCTTGCTTATCACATTTCTTTGCAAAGAGAGAACAGGTCTGAGGTTCATAGCCTGGAGCACGCAACAGTATCTAGCCAGAATGTAATCATTTTTAATTTTTTTTATTGAAGCTTTTAACTTTTCAAACTAATCCTCTTAAATATTTATGGTAAGTGATGCAGGTCTCTCTTTCAAAAGTGTTATTCCCTGTTTTGTATAATTGATTTTTAAGTTTAAAAAGTGGATTGATTTAGAGAAAAAAAGGTTAAGTAAATAGTTGTGCAGATGATGTGGGGAATCTCACAAGAGCCATGAGTGTGGTGACCCACTCACTGACTGAAGCTTAGGAACTGGTGCCCTAAGGAGCTAAGTGCTTGTCTTCTTGCCAAGGGCATGAGGTCCCTCAGCCGCCCCTCCTCCTTCCCTCGCCCCATTCTCTGCTCTTCCAGCCATCTCTCTGCACTTATCTTTACATTCACTCTAAAAATAGTCAGCAGAGCCTCTTTGGAGGACTTTGACTATATGGTTCATGCATTTCTTTACTGGACATAGTTCCTGGGGGAAAAAAAATCTACTTGATTTTAGTAATAAAATCCTCCTAGTGTTTCAAGAGAAAAAAATAAGTCTTTCCCAGAAAAAAAATTTTTTTTCATCTACCATCCAAGTACATTGCTGAGGAAATAGATGAGAGCAGGCTGCAAACCTGCTATTTTCAATGGGTCAGGGAGAGATAGGCCATGTAAAATCTGAAAGGTGCTTGCAAAGAGAGAGAAACAGAAGAGTTTATCTGGGGTTTATCTGGACCGGCTGCTCCTCTCCTCATCCTCAGCATCTTCCCCATTGCTTCAGCTGCACCCACAGAGTTTAACTTTATTTTTGTTGCACCACTTCCCCCACCTCTTTCCTGCGATGTGTAGGTGTATGTAAGTGTTTTATATATATATATATATATATATATATATATATATATATATACACACACACATGCGAGTTTCAACTAACTGCAAATACCTCCACTTAATTGGGGAAGAGCCAAATGAGTGATGTGTGCGTGTATGCCTCTACCATCTTCTACCCCATTAAAATGTAGGACTAAAATGCACCGATAAAAATTAAAATACATAAATAATTTTTAAAATATGTATTGGTTAGATTCATGCTACTATAAGAACATATCTGAGGCAACTAAGCTATAAAGAGAAAAGTGTTATTTAGGTCATGGCTCTGGCGGCTCCTGTTCATGACTGGGAAGCCCCATTGCTTCTGGCTTCTAGTGAAGGTGGCATATCGTGACAGGGCTACATGGGAAAAACAAACCACTTGATCATGAGGCAGAGAGAGACTAAGAGTCTAGAGCCCCATAACTTCCTCTGAGGATACCTTCCCAATAACCTAAGGACCTCCTATAAGGCTCCACCTACTAAAAGTCACAGCACCTTCCAATACTGCCATACTGGACACTGAGGTTTTAACATATAGACCCTTGAGGGACACTCATCCAAACCATAGAAATCTCCCAAGGTACCCCAAGTTCATCATATCCCCAAACACACCAATATCCCCCACAAACTGGATTCCCTTCATAATTCTTACTTTATTCCACATCATTAACCATGAAGCAGTTCCACAAAGATATACAATACCCAACCCCTGACTCACTCTTCTTCACTATGCACATCGAATTAGCTACCAACTCCACCTAGCCCCTCCAATATGACTCCCTGCTCTGGCCTTGCAAGGGCCTCATCATTTATCACTTAAATGTTGGCTATTTTTTTTTTTTTGCCATGTGTCCCTTTTGCCCATCCCAAATAATAACAACTTAAAACAGAATCTCTATGTTATTCTCCTGCTAAGTAATCATGCTCCGGTCCTATTAATTTTTTTTATAATTTCTTAAATCCCTTTGACTGTAACACTGAAGCCTTTTTATCTGCTGCATCTCCTTTTCCTCTCTAGCCACAGAGAACTACTTGGCTAAGCCTCCCATCAACCATCTATGCCTTTACATGAGTTCCCTCCCTTTCCCAGAATGTCCCTTCTATGTCACCTTGTCTGGGCATCTCCTAGTTCTCCAAGAAAATCCAGTTCCAAGAATAACCTGCTCCCCTTCCCAAGAAGGACACCATGACATTACAACCCTCTCCCATACCCATGATCCCAATGCATCACAACAGTGTTTATGGGTTTCTCCAGCAAATGGTTAGTAGCTCAAAGTCATAAACCAATGTCTAATATGTAGCTTGTGCTCAGTAGACTCCTGTCAAAGAGATGACTGGCTGGGCATGGTGGCACATTCCTGTAATCCCAGTACTTGGTAATCTGAGACAGGAGGATACCAAATCTGAGAACAGCCTCGGGAACTTAGTGAGATTCTCAAGAACCTAGTAAGACCCTGTTTCAAAACAAAAAAAAAAAAAAAAAAAAAAATGGGGGGGAGGCTGGGCTTGTAGCAAGGGAGAATGCCAATGGGTTTAATTCCCAGTACCACACACACACACACACACACACACACACACACACACACAGAGGAATGACTGCATTAACTTGAGGAGGAATTAAAAGCAGCATAGGGTTTGAGACAGCTGTCTGGATCACCCCAAAGCAAAGTCACTGTTACCATTTGCTTTGCATAATGACATGGAGGGTCTTAATCAGATGTTCTTATTAGGGAAAAAAGACTTCTTCATAGCAGGCACTCAGTGGATTCTTTTGAACTGAATCAAATAATGGCCGAATGTAGTACATGAATTGTCAATTTTAAAATACTTGGAATACTACGTACTTTCAATGAGATGGAACCTAATCAAATCATCTTCTGACGACTCAGAGAGTCTGCTGTGCTTTCATAAAACATTGAGATCCTGGCTTCATGGACACATAGCATTATTACCTAGTACTTCCCAGCTGTGGTGGTAGAGGCAAAACTTGGCTTTGGAGAGCCACAAAACTCCCTCTGTGCTGAAATATTTCTCTTCATTTGTCCAGACTGTCCTGGTTACCTTTAAAGTATTAATCTGTAGGTTTTTTTTTTTTTTTGGTAAAAACATCAAAATCCATGGTGGTAGGCAGAATAGTGCCTGAGATGTTCATATTCCAACTCCTGGACCGTATCAATATGATCTTATCCAGCAAAAGGGACTTTGAAGATGAGATTAAATTAAGGATTTGAAATGGGGAGAATATCCTGAATTGCCTAGGTATCTCAGTGTAATCACAAGGGTCTTCATCAAGGAAAGAGGGAGGCTGGTCAGAGAGTCAGAGAAGATGGGATGATGAGGCAGAGGCCAAAGCCATGTGGTCATGAGGCAAGGAAACTTGTGGCTACTAAAAGCTGGAGAAGGCAGGGAACGTGTTCCCTCACAGAGCCTTCCTTCGGCAGCATGCTGCCTTCAGAGGCCTCTAGATGGATGGTTGTTTGAGTTCGGTGAAACGTTCTATCACTACTTATATAGGCTTCTATCATGGGGCTTTGCATCCACTAAACAGTGTTCTCAAGTTGTGACCATGGGCCCCTGCTTCAGAGTTCCCTGGTTCTCTGTTTGTACTGGTGGTTGCGCTTTACCCCCCACATCTGCTGCATCAGAAGGGGAGGTGGAGGATGGCACTCTGCAGTAGCAGCACTTCCTGGGAAAGTCTGAAGCCTGATGAACACTAAACAAGGTAAAATCAGGATCTTGAGTGAAGAAAATGATAACTGGTTTCCTAGAAAATTTTGTAACAACCAGTCCATTAATAGAAAATTCTTGCTCATAAAATAGTTCAGAAACTAGCATTTATTTTTAATGCATCCTTGGAAAGAGGAGTTAACTTTCTTCTTGGCTTTGATTTTAGGATTAGCTGGTCATACACAGATCTAATTATATTCATAAGATGCAGGTAGAATGGGGACAAAGGAGAGGAAAAGGAGAAGAGGAAACTTGATCTTGGAGTAAGTATATTTCCTGATGCCTCCTGTTTCCAATGAGAAGGGGAAACCATCCTGTCTCAGGCTCTTCTGGGGCCAGGCTTGCTTTATGTACTACTTAGGGAATTAAGCTTTGTGTTCCTCCCACATCTTCCTCATCTGAGATGAGGAACCGATTGGCAAGCCAGGCTGACATTTCTCCTGAAATTAAGGTTAAGAGCAATGAAAGCCCAATTCTCCTCCCCAACTGGGAATCCAAATGCTGGGCACTTCCCTGCAGTAAGTCCCAGAGGATGCACTGCAGACACCTGATAGGATGTGTGCCAAGGACTGACTATCCCTACCAGTTTCCCCTTCTGGAGAGGGCTGTGATCACGCCACACACACGAACCTAGGAAAACACCTAAGGTTAAGTACCAGGCTAGAACTTGCCATCTCCATCACCATCCTGTCGTTCCCACAAATTCCACAGACCACAAGTTGCATCATCATCATCATCATCATCATCATCATCATCATCATAATTATTATTATATATTGACATTTTCACAGTTAAAATTCTTCTGAACCAAACTGAGAAGTAGTTAACAAATATTCAAAAGGAGACACTCTGCAGGAACCCCCATCTGTCCCTATCAGCCAACAGCTTTGTTCCTGGATCTTCCTCTCACAGTTGTTATAGTTACAGTGTATGACATGGAGGCTCCCTGGGACATGAACCACATGTGCACCCTGTGAGAGAAAAGCAAGAGCTTTGTCTTGTCCACAAAAGACAGGCTCAGGAGAGCCAAGAGAACACCTGGGGTCATACAATTGGTGGTGCCAAAAGGCCCTCTTAACTTTCCTTCTGTGGCCACTGGGCTTTAGCCTTGCCTGCCACTTAAAACTATTACCTAACCAAAGAAAAAGGCCTTTCTCTACAAATTGCAATATGCACTCAGTCCTATGGGTTTAGCAACCAACCTTCCACCTAAATTATTTAGTATTTTTCCTTTTGTCTGCTCATGACGCTCTCCCAGAGTGGTGCCAGGTGAACTGTGAGAGCCAGCTTTCTAGCCATAGTCCTCTCTCTGACCAGCAATGGAGCCCACAGTGAAAAATAATTACAAAGCACACAGCAGATTGTGCCTTCTAGTAATCGCAGGTGCATTTGTGGCTCTCATTAAATTCCAATACGGGCTGAGCAACACCAATTCAAACTGTGGGACGTGCACATCATGGAAAATCCACCCAGCATCCCCAAACAACCAGCCACAAATAAAGCTTAATTTGTCTCTTTGGGAAACAGCCATAGAGTTTGGGGTACAGGTGAAATTCTGAGAGCCTTGGCAGGTTGATGGCTGAGACATTTATTTGTCTCTATTGCTTAATTCCCTCAATGGCTTTATCCCTTTCTTCTTTTCCCTTGGATGTAAGAGAAGAGAAGGATTTACAGTCTCAGCAATTTATCTGCAATAAAAAATGAAACCTACTTTAATGCATTAATAGCTAAAGAGGTTGAAACATGCCATAAACATGAAATTAAGCAAGTTGAGTATTTCACAGGAATAACAAACGAGTGCTGATGGCAGAGGCCACAGTGACCATGCAGGAATCCGATCTTTATTTCTTTGTCATATTTATACAAAAAGCATTTCCGTTTGTCGAGCCTGCCACTGTGTCGAGCATTCTGGTAACACTGTGCACGCGTCATCTCACTTTAGACTCCCTAAGGGCCCAAAGTGCGAGCAGGATCATCATTCCCAGTTTACAGATGAAGAAATTGAGACTCAGAGGTTGAGTGTGTTGCCCAAGATCCAAGGCATCCAGGGTACCAACTTAGATCCTAGATTCAGGAGAGTCTATCATCCTTCTTCCCTTTTGACTTTGCCTCCAGGGTGAATATGCATGTTACATTTCTCTGAAATGACTGATCCTTTCTGAGGGATTACTATGCTTCTTGTCACAGTGCCTTAAACTTCCTTCAAAGATACTATCAGCAGTGCAGATTCCTATAGACTGGCCCTGCTTGTTTACATGCCCAGAGAACCTGCAATTCTCTGAGGACTCATTGGCAGATAGATGCCTGAGAAGGGTTGTGCTTGCCAATTTGAGATGGCTGCAAGTTGTGAATCTCAAAATTATGTCCTGTAAATAATGAGCAAACTCGAGTAAATTTTAGGAAGAATATCTTTTCCAGACTGTTTGGGGGCATATACACTGAAATCCTTACTTTCCTATGTGGGATGATTTACCCAAGTGGACAGAAACCAAACTACCTAAGCAGTATTCATCCATTCTTACAGATAATTCTTTAAACAACAAAGTTATAGGGTCCAATAAATTTGTGTCCGCTTGGGTTTGGTGGTGAGAAGGACACAGAAACGTCCCTGTGGGAGATGGAGAAGAGGTAGAGAGGAGTTTGGGAGATGTTTTGTCTTTAGGGAGCTGTCAACGACCACTCATTGCACTGTAGGGTTTCTGGCAGTAGCACGTCAACATCTCTCTTTATAAAAGAGCAAGAGTCGCCTGTAGAGGGAGTGTGAAGGTATCAGCAGCCAATCCTAGACTCAAGATTACTGATCTCCAATGTGACCTTAAAAAAGCTGCCTTCTAGCCAGGTGTGGTGGCGCATGCTTGTAATCCCCGTGCTTGGGAGGCAGAGACAGGAGGATGGCACAGGTTCAAAGCCAGCCTCGCTGGCTTAAGAGACCCTGTTTCCAAATAAAAATATAAAAAATAGGTGTCTGGGAGTGTAGCCCAGAGGCAGAAGAGTTTCCAGGAACCCCAATACCACCAAAAAAAAAAAAAGAAACAAAGAAAGAAAAAGCTGCCTTCTAAGGTATGAATTTCTTTTTTGGATATGCAGCCTCACTTGCAAAGTTGCCCTGAAATCTAGAGAGAATATTGCAGAGTAGACTGATCTGCTAGACCATAAAGGGTCCCCCATGCAGCCTGGCCCAGCTTTTCTGTGGTTCCAAAGAGTGCCAGGCCTTGATCACCACCCACCCAATACCTACATACCTCTGACAATCCAGAATTCACACAGGTACAGATATGTTTCTATATGCAGTATGTCATACCTTTAGGGATAGACCCTTAGAGTTCATATCAGGACTTTATCACTTACTAGTACATGCATTTGGCAGAATATTTAACCTCTCTGCTTCAGTTTTCTCATTTAAAAAATGAAGATAATATCTATTTTATGGGGCTATGAGAATTATGTACAAAAATGAACTAAACTTGCCTATAGTATCTGTAATATAGATTTCACTCCACGAGTGATGGTTATTCTTCTATCACAGTTATGATTATTACCCATTAAATTACTATGTGCTCTAATTGAGTGGGGTCCAGGTACTCATCTTTTTTTTCTCCTGAGATGATGGTCCTGAAAGAGCCAGGCTCTTAGTAGAAATATTTGATCCATTTTCATACAAAAAGTGCAAAGGACTGGGAGTCAGGAAACCAAGTGTTATGGGTTGAACATCTGTATCCCTTCAAAAATTCCTATGTTAAATCCTAATACTCAGTGTCCTGGCAATTAGGAAGGGGGCATCTGGGAGGTGATTATGAGATTAGAGATTTCATAATCATAGACAAGAATGTGCCTTTATGAAAGAGACTCCAGAGAGTTTGTGCCCTTTCTACAATGTAGGGTTATAGAGAGAAGACAGCTAGCCATTTGTGAACAAGAGCACAAGAGGGTCATCACCAGTCACTGAATGTATTGGCACTTTGAACTTGAACTTCTCAGTCCTCAGACCTGTGAGAAATAAATTCCTGTTGGCTAAGCCACTCATCTATGGTACTTTGTTAAAGCAGCCCAAACACTAAGTTGAGATCTCATCATAATTCTCACTGCGACTTTTCTTTGCCGACTTGCTTAGTCTGCTAAATGGGCATATCCACCTTCCCATCTTCCTGGGATATCCTGAGGATAAAATGAACACACATTTCTGAAGTGTTTTAAAAATTTAAAGGTGATATATAAAAGTGAGAGGTTTCTTTTTATTTATTTTTGTTTCTATATAAACTTGCATCTCCTTTTGAATCAGCCAACTTCTGATCTACCACGATTTCTGGGCTAAAACCCAACTTCTGCTTGCCCAGCTAAGCTCCTTTGTCTAGAACCTAGCTCTGCTTTGTTCACACATTTATATATTTATCAGGTTTTATTTTTCTACCTGCTCGTTACTTTTTCTTCATCCAGGCGTAGAACTCTCATTGCTTTCAATTATTTAAAAAAAATAATCTGCTTTTCACTTAGCATGGTGGCTGGAGTATTGATCTGTCAGCTGGATTAGTGAGGCACCCTCAGGAGGAAAAACCTGAGTTCTCATTTGTTCTTGGTTTACATACAGCTCACTTTCTCAATGCTATGTGGCATCAGGCTCAGGCTTGTCATTGGATATGAAGGGCTCAAAGGCTCCCCAGAGAAATGGACATCCCTGAACCTGGGTTCCTGTATCTTGTGCATCCTGGGAAGATCAACCTCACCCACCATGACTGGTCTAAACTCTCTGAATGGCTTCAGCCCTAAATCCTGTATTGTAACAAATTCTTGCCCCTACTATGCTCCTGGGTTCTGCATAAATTAAGCACCCAGTACTCATCTTTCTTCTTATGATTCTGCATGGGATCTAAAATGTATAAAGGATGTGGATGGTGGAAGATGGTAGCAGGTGAGAAGGTCTAAAGTATCAAAGGAAAAAGAGAAAGACAGGTAAGGATGGAAAGGTTGTTGGTGTTCTACCATGATTTCTGGGCCAAAACCCAAAGCAGAGAGTTTATAACAGCCCTCTGCTAATAATTTACTCGAATTCCCATAAAGTTGGAAATTTACTCCTCTTCTCAAGGATTTGATAACTATTGTGTGGGTGGGTATCTCCTCTTTCCTCTCCCATCTAAAGATAAAGCAGATGAGGGAGCAGGGTGCTGGCTTCTCCCCCTTTATAAGATAGCTGCCACCAAAGCAAAACATATTCCCTGTCCTCCCCTCAAAAGTAATTAGTAGTTTGTCAAACATATGAAAGAAGAGAAAAGTGACAAGTTTCCTTTATATTAATAAATTGTTTTGGCCTAAAAAACATTAATCAACTCCTTTCCAAGACACACGCACACTTCTCTATCGTCTACTATTTGCCTGGCCTTGAAAAGAAAGTCATTCTCAATCCCCTTTAAATTACCAAGACCAGTGGAGGCAGTCATAAGAGGGGTGATGGGAACTCCCTAAATCCCAGTGATTATAATGGGACCCTGCTGTGTTTCCATAGAAACATAAAGAGCATATACTGTATTAATCTCTGAATGTACACAGAGGGGAGAGGTGAAGCGCAGCACTGCAGGCAAGGTATGATCACCAGGAGCTAATGGGGAGGTGAGGAGGTGAGGCTTTGGGTTCCTAAGGCAAGGACTTAGTGGAGAAGACAGGAGTGACTGCACCTGTTATCATGTCTTATTTGTACGCTCACCCAGTGAGGCAGCTGCCATAACCTCCACATTGAGCTGGGTGATAGAAAGGTCACCAGCCAGTGAGTGTTGCAGTCTTGGTCCATTTCTGAGTGTTCGACTCAAAAGCCATCACTCCATCCTTTGCATTGAGCTGTGCTTCAAGGTGTTTATGTTCTGTCTCCTGGTTTTATTCTTCCCAGGTCTGCCAAGTACACATTCTAAAATTACCTACCATTTTTTGTCCTAATAGGTATTAGGACACCTATAAATCTTGGCCAACTCAGGTGGTTTGTTATCGTTGTTTGTTTGAATTATAAAGTCAGAAGTTTCCTGTATAAGAATAGAAAAAGGCAGCTGGTGGTGCATGTGTCTGCTCATATAATTTGGAAGGAACATATGGGTGAAGAACTGGCAAGAGGGGTAGTTGAGAGAAATAAGAAGCATATTTTGAAATCAACTGTTAGTTTAATCACCTATCTAAAGTACTGGGGTGGGGTGGGGTAAGACCCACAGGGATAGTATCCAGATCTGTCTGGTTTTCTGTTGTGTTGTTGGAACCTAGCACAGTGTTGAGCTCAGGGTGGATGGATTGATGCATGGATGAATGCATAGATAGGCTGTTCTATACCATGTAATAGGGAAACCCATTCTCTTTAACTCTATAGTGGAGGTTGGTTTTTCTGCCCCAGTAGGTAGGACAGGGCTATTTTAAGAGCCAGGGAAACTGTGGCTATAGCTGTTCCTGGCCTGTGAACCATGCATGCTGCCATTGCTGTTGGGGCGTGAGAAGCAGAGCTTGCACTTACCACTTTATAGCCCTTCCTGGGTGCAATGCAGAGATTGCTGGAGATGACTTCCACAGTCTCTGAATCCACCTCATTTTTTTCTACTGGGGAGACTGAGGTGCACATGATGCAGACAGAAATTCATTCAGCCCCCAAAGACAAATTGGGGTGCAGGATTGGCAATGCCTCCAAAAGCAGGGACTCAGTGTGTGAGTTTATGTATGCTTCTGACCTGGTAAACTAACCTCTGTATAGATGTTCTCTAATAGGTACTCATTGGGCTATCATTTACTGAGGACACAGACACTGGGCTAGTAGCACCAGGAGGCCAGGGAGAATGTCAGTCTGTCTACCTTCCCCAGCACCTAGACACATGAAAGATGCTCAAACAGTGTCTGTTGAATGACAGGCTGGAATGCTTGAACCTACTCTACACTGCACACTGTAGGGGTACATACCATTTACACTTGGCTAAGATCCTCCCTGTCGGTACCATGCTTATTGTGTAGGTGAGGGTTCTGTTGCTTGAAAATGGGAAAAGACATCCCCAAGATTTCATGATCAATAAGCTATGGAGCTGTGCTTTGAAAAACAGGGCCTGTGTTTCACCCACTTCATAGGTCACCCAGCCAGGATTAAGCCCCTATCAGAGGACAGAGGAGGGACAGAAAGGGAAAGGACATAAGTAAAGGAGAGGAAAATCTGGATGGAGACCTTCAAATAAAGAAATGAAATGATTAGACCCCCTCCCCAGTGCTATTCTAGCCATAAACCAGGCCCCCTGCCCTTCTCTCCTTAGTCCTGTCTTCTATCTTGAAATGCTCTGTGACGAGGAACCTTTTGGGGCTTCATTGGCCACACGTGGCAATAGTGATTCGCCTTTGAGGCAGTGTTAACTCTGATCCTGGGATAGCCTGGGGATGGTACACAGGGCAGGTGTCCCTTTAATGATGGCTGCCTTTCAGCTCTTGCTGAGTATAAAAGCTCTAGCCAGCCACATCATATCCCGAAGCAGTGTGGGGTCTTTTGTCCTCCGTATGCATTTTTTATTTTTCCTCCTGGCTGAGTGAGGAGCATGTTCTGTTTTCATGACTCCGCATTTCCTCCCCTTCTCACACCCCCATGCTGGCTCCTCGTCCTTGAGTTTTCTGAGAGCCCTGGGATGAAAGCAGGTAACAAACACATCTAAGAGCTTAAGAGCTTTCCTGTAAGCACCAGCCCTGAAAACCCCTCTGTACGTAAATCTCCCGGGGAGGAAAGTGAACAATTAAGGACAGAGCAAGCTCGCGCCGCCGGCAGGGATAGCTTGCAGGATTCCTTCTTCTGGTTAGACTCTCCGGGTTCTGGAGAGGCTGAGCAGAGCTGAGGCAGGCCCAGAGTCCCTGAGGCCTGCTGCCGGCTTTCCAGAGGTCAGGGGAGCAGCAGCACCCCTCCTCACAGAGCGGAGCTTCTGCTCGAAATCCTAGCACCCTCAGCTCCTAAGGACCCCGGTCCCTGTGGCTTCCTGTCTACCTCACAGGCCTTTGTGATAGCAACATAATACACCTGAGTCTGTTTACTAATGATTCTAAAATTCACAAATGAAATAGAAAATAAGACTGGGAAATGTTTATCAAAAGAGGAATGTTTCAATCTGTCTGCACTGAGGAATACTGTGAGGCGGTCTTATGGGAGACACTGCTGAGCCAAGAAGCAATTCAAAGAGCAAGACGTAGTATTTCAGTAGAGAAGATGTTCATGTAATAGGAATGAACACACATGGAAGGCTTATATCACATACAGCATCTCACTTTGCACATACTAATTCCAAAGAAAGCCTCTGAGATAGAGTGCCACTCTTACCTTCATTTCATAGAGGAAGACATTGAGCTCAGTCTTATTATATATTCCCTTATATTACTTTAATGTTTTAAAATGAGGCAGTTTTCATGCCTAATACAGGGAAACTTAACATTAAGCAGGAGGAGCATCAAATAAATGCAATAAAGAATCTGGATCTAGTATTTCCTGAACACCTACCTTTAGGCTGCCATGTTACACACCTCATTTATACTTAATAACATCTCCGTGAGGGACGCGTTGTAGGTGCCAATTCAATGGATGGCAAGTGGGAGGTTCAGAGAGGTAGAACAGCCTTGCGAAGGCTACACGGTTGCTGGGTCTATAAGGCCCTTCTCTGCCTGTCAGTGATGCTAATCGGCGTGTCCTGATTTGGACTTACTTTCTTTCCTTCCTTTCTCTCTGTGTTTTTCAGTGTAGAGTATGATTTTCGGCAGCAGGAAGGCAGGTTCCACGAGGTTCTGCAGAGTCTGGAGGAAGTGGAGCCAGCTGAGGAGGTACCTTCCCCACCAAAGTCCCCAGCAGAACCCCCAGCCCCAGAGAAGCAGGATTTAAGGCGGAAAACCAAGAAGGTGAAGAAGAAATGCTTCTGGTGGATCTGAGCTCATGGGACCACTGCTCTGCTCTCCCAGGCTCTCCTCTGAGATGGAGAAGTGGCAGCCCACTGGCCTTCTCTGCTTTTCCCAAAGGCTGTGGGCTGGGAGCCCCTTGATCTGCAAAGCAGGAGAGAGGATAGCCTTAGGGCTGGTATGGCCCCCACTGGACACCTGGTCACCACCCTTACTGGAGTGGGTGCCACTGCTCACTGAGGACTTCATGGACACTGGTGTGACCACTTGCTGTATTCCCGTCACACAAGGTCAGACCTCATCTGGGTCTGCTACATCAAGATTCCTATCATGAGCAAAACCCCCATCGAATTTTCTCACACTCCCTTCATGCTAAGTACTTCCTTCCCATGCTGGGTGTGTCAACCCTAAAGAAAAATACATGAATAAATGTTGTGCAAAGCAGGAGGACAGATGAGGGCTAGAAGCAGATACCCCAAGGGGGAAAAAATAGATAAGAAAACTTAGTTTTCTGAGAATATCAGCATATATAAGCACAACAGAAATGAGCAGGGCATAAAAAATGCAAGATCGCCCTGGTGTGCTAGGGCCATTTTCATTTTTAATTAGCCCCTTGATCCCAAATTAAGGAGCTGTCATCTCATGCGATATTGGCTTTATGGTGTGTAGCAGAGTAAGGTCACCCAGCGCACCAGGGACTTGTTAATATGGCCATCCAGTATGGCTGAAATTCAAAGAGGGCTTCAGCAGCTGTAGTTCCCACACCATCATGCCTCTTCTGCCTGGGGCCTGAGACTGCCTGGCAAATGGGTGGAATTTGGTTGAGGCTTAAACTCTGAAGATTCCACAGTTAATTTACCCAGGGTATCAAAGGGCATGAGATTCAGTCTGTTGGTTCTGTCTTGTCAGTGACATCTATAAGGCACAGACAGATCACAACGTCCTCTTTCATCCATTCATTTTTGCATCAGCCTTGTAGATAAGTCCAAACATATATTCATCCATACCTTCCCCCTTTCTAGTGACCAGGCAACAGTCGCCTGTTGGGAAGAGGCAGCGGGACTAGGATGAGGATGAGGTTTTCTCTCATTTTAGTGATAAAGAGTTTTTTTAACCAAAGTCTGAGTTCTTTAAAGTCTGACTCATTCTTTTGACAAGACCCTCATACGTGGGCTTACGGTCCATCTTGCATGGCTGAGCAAACTCCTAAAGTAATATAATTAAGTAATTGCTACTTACTCTTGGGGGAGAGGGACAGGATGGAAGGCTCAGATTATTTCCTGTTAAATTAAATTCCCTCCAAGTCTGTGTTTAGACTGACACTGCCAGAAAGTGGTCCTGAAGCTTACCACCTTACATCAGGAAGGCATTCACAGCCCCCTTTTCCATGGACTCTGCATCTGGGGCCTTGGTGGAGCACGGCATCCCATGTGGACAGGAAATGTATGATGTACGTCCCCACTGCAAATTGAGACTAATTGAGCAAACCGCCCAGCGGTTTTACCTTCCCCGTCACTGTGCTCCAGTGCACAAAGCTAGTTCAGGGCGCGTGAGAGAGGAATTTGGCAAGGAATCTCGGCTTGCACTATTTAAGTCTTGGAATGTCATTCAAGATGTGCTTGTTCTGTTTCTAGTGTAATGTTTAAACCCACAAAATGAGACCAGAATGCATAACGTCAAGTTAGAATTAAGATAAATACACTTGTCATACTTAAGAAACCACATTTCAATAAGATATGCTACCACTGGCTAAAAGCCACCAATCTATCTTTCTGTATCCACACAATCAGCTCTCAGTCAGCCCCAGCAACGGAAAAGAACAGCACAGAGGATAATCCAATAAAGCAGAATCATGTGGGATCTCTTATGTAATTTTATCTTGTAGTAGAGCTTCCATCTTAATTTGCTTTGCTTACGCTAATTTCAAGTAGATTTATGTTCTTGAGCATCATTCTGGAATGAAAATAACCCTGCTCCTAGAACTAAGAGGCCCAGGCAACAGAGTATCGATCCCACTAAGCTTGGGCAAGTTGTCTAACTCTTCAGGGCTTGTTTTTCCATTCTTGAGCAGAGATGCGAAGCCTACTATGCCTACTGTGTAAGTTCCACGCACCTTCCAACTTCAAATGAACAGAACCTCTCAAAGATGGGCTAGGAGAGCTTTTGCCCGAGTGACCCTGGTGGGAGGAAGAGATATTTGAGGTAGCCACACAAAACCAAGAACCTCATGTAGTCTCCTACATGCATCAAGTTGGGGGCATTGCGGAAACCCTCAACTGCATTAAATGAAATTGAAATTGGAAAATGTTGATATTTCTAGAAATAAAACCAACCAAGGTATAATGATTTGACATCAAAGCACAACCCTACACTGCTTGGGCCACTGACCTGAAAGTGGGACGGAGATCCCTTCTGAAAATTGAACATGCAGACTCATTGTAAGGAAAAAGGATTTGAAAAATACCTTCCTGCTGAACAAAAAAGACTGTCTCTCTATTCAAAAACCCCACATACACATATATACCAAAACTCTACCCATTTACTCATGTGAAAACCATTGCCTCTTTGTAAAATATTATGTAACATCAATCACAATATTCTACTGAAATGCTATACTTGAGGCTATATGATTTTATGGAGAAAGATTAATTTAGCAAAAATTACTTTTATAAATCTGAAGAGGAAAAGACCAATATATCGACTTAAATTGCCAGAGTTTATGTAGCTGCTTTCTCTGTAGTTAAACATGCGTACTCACTATCCTTGCAATTAATACCAGCTCATCTATAGAGCACCTTCTTAAAGACGAGGTACTAATGTAAGGTTTTGTAAATTTCTAAACTGTTTTAAATGGAATATTATCTTTTGCAATAAACTTACATATTTTTTCTTAGGTTTTAAGACTCCATTATTAGCTTGGGTTGATTTGTGTTATAAAATTTAAATTCAGGAAGGACACCTCAATGGTCCTAAAGGCAAGGATGGCTTTTCTTATAATTGCTTTAACACATTTCCAAGGGACAAGCAAAGCACAGGTTTAGAACTTGGTGTCACATGGTCACATGGAGTCCAATCCACCTGAGAGTAAGGGAGACATGCACTATGGCAGCCATACCCAGCTTCATGCAAATAGATACACATTCATGATTTTTATCACTATACCCATATGCCTGGCTCTAATTTATTCAATATTTTTCTTTATTTCCTGTTCAACTTTTTTCTTTTTTGTGGTACTGGGGTTCCTGGAAGCCCTTCTACCTCTGGCCACACTCCCAGACCTATTTTATATTTTTTGAAACAGAGTCTCTTAAACCAGCGCAGCTGGCTACGAACCTGCGCAATCCTCCTGTCTCCGCCTCCCAAGAGCAGGGATTACAAGCGTGCACCACCACGCCTGGCAACTTTTTTCTTTAAAAGGTACATTTGCCCAGGCATGGTGGTGCATGACTATAATACAAGTATTTGGGAAGCTGAGACAGAGGAGTTGACAGTCTCATTGACTTAGTGAGGCTCCCAGCAACTAAGTAAAACCCTGTTAAAAAAATAAAATAGGAGAGGGTATGATGGAGCATGCCTGTTATCCTAGTACTTGGGAGGCTGAGTTGGGAGGACCACAGGTTCGTGACCAGCCTCAGGTACTTAGGCCATCTGCAACTTAGTGAGACCCTATTTCAAATAAAAGAATAATAAAAAAAAATCGGGTGGTAGTGTATCTCAAAGGTAGAATCCCCCTGGGTTCTATCCCCAGTACCACAAAAATAAATAAATAAATAAATAAATAAATAAATAAATAAATAAATAACATAGGGCTGTGGGTGTAGCTCAGATGTTGAATGCCACTGGATTCAATCCCTAGTATCACACATACACACACACATACACACACATACACACACAAACACAGAGTACCTTTGTATCACCAACACAAGGAAAACCAGAATTATGTTCTCAAAAGTAAAAGGCAAAATAAGAATAATTTTATTAAATTCATAAGTGTTTATACTTTTGAAGGCTGAGGATGCCAAGTCCAAGTCTAGCTCTCTTTGCAAAGAAGGGATATTAGCAAATATTCAGCATGTACTAAAGTCACATTAGTACCAAAACCATTTTCTACTTGACTAATCAGGATGTTTGAGGGAGAATTGAAAAGAAAACAAGTTTCTCCTCATGAGAGTCGATGTTTTCTTTCTGCCTTGTCCGTTAAAACATCTGAAACCGTCTTGTTTACACTCAAAGTGAGTCTCCCACTTTAGGAAATACCTATTTAGGGGAAGCAGAAGCAAAACAAAACTCTGGACACAGAACCAGAAGTCCTGGCTTGGAGTATGTCCTGTGACTTCTTTTTGCTAGGCAACTTTGGGCAAGTTACTTGACCTCTATAAGCCTCTGATTCCTCTTTTTATAACATATAACTTCTGTCTTACAAGGGTGTCCTGACAACCTAGAGAAAGCCTGGCGCACAATACAGGGCACACAGCAGGTGCTCAATATATGCACATGCACTGGTATATTTGCTGACTGAAGTAGATTGGGAGAAAGAAGAGGGGCAAGGAACAAACTCTCCCTGGCCTTATTAGAACCACCAGAAACCATGGCACTGACTAGCAATAGCTAAGTGCTCAGTGACTCTGAAGCATGTCAGACATAGCACAGCACTCTGAGGAGGGAAGGATTCTTGTGCATGGACTGAAACATCCCAGAAGTGAAAGACTCTAAGAGCTGGCCCCTTCCATCTGAAGCACAGGGAAGTTGAGTTAGGCTGGATGATTTGCATCACATGGGTAAAGGATATCGGGAGCAATGTGTTGGTACATAGGCTGTGTGCAGCACCAGACAGTCCCAGGATCCCCTGAAGATGGACTTGAGTCCTATTCTTCCTTTTATCCTTTGATCAAAGTCCCCAATATAATCTTTACTTTAAAAGGCTCTAATTCTATGTTGCTTAAGGCAACTTGATATCTGCTAAAACATTTTTTTTAATTCCAAGAAACAAAGATGTTTTCTGATCATTATACCCATCAAGCAGAAAATAACCTGGGAGACATTTAAATCCAACATTGATTGCTCTGGTACAAGTCTTTTCTGGCTAGCTTAATGATCATAATCCCCTTTTGGATACTTGTACCTCAATATCCTCCCCATCTGCTTTAACCAAAGCATATTATCTCTTTACCTGGGGTTTCACAAATACACTAGGGCCCTGAGCCTCTGGTGAGTGGAGACATATCTGCTGGTGCCACGTGGGCCTTGGCTGTCATAATGCTAGGCAAAACCATGGTCCTGGGTCAGCAAATCTCCCCACTGAGGGCCTCCTTTTCCAAATGTCCTTCATTTCTCCACTGGCCTCTTTGCACAAAAACCGCCTGGTGGTCTCCCCACATTATCTTTCCCCTCCCATGCATCTTCCACACAGCAGCTAAAGCAATCACTCTAAAATTTAGACCAGAAACACCTCACACTCTGGCTTAATGCCATTTAATGGCTTCCTGACAAATGTAGGGAGTTAAAACCAGGTCTGCTGCCACAACTGAGAAGCTCTGCAGTTCTTGCCTTTCTAGAAAACTCCAGCATGGGTCCTTTCCATCTGCCCTCCAGTCATGTTAAGTCTCTCTGGGTTCCCTAGCCCCATCTTACTTACAACCCCTACTTACTCTTCCTTCTGCCTGGGACACTCTCACCACACCCACCCCCTGCCCAGTTGTTGGTTAAATTGGAGCTTCCCAGGTATTCTGTTTGGGATCGGGAATGACCCCCAAACCTCATGTGTTAGGCAATACAGCAATGTTTAGAGGTGGAATGACTGGATTAGGAAAGCTCCCACTGCATCAGTACATTGAGCCATTGGATGAGTTAACAATTTGAATGAACTTACTGGGAAACAGAGAAAACTATAGACAAGTGGACCATGGCTAAAGGAAGTGGGTCACTTGGGATGTGGCCTTGGGGACTATGACAGGTCTCTTCCTGTATCCTACTCGCTGTGCTTCCTGGCTGCCATGAGCTGAGCAGCTCTCCTTCACCATATCCTGCCACCGTGACATTTCTGAAGCCTTGGAGCTAGCTGACCATGGACTGGACCTCTGAAACTGCAAGCCAAATAAACCTTTCTTCCTCCAAGTTGTCCTTCACACGTATTTTGGTCACTGTGATATAAAACTAATATACCTAGTAATGGCACTTATGGCTAGCACCATCACTGACCCACAGCACAACACGCAGCCTCTTAACCATTCACCTAGTAAACATGAACCTTGCCCTCAAAGTCCTTGGCATAGCTGTTCTTATACATATATATGTGCAACTATTTGGAGACTGTATTTCTTTTTCTCTCCAACCAGCCTATGATCTTCGTCAGGCAGGAATTCTATACAGTTTTTCTTGCCTTTTTATTCCCAGCACTTAAGACAATGGGATTTGGGTATTTGTTGCAGGAATAATTAATGAATAAATTGGTTCCGGTGGGAGGAGACACTAAAAATCACTCATAATCTTTTTCTTTTTCTTTTTAGTCTTCCCCTTGTCCATCAGACCTCACAAGGGGATGGAACCACTTGATGACAGGGATGTTTTACAGTCTATCTCTTTCCTCCCATGGTTAGGGACTACAGCAGGTGATGTGCCCAAGGCTTGTAACTCTGCTGTGGTCCACATGGCTCTCAGCACTCAGGAACATCAAGACACTCCCTGCAACTTTATCCTGCATATTGACAGCCCAGCTCCTTGTTTCAGAATAAATTGCCATCATAATTAAATCCCAATGCATTTTGCACATTTCACCAAGATACTGCCTTACTGTAGGAGAAAGAAAATGAGTTTTGAAATTAAAGCAGATTGTTAACTATTTTCACTGTAATGTTTCTATTAAAATGCCAGCATTTATTACATGTGACCTGGTCCATTTCAGACAAAATGCAATTTAAAAGAGACAGGGTCTGTTTAACCAATGGAGCATTTTGGACAAAGTGTGGCTTCAGCCACAACTAAAGTGAAAAGACAATAAAATCATGCTGAAGGATTATTTGATCCAAAACAAATAAAAGCTTTATTATCATGAATGGCTTTCACAAATTCTCAAGATCCATAAGTACATTACATTAAATTCCACACAGATGAAACCCATAATTTTTCTCCTGACAAAAACCTCAATACGCATTTTTTCGATCATCATCCAAACACCGTGACCTCTACTTGGTGCTTCAGCCCGGTTTCCCAGGTAGCACGCACCATGTTGTGACACCAGGTTATGCTAACAGAAAAGCCTCCTTTATCCTGACCCAAATGGGCTGAGTCATTTTAATTGCTGAACTGGAGAGCAGTGCACACAGCCCTTCCACTGAGCACACCATGTGCTGAACCCAATCCCACAGAAGAAATCATGAGCCGGTGATGGAAAGGACCAGAAGGTATTAGGTGTTGTCATCACTTTTTGTTTCTGTGGATTTCTTTTTTATTTTTATTTTATTTTTATTTTTTTTATTATTATTATTTTTTTTTTTGGTGGTACTGGGGTTCCTGGAAGCCCTTCTACCTCCGGGCTACACTCCCAGATCTATTTTTACATTTTTATTTGGAAACAGGGTCTCCTAAGCCAGCGCGCGCGGCTGGCTTCGAACCTGCGCGATCCTCCTGTCTCTGCCTCCCAAGCGCGGGGATTACAAGTGTGCGCCACCACGCCCGGCTGCTCTTCTTTTTTAAATAAAAGACAACACACCTTCAGTAGTTGATAAATAGAAATCAAAGAAGAGAAAAGCACTTCTAAAGACCAGCAGTCACAAACTCAGACCACTGGCCTGGACTGAATTTCCTAGATTGGATCTCTGCTCCATCTCCACTCATATGCACCAGGCCAGCTCCAAGAGCACTCAGATGGATTCTAGATCATAATTGCTTTCTTCAATATACAATTATGGAGCTCCTTCTCTATGCCAGGCCAGTGACAAGGTCACTGAGAAACAATCACAGATATAGCCCTGGCCTGGAAGAGCTTTTGGTCCACCACAAGCAGGTATGTTTTTCTGATTTGCCTCACTGGATGCCACCCTCCTTTTAACCCACTTGAGGCTGGCCTTGTATTTTCCTGGAGCTATTCCTTATCATCTTATCAGTTCTTCACTTCACTCCCTGAGAGTCCAAACTCACCCTATAGCACCCAAAGTTCAGGAAGAATTTGTTTAGTTGAACTGAAAGACTTCCCATCAGGAGCCCTTTTCTCTACCCTGCCATGCCTGTCAACATCTACTTCCTCTCCTGCATTCCAGTCCTTTCACTGCAGCCTGGGGAATCTAAGATATATACCTGAACATGCCCTTCCTTGGCTTTTAGGTAGCTAATTGCACCTATACCATCCAAAGCACCAAAATTTGTTCCTAGCAACCAAACCTCCTTAACGACTGGCTCCTGCCCAGCACTTATGGCCTACCCTATGACCAGCAACCTTCCCCATCTCCATCTCATTACCATTTTCCAAAACACCAGAGGCTATTACATGTCAGCAACTTTGCACATGCTGTCCCCCGTACCAGGGACACTGCTTTCATCACCCACCTACCTACCTAACCACCACAGGAAATAGTTTTTATATATTGCAATAAGTGAAAGGTAGTGATACTACTATTAATATAGATTAAGAAAGCTCTACTTTCTTGAAGTTACAATAAGGTGCTACTAAATGCTTTGTTTCCAACATCTCATTCATTTATCAAAAAACTAAAAGGTAAGTCAGGTACGGTGGTACACACTTGTAATCCCAGAACTTGGGAGGCTGAGACAAGAGGATCGCAGGTTTACGGCCAGCCTTAGCTACATGGTGAGGCTCTCTGCAACTTAGTGAGACCCTGTTTCAAAATAACAAAGAAAAAATTATCGCTGGGGGTGTAGGTTGGAAGTAGAATATCCCTGGATTCCATCCCCATTTAAAAACCAAAGAAACAACAACAAAAAAACCCAACTACAAGGTAGTTTGTGGTAACCTCCATTTTCCAGAATAACAAATGTTAGCTCGCAGGGTTGGGGGTGGATAAGCAGTCTGTCAGTTTGCAGTGTGAGGTGGTAAGTCTAGGGTTCTTTCAAGGTTGATCTAACTTGAGAGTCTGGACTCCTATGCCAGACAGCAAGCTGCAATTTAAATGCCACTTCCTCTCTGTGACTTCCTCTGATCATCTCCCGCCCCTGCCGTGGAATTAGTCACTCCATCTTCTGAGTACCCACAATACTCTGTAGAGGCTGCCACTTCCCATGTCATATTGAAATTACTTTCATCAATCTCTCATGCTCATCTCTACCAGGAAACAAAGGGAAGAGAGACAGGAACTGTCATTTCCACCTCTGGGACCCTCTGAGAGTTTCTTGCTGTCCCTGAGATGCTGTAAATTCTTCATAGAGTTTGAGTGAGCTGGGAGGAAATATGGCTGTGGAAACATTGAGAGGAAATACAATCGAGGGGAAGAGAAGTGGACCTGGACGAGTCCAGGAGTCTGACTTCTACCAGCATTTTCTGCATAATTTTAACAAGCACTTTCACCTCCATCTTTAAAATGAAACCATCTGCCTTCCTGGCTTTACAGGCTGTGTAGGAGAAAAAAAAACATACATGAAGATGCTTCAGAAATTTTGACTATCTTATTAATTCTTATTTTTAAATAAATGGTGTTTGAGATTTTTTTTTTTTGCTTCTGATCATAAAGTAAAATTACTTTAGAAAAAGCAAAACTCCAGAAATGGGCAAGTCACATGTGCTTTAAGCAGAAGATTCTAACATAATTTCAGCCTCAGAACCAGGTCTCTGGGTCTGGCCTCTGGCTTGTTGAAGGCCTCTGGGGAGGGGACACACTTCTTCCTACTTTCTGACCTTCACTTTGCTTGATGATTCTGTTGTCCCTATAATACTCTTATAATTCTTCCTCTACATTAAAGTCATAGTATTTCCTGTATCATTAATAAGAGACCACAAATATAATTTAATGCGAAATGTACACATGTATCACGATATGACATACCATATATTTAGAGAAGCAGGCTCTGATTTTGAAGGAGCATTTCACGGAACCTTGTGAGTCTCTCAGGAAGGTCAGTGCCCTAGGCGGGGATGGCATGGACTCCAGACCCCAGAGTTATGGGGAAGCCTGTTTCATTGGCAGTTGTCTCAGCAGAGTTCTCTGTGGGTCACATTAGTTCCTCAACATCATTCCCAGAGAAAGATGTTTGTGATGAGTTTCTCCTTTCTCTCTGGGATCTGGGTTTTTGTAGCAGACACAGATGCTGTGTTTGGTCTAATGGGAGCTTTTTTTTTTACACCCAGGTTTGGGTGTTATGTGAGAGGTCCACAAGGTCCACTGTGATGAAGGCTTGGTCTGCAGGGTCGCAGTAGTGGGAGAAGGTAGGGCCTGGTGGGAGATCCTTAGTTCACTGGGGTGGGGGGGTCCCCTTAGGAGGTAGTTTGTATTTGCCAGCTGATTATCAAAATACCTGACAAGAGCAACTTATGTGAGGAAATATTTATTTTTCAGAAGTTCAGACCATAGTTGGCAAACTCTAAGGCAGTAATGTCCCAGTGGGCATGGTACAGAAAGGCTTCTCAATTCATGGTAACCAAGAAGTAGAGTAGTGAAGGGAGGAAGGGAAGGAACAAACATGTTCCCCAAGTCCCCTTCCCTAGTGATTTACTTCCAGCCATTCCCCACCTGCCTGTAATTACCACCTAGTATATCCACTCGAATTATTAATCTATCAATGGATCAATCCACTCACGAGGTTAAAGTCCTAACAATCCCATTACTTTGCCTCCAAACATTGCTGCATTGAGGTTTTTGGGGAC
Organism: Muscardinus avellanarius; assembly: GCF_963383645.1. NCBI lineage: Eukaryota > Metazoa > Chordata > Mammalia > Rodentia > Gliridae > Muscardinus > Muscardinus avellanarius. Next base: position 21,651,522 of record NC_137793.1, on the reverse strand, counting down.
ATTCCAGATCTAAACCACAACAGTACTCCTCATGGGATTCCCTAATTGCTCTCTTGAGGGTTTTTATGAAGTCTGGCCCCAGCTAGCCTCCCTGGTTACTGGCTCAGGATGTAACCTCTGGCCCCAAAACACACACACACACACACACACACACACACACACACACACACACACACACTCCTGGTATTGTACCCAGCATGGGACCCTTACCTGAACTGAGCAGATATAGGGGCCATGCCCTCCAACATTCCAAAGTGTGAGCTGATAAAGCTTAGTTTTTACTTCATAAGCATCCTGTCTCAGATATTTTATTATAACAACTCAAACCTGACAGATATACCATCTGTAGAAAACCCAGAAATGATTCCAAGGCAGAGTGAGGAAGCAGTTTGCAATCTTACTCCTAACACTTACCCCTAAAATAGAAAGAAAACTCTAGCATGAAGGTGAGTAATAACAGCTCTTCTTAACAGAGGGCCCACTGTGTGCCAAGTTTTGTGATCCCAGTTTTACACGTATCTTTTTATTCAATAATAACCATGGGTTTGACAGATCATAACTATTATGAGCCTCAGTTGACAGATAAGAAACTGAGGATCTGATCTGTGAAACATGGACACCAGCACCCTACCCATCAAATCCTTTCAAACTCTAGAGTTTGCTCCCAATTCTATGGTTCTTAGAAAGCAATTGGGTATGAAGGTCCTCAGCCAATGCCTAGCAGCAGACATTCTGTTTCTAAGCTGCTCCAACAATCAGAAAAGACTGTCCTCTCTTCCAGTGCCAGGAAATAGGACAAGAGATACAGCAAGATACCTTTAATAGCACACTTAAAATCTCTTGTCCCAAATCAGATTTGTCTAGCTCCAGTAGCAGAAGCCAAAAGAGGCTGAGCTATTTGGAAGTAATGTCATTAGGACTAGATGTACTGGTCAATCTGTAATTGCAGTTCATAGCCCTTGCTGAACAATTCCCAGCCTGTATGTCTCTCCCTATGTGGGTGCTGTCAGCTGTAGCTCAGGTATGACTAGTGGAAGCCTCAGCTCAGACACCAGCCTCCCCAGGAACTGAGCTCACCTGCCCTGCAAAACCAGGTGGTGTGGGCCAATAAGCCAAGAATGTCAGATCCACAGTAGCAGCCGTTATATAAGCAGTCGACCCATAGCAAAGCTCTGCTCTGCTGGCCAGACCAGGGAGGACACACAAACCACCTTAGCACATGTAGGGCCTGGTATTCCCCACCCCCATCCTCACAGCTGTTGGTACATTAGGAGCAAGGCTGAGGATGAAACAGGCTCTTTTACAACTTGTCAAAAAGAAGACTATTACACATGGCTAGGATGGTATTTGGGGTAACACACACACACACACACACATACACACACACACACACACACACACACACACACACAGCCTTAAAGGAAAGCTTGGCATGAAATGGACCTTTCCTTACCTTATTTTCAGTTAGAACCTCTTAAAGTTCATCATTCATTTGAGCTTTGAATTATTTTGTCCTTTCTACTAATTCACTCCCAAAAGATTGAATTGAGTATCTGCTACAGGCTGAGCCCCGGACAGTAGGAGCAGAACCCCAGAGATAATAGGACACAGCCCCTTCCCTCCTGGATTTTAATTCACTGTGGAGCACAAATATAGAAAGATAAAAGCCCAATACCATATGGATATGTTGTAATAAAAAAATGAACAAAGAAGGAGGGGGCACTGGTGCACTTATTAGGTAAAGCATTGAAATAGGGGTAATTCCTAGACAGTGCTTTTTTTCTATCTAAAAACTGCTTTGAATTTCTGGAGCTGGAATGATGCCAACTGCATTTACCTTTTTTTAATCACTCCATAGACTCCTCTGTGTAAAGTGGGGGTAATTAGGCCCAAAATATATCACCCAGAAGCTTATTTTAACTATCCGAAATAAAAGTTAGATCCCAATTTCAACAAAGTTCTAAGAACTCCTGGCAGTAGTTAAGTTTCCTGGTTGGGTCTCCCAGGCAAAAGAGACAGGAGGCAGAGACTGACCTTCTCTAGGGTCAGTGCAAAGGAGGCTGGGAATCTGTCCCACACAATTCCAAGACCCATGAGACAGGTGATGTCTTCCTGGGAGGAAGCTCTGAGAACTGGCTGGGTCCACACGTTCTGGTGTGGTCTCTGACCCGCATCTTTTGTCATTGCTAAAAGCTGGGTGACTTTAGACATGGCACTTCCATCCTTTGATACCCTATCAGTCCACCCTAAACAAGGAAATTCCCTGTGCATCAGAGTGTGCAAGATGAAATCCACATAAGAGAGAGATTTTGACTCAAACTTTCTCTTGTATATTTTTATATCTCCAAAGATTACAATCTGTGCCACGTTATAATGGGTAGTAGCATGTTCTCTTTCTTACGGGTGCATAAAATTACAATGCTTCTTACATTTAATAACACATAGCACACATCATTTAAAAAGTGTTCTCTAGTAAAACATATGCTCTCTGATCTGTTTTCCAATATTCTTCCTGGAAGAAGTCCTGTCTTGCCTTCTTAAAGGAACCAAGACCATGTAGAAGAGAACATTGGTAATATAATAGCTTTTGGACTGGGCCAGGAAAAATGCCAATGATTCTAGTCAATGAATAATATTTGCAAGTATCTTGCATACATCACTGTTCACCAATCTTATGCTATGACAGACATCACCAATCATTTCAGCACTTCTTTCCACTGAGCCAAGATGTAGCCTCTAAACCTTTTCAACACCATAATAAAGGCAGCCATTACCAATCAACCAGAATTGACATGTGAGGCAAAATCTATTTTAGATTCCCAGTGCACAAGCTTGGGAGACAAAGACTGAGAATAAGAATTGGCCAAGTCAGAAATCTTAGATATATGAAAAGGACCACAAAAATGATATAGTTCATTGCACAGAAGAAACCAAGGTCTAGAGGTTAAAAGGGTACTAAGTCACAGAACCAATTCTCTATAGAAAGAATGTGAAACCTTTCTCCTATTTTCTTTTACTTAAAATGTCCTTTCTACCACACCAACCCTCCTTTCTTAGCATTAAATTCCTTGGGCATGTATGTAAAAAGCAATTATCTGACAGATTAGAATCCAGCAAACAGAGGAATAAAAATTGTAAGTCATGTAAGAGTTTTTTTCCTTTGGATTGCTGTTAAATTTCCTTGTGTTTATTTATCACCATCAACAATTCACTGTTCAGGCAGGTGATCTACAGAAAAATCAGGAATGATTATTACTAGAAAATGATAATTACAATATGCTGAGCTCAGGAAGCAATCCAGCCCTGCCAATGAACCAGCCATATGGTTCCTGCGGTTTAAATGCTGACACCTTTGATGGTAATGTCCCTGTTCCTACAAATAAGAAGTCAGCATTCAATCCCGCTTGGCCAGGAGAGGTGCAGCCAACTTCTCTGACCCCAGTCATGGTCTTTCTGGGACTTGGGAAACACTAAACATGTCCAGTATTTGCCAAAAATACTAATGGTTTAATATTTGCAAGCAATGGGAACTAACTAATAAAAATCACATCGGGAAAACTAAAAGTGACAGGTGGAATAGGGGCTCTTTCCTCCTTGCCCTATTTCAATCTGAAATTAAATTGGGGCCTTTGGTGCCAAAAGGACCCCTGAACCTCAAGTAATTACTTTCCAACATCATTTCCTTTTATTTTTAGGAGATAAGTTTATTCTAGGAGTTTCTGGAAAGGCTCATTTACTAAAAACTGAATCTAAATCTTAAGAAATATGTGTTTGGTTTCTCCTTCCCTTTTGGTTCACTCCTGCTGCTGGTGGGGTGTGTTTTCTATGTTTCTCTAACAAGCTCTGCTAGATTCTCATCCTTGTAATTACACCAGCACACTCCACCATCATCAGACTAAAGACCTAGCTGGCAACTCAGAACCTGTGCAAGGCTTCTGGAATAGGGATGATGTCCTGATGCATCCTAATATATGGACAAACCTCAAAAACATGCTAAGGATAGAAGCCAGACACAAAAGACCTTGAAGTGTATAGTTTCACTTGAATGGTATTCCCAAAAAAGGCAAACCCATAGAGATGGAAAGTAGACTAGTGGTGGCTTGGGGTTGGAATAGGATGGAGAAGGATTACAAATGAACTTTTGGAGAAAACTATTTTAGGCTGAATTGCAGTGGTTACACAACTACATAAATTTACTAAAGCAAATTAGAATAAGTTCAATGGTTAAATATTAAAGTATTTAAAGTATACCTTAATAAAACTTATTAAAATAAAAACAAAGGCAGAGAGAGGTGTGACTCAGCCGAGGAGATGCGTAACAGCCAGGGCAGCCTCCTAAGGGCATGCATTTGTGCAAGACCTTGAAGATGCCCTTGAAGAGAGGGTAGGATGTCACCAGGTTGAGAAGTGCAGAAAGAAACCATAGGCAAAGAAAAAAGCATAGGCTATAGTGCCAGGCATGCTCGGGACATCCATCTTGGGCTGGCTATTTGGACAGAGAAAAGTAATGAAATGCAAGAAATTTTCTTGTGGCCCGACCAGATCCCAGGAGCAGATAACAGTCAGGCTAATGCATTTATGACTTAATTTAGTAGGCAGCAGGGAGCCACTGAACACTGCAGAGTAGGGGAGTGCCCTGGCACAGAGTGACTGGGCAGGAGGGAGGATCCTGTGTTAGAAGCACTAGCAGCCAGGGCAGAGCATCAGATTTGGAAGAATTGGTGGTTGTGAATGAGGGCTCAATTGTGATCACTTACCTGTCCAGATAATGCAAAGGGACAAAGAGACTCATTGTGCCAAATAGAAAGGGAAATAATAATAGACACCACTTATTTAATGCTTTCTCCAATCCAGGCTCTGCTTTAAAGAATTGCCGCTCTAAAGAAAAAATGGGATTTAAGAGCTTGCTCTGTACAAAATGAGCCAAGTGGACTGACGATCATCTTTAGGTTTGCTCCAAACCAAAGGAATAAAGATTAGGGAGGTCATAAAATGCTTATCTAAGGCCTATTACAAAACCACAGATAGGGAGGCTGGTAGCTGAATAAAAAATGGTGATACTTGAAGTAGAAAGAAAAGTGAGACAAATGACAAAGATGAGTGTACAGGGCCTCCTGGCCCAGAAGGCAGGTGCCTGTCACTGCTGCTCTATGTGGATGCTACCACTTCTTTTCTTTTACTTTTATATTTTACTGTGCTGAAGATGGAACCCAGGGCCGTGTATATCAGGCTAGTTCTCTACCATGGAACTACACTCCAGCCCAGCACGGCTTCTTTAAATACATTCAATACACACTAAGTACTCAGGTGTAAGCGTGACATAACCAAATTGGGGAAAGGTTAGTGTACTTGGGCTGCTTCTAGGGATCAAACTCTCTCCAACTACTGTTAGAATAATATTAAGCACCTTATGTCCTAGATCCGTGAAGCAGGATGGTAATATATTTTCAGTCAACATCCCCAAACCTGGCTCACTTGGCCAGTGTAAAGCAGAGGAACCAGTCTAATTTTCTGAAAGTGACTCCAGATGTTTTGGGATCACCTGATTTCTACCAATATATATATATATATATATATATATATATATATATATATATATATATATATATATTTTGGTGGTACTGGGGTTCATAGAAGCCCTTCTATCTCCAGGCTACACTCCCAGACCTATTTTATACTTTTTATTTAGAAAAGTGTCTCTTAAGCCAGAGCGGCTGGCTCCGAACCTGCGTGATCCTCCTGTCTCTGCCTCCCAACCGCGGGGATTACAAGCGTGCACCACCACACCCGGCTCTGCCAATATTTTTATAAATTACCTGCCAGCACTTAAAGATTGGTACATTTCACATGCGCTATAAATTACCTGCCAGCACTTAAAGATCGGTACATTTCACATAAAGTATGGGGATCTTCAACTCCTCCTAAGAAACTGGGAGTCCCATTAACTCTATGGCCCCATCCCACATGGTACCAATCAGAGCTGAGCAGCACTTGTCCTCTTAAACATTAGTCCTAACACTCACACGTCCTCCATTTATCCACTCCTTTATCTACTCTTTCATTCACTGAGTGTTTTAAGTCCCAGCTATTCATCAGGTGCTGCTGCAGGACATGGTGACACAGCAATGAACAAACAGACAAAAACACTTCCTTTCCTGGAGCTCTGATTCTCAAAATTATAGCCGGACAATAAGCAAATTAAGTGACCTGCAGTTGAGGTGACATGTGCTAAGAAAAAAATAAGAATAAAGGCTTAGAAACAGGAAGCGGCTGGCAAGGCTCCGGGTACTGCAGATAGATGGTCAGTGCAGCAAGCCTCCGCTCCCATCAGATGATTCCTGAGCCAAACCCGATTAAAACAAGAGGACAAGACTTTGGATACCAAGGAAGCCCTCAGTGGAAGCCCACCCCAGGTGTGGGGAAATCACACAGAGGAATGAGAAGGGAAGGGAGTAGCTGAGGTGGGCAGTGGTTTGGGTTTTATTCTGAGCACAATGGAAGCCACAGGTGGGTTTGAGCAGAGGAGGGATGTGCTGCACATGTTCTTCCATGCTGCTGATTGGCCCCTTTGAGCATCTGAATGTTCAGCCCTTGGTTTAAACAAGCCGGGCAGAGGTTAAAGGCTAGATATGGGCTCAGTATGTAGGAAGAAAAAAATAATCAAACTGTCTGACATGAATCTCTGGATCTTAAGAATATAATATTTGTGCAGAGGAATAACTCCAAACTTAGCAGTATTTATGGACAGAGTCAACATACAGTGACATCACTTAGAAAACCAAAAGACATAGAACCCTGAGACTGACCCCACTTGACACTGCACTAGAAAACCATGGCCCCAGAAGACATGAATCTGGAATGTTCTACCTTGTCCACTTGCCAAAAACTCCTCACACGTCTCTATCTTTATGGCGATATTCTACCTCTCCTGGTACACTCAACACCTTAGACAAAGTCATAATCCTTATTTTAATTTAGGAACTTGAGTAAGCTCTCATATCCTCCCAACTCAGATAGGAGAACTCTGATCCTTTATTCTAAAATGATGACCAGACAATTTCTGGACCCTGAAGAATGAACAACACTTGATAAGAGGAAAAGCGTACTCACGATCAGAATGTGGTCCCGGCCCATAGTGATTACCATCCGGTTCACTGTGCGAAGCAGCTGGACCATGATCTCTTGGGTGTGGTGGTGGGTGAAGGCCTGTAACAGTCAGAGACATCCGTGTGACAACCAGGACACTATGCCAACCAAATGCCCCAAGGACACAGACAACACTGGCCTGGCATGGTGACCACCAACCTCGCTGCTCCCAAGGACACCAGTGCCATCATTAGAATCGCCACTGTCACTGTTCTATCTCCATCCCCATCAGTACTTCACATTGTGCACTAGACATCCCACGAATCCCCTGAAAGATAATTTAGTGATGAAGATTTTACATGGGCTTTAGATGAGGAATTTTAGGTTTAAAATACCATCAGGGACAAGAATTAGTTGTATTACATTGAAGACGTTACATCAGTTCTCTAAACCTGGGTTTCTTCATCTAAGGGTCAGATTCTAACCTAGAATGAGGGGGACATCAATGCAAGGAATTGATTAGAGGCACCAACAGCAGGAATCCATCACCACCTGTAGGTCAGAAAGATAAAAAGAGGAAGTATATTGGTGGAGGGGGGTGATATAATGAAAAACCATGACCCTTGAGGATACTCATATAGCTAAAATTTTCAGAGTGCCCACAGGTTGGAAATCTCTGTGTCAAGTTGGAACATATGGAGGGGTCCATCCATCCACTTTAAACACAGGTCCTCAACCTTTCTGAAGGACTTGGTGATGATCTCCAAGCTTTTGCTGTGGGTAAGCAAGTGTTTCCTGCAAATTAATCTTCATCCTCAGATTGTGCTACAAACATAGCCCTAGGCACAATTTCATCTGTGCATTCGTGGGAGAGTGGCCAAGACCAAGTGAAAAGGCCTGGGGTTTTAGATTTGAATGTTCTGGGTCTAAATTCTGCTGTTGTGGTTACTAGCTGGGCAACTTCATTTAGCACTTAACCTTTCTGAGCCTTGACTTCTTCATCAACAAAACCCAAGAGGTTCTCTTGAATGACAAGAACATAAAAGTTCCACCTGCACTTCTGGAAAAAGTACGCATGCCCAGTTCTCTTGCAGGGATTCTGTAGGTCTACAATACAGCCTGGTCATCAGCAATTTCTGGATGTCAGGCACATCATTCTACTGGCTGAATGCCATGACACAAGCCACTGTGAAACTCTGGAGATGAGGTTGGGGTTTATACAGGGTTCTGTGCCTCCAGGGTCTAGGTCAGCCTATCTTAAATGATGGTTGAAAAAGAAGATGACCATCCACACTTGTTCATAAGCATGGGATGAGCCTCTGCTGCATCCAACTCAACTACAGTCTTGTCTCTTATGCAGCCAAGGAAAGAAAATAGGCTCGTAATTGGGGAAGAGCAAGAAGAAGAAAGATGTGTGCATTAAAAATGCCCTCACCTCCCAACACGCTCTCAATGGCTATTGGCACCCAGGGATGAATCACCCTGAGCACTTTTTTCTTTCTGCCTCAGACTCATTTCTTTGGCAGATTCTCCATTTGCTAGCCTTGGGGAGTTACCAGCAGAAGCTCTACCACCGGAGCTTCCCCCCAGATGATGCATTTGACAGAATGAATTCTCTGTCATCAAGTCCAGCCAGACCTCAGTCTTTCTCTAAACTTGAGCTCTCCATTATCTGGAATTTCCCTCGTGAGGTGACAGGTGGGAGAGACAGTGTATCCCTTCCCCAACAAGGTGAACATCTCTCCTGACTCCCTTCTCCTTTATTTGTTCAAGCTTTACCAATCACTTTTAATGTCCAATTTCTTATGTTATATAAATATTATGTTCATGATTATAAGAGCAATAGCTGACATTTTTGAGTAAATTCCCGGTGCCCTATGAAGCATGTTACCTGTCTTCACATCAAGATAAGCAATATTATGAGTTCCATTACTCAGTTGAGTAACCAGAAGGCCAGAAAGGTTAAATAATTTACCCAGGATCACCTAACAAGAAAGTCAAGAAAAAAGGTTTTGAATCCAGCAGTCAATTTCTTTCTTAAACTCACCCAGGCATCTGGAACATGATCACAGATCTCCGGTTGCTACTTTGGGGCTTCATTAGCCTCCTTCCATCTGCAAAGATGGATAGACCCTGTCTTCAACTGGGCCAACTTCTAACTCCTTCAGTGGCTTCTAATCTTTTCTTTCTGCTTTAGAAAATCTTCCATGCTATGGATTCATTACTCCTTCATCTTTTCTATATTCCTTAGCAGTTTCATCAAACTTATATAATAGTTTCCATTTGATGTGGTTTTCCCAAGATTACATCTTTTCTCTTACCAAAAGAGATATTAAAATCCCCCTTTCTTCTTGACCTCCTGCCCCTTGCTTCTTTTAAATAGCTACTTCTTCTTAGTCCAAAGAGCAGCAATTAGGCTGCTTGGGAAGTTTGGTATATAAAAGTGGGAAACTGTCAAATTCAATTCATTTCATTCTGAAAACTCCCAATATAGGAGACTGTCTAGTACAGGGTTTTGAGATCAGATAGGCTTGAATGTAAATTCCAGCTCCTCTCCTTTGACCTGGATGACCTTGGGAAAATAGTTTTTCCTCTTTGAGTTTCACTTTCTGCATTTGTAAAATGTGGCAAACTCCAAAAACACTGCGGTTATGGTTTTAGGAATAAATAAGGTATTGCAGGCAAAGCTCTGAGCACAATATCTGACATGTTGTACACCTCCAGGAAGTGGTGGCTGCATCTCTCCTATTCCCCTTGGTCTTCCTCAGCACTCTGGCTGGGTTTGCAGATTTTCAGCACATAGCAGAAAGTATAGCACAAGGCAATGCATAAAATAAACTCTGGGTGATATCGAAATGTCACGCAAAGAATGTATAGCATATATGCAAATGGAAAACTTTCAAGATGATAAACCTGTGCTAAGCCATAAAAGTGCAACCACAAATCACCCACTGTTAATTGCTCCAGTGCCAGGCAAGTGGAAGGAAACTCTAGGAAAGTATCTTCCGGGCCCGAACTAAATGGTGGCTTGTAATTGAAATGACAAAATCAGTCTTCTCATTATGGCCCTGGCAAAGAAATTAATCCATCCAAACTAAACACACTGCAAATTGTAGTGATTTTTTTCTTTTAATAATTATTGGCTGTGATATCTGGGACTTGAAATGAAGCCCTGTGCAGATGCCTCATGCATGCATCTCCAAGCATCAGACAGCAGAAGGAGAGCTGGAAGTGAAGGAGTTTGGAGCCAAGCCTTGTCTTCTGAGTTCACCGTTCATTCTAGGTTTTTGTAGAATACAACTCAGAACCACTGGATTCCTGCAGTATTTCCAGAACAATAACAGATCAGGCCATGTGTGGGATATTTTTAAGCAATAATAGACAAACACAGCATTTCATAACACTGGCTCAAATTAATATGAAAGGTTCTTTTGCTTTCACCTCTTCTGATGATAAATCTCTACCTCTGGAGCAAACATGTCTCTAATGCCTCTCTAGTTTAAGAAAAATCCCCTTTTTAACAAAAAGGAAAGCCCTCAGGTCAGAACAGGCAGTATACAAAAATGCATCTAGTTAGAACTTAACAATATTGATTTGTTCTTGTTGTATTTATTTTTAAAGTTAGTTATATTTTTGGCAAGTGTGCATGGAAAAGATCCAATGCTTGGAGATAAAGCAAAATGAGGATTGCATGACATTTTAATGGAACATTTCTAATAACCAAGGGTCCTCTCACAGGAAAGGTATCTTTGATTAGCCACCCACAACTGAGTAGAAACGAGTTTTACAAAACGTTAGCTTGTAGAAAAACAACCAAGTTTGATTGTTTTGATTTTTGTTTTTTGTTCTGTGGTTCTCTGTCTTAGACCTAATGGCAGTTTGACATGAGCATCTCCCCACCACACACACACACACACACACACACACACACACACACACACACTTAATCTTAAATGCTTTTAACCAGCCCAGTTGCTGTTCAGCCTGTTCCCTAATTTACCAGCTAAATAAAACCTGGGCACATGTCAGTATCTAACAGTATAAGATGATATTTTTAACAATTTGAGAATTTGGCTTTTACTCAAGAGATGCTCTTACAGTGATAATATAAAATTGTTTAATGAGGTTATAAATGTATATAGCTTTTTAAAAATATTCTCTAATGTTCATTTAAAACAAGAACCCAGCAGCCCCAGATACCCCTATCTCCAGAGGAACTTCTTGTTATAGCATTTATTTTGATATTCATGCCCATGTTATCAATAATATACTGATCATTCCATATTTATTTGTGGTACTGGGGATTGAACACAGGGGTATTCTATCTCTGAGTCACACCTCAGCCCTTTCTATCTTTTAATTTTTAAATTTAAGTTGCTGAAGGTCTCACTAACTTGCTGAGGCTGACCTCGAACCTGTGATCCTCCTGTCTCAGGCTCCCAAGTACTGAGATTACAGGCGTGCACCACCATGCCTGTTTTTTTTTAAATTGATGTTATTATTTACTAATTGTTTTCCATAAAAGGCAAGCATATCACACTTTCTTCTCCTGCCTCCATCAGACATATGTACCCTACCCATTTATCCTTCCTCCCATACAATTCTAATCTTGGCTCCATCAATATTTATATATTTATATACTCCATTCCCATCCAAGCTGGAGTCTGACAAATTCCCATCTCTAACAAGTTTTTTCATTTCCCAAAACCAAAAAAATGGAAGATATCTTGATACCTGTTAGTTTTCTAGATTGTTTGATATTATCTTTCTCCATGATTCACTATCACTATTTCCCAAAGATTTTTCTGCTTATCTTTAAAAGTGTGTGATGCAGATTGAGCTTGTATTGCTTGCTAATAAGCACAGTATTAATTGCTAATAACAAACTTTCATACTTAGGAGAAAGAGTAAAACCCTTTTCTCTGTCTCTAAACTGTCAACTAAGAGCTGCAACCAGGGTTTGTGGGGAGCTGTTAAGGCTTTCCCCTAGATTAGTGTATCTGACTCAGCTGACTGTCCTTTGCCCAGAGTCAACAAGATTTGGGGAGAAGATCAGGTGGTGATGGCACGAGGGTATTGATTAATCTACCTGTATTGTATGTGCTTTGGATTTTGCCTGTATTGTATTCCAGTGGTGATGGCACAAGAATGCTGATTGACCTGTAACTGTGTATAAGTACCTCTGGAAAAACAAACCTAGCCTCAGCGTCGGCGCAATAAAGATGAGATTGACCCAGAAGTAGGCGCTGGCCAGGAGCGTCAGCACACTAGAGAATACTGACCCAGGCATAGTCGTCAACCCGTAGGAAATATTGACCCAGGAACAGGGGTTGGCCAGTAGAGATAGTAGGCTGGCAGCTCCCCCACGTTAGAATTAAAAAATTTTTCATCCTCATGCCTCTCTTCAGAACCCATACTCTTGCCAGCTGGCTCCAGCAAGGGTTGACCTTGGTCAGCTAAAAGTTAGCTTGTTTAGCCCAGCTGAACACTGAATGTTAAAACACAAACACCTAAACTTAAGAAAAAGAATTATATAGATTCTCACAACAGTTTAGACTAAAGCTAAAAGATAAAAAGCAAGCTATATTAATCCAATATTGATTATTAATAACACAAAACAGTTATAGTTTCCCAAATCTCCATACTTTAGAAGAGTATATTCCTGTGTCTTCTTTTTCTTTATTATAAAACAAGTTTTCATGCTGGGCATGGTGGTGCACGCTTGTAATCCAGCACTTGGGAGGCTGAGACAGGAGGATCACAGAGGTTCGAAGCCAGCCTTGGCTGCTTAGTGAGGATCTCAGCCACTCAGTGAGACCCTGTTTCCAAATAAGTATAAAAATAGGTCTGGAAGTATAGCCCGGAGGTAGAAAAAGGTCCTGGGTTCCACTCCCAGTACCACACACACACAAAATAAATAAAACAAGTTTTCAACATAGTAAGTGACTTCTAGCAGACAGAACTAAGGAGAAGCTGAGAACTCACCAAGAACACGGTGGACAATACATGCTTTAAATTTTAAAAATAAAACCAAAAACAAAGCAGGCTTCTACCATGCAGCCCCCTGGCCTTGCTACCAAGTAACACATTTTGATCAGTGATGTCAGACCTGTTTGTCCCTGTGAGGATGAACAAAGAAGGCTAACAGAAAAGGCTTAAATAAGCCAGGCATTGTGGTGCACGCTTGTAATCCTCACGCTTGTGAGGCAGAGACAGGAGGATCATGCAGGTTCGAAGCCAGCCGTGCTGGCTTAAGAGACCCTGTTTCAAAAAAAAACCAAAAAGTATAAAATAGGTCTGGGAGTGTAGCCCGGAGGTAGAAGGGTTTCCAGAAACCCCAGTGGGCCTGCACCTGCTTTTGGTGGGAAAAGAGGACTATTGGTCAAGTAAGATGAGAGAAAAGAGATAATGAATTCTTATTTAAAAAATGTTATACATCGAGAGACCTTAGTGTCTTAATTTCAAGGCACCCCACCATGTCCCTCTGATGCAGTGCTTTGATTGCTCTGTCCCTTCTTTGTACCTTTGTAATAATACAACTTTGCTTAAGCTTGCAGCAAGTGTAGCTCTGGCTATTTTTTTTTTCTAAACCAACATCTTAAACAATTACAGTTTGCTTGCCTCAAAGAATCTGTTTGCTCCCAGGGGCTTTCCTCTGGTCACATGCTTTGCATCCCCCCCACAAGCTAGTGTCCTTCCTCCATTGTCCATGCTTCAGTGTAGATTCTCACTGCAGTGTGGGTGAGGCTAAACCTGTCCTACAGATTCTGAGTGTGTGAGCAGTCGGTTGTCTGCGATCTTCACTGCAGGGTTATCTGGTGGGACATTTATTTTATTTTATTTTTTATTTTTTATTGGTGCAATGTATTCATACATCATAATGGTATAAAGAAAATATTTTTGTAGACATACATGCACACATCACCCAGTCAGCCCCTACCCAATCCCCACCTCGTTCCCTCCCCATCCCTCCTTTCCATGCTTGGCTTAGTGGTTGACATCTAATTTTATAGCAATTTATCCAATATTAATGATGATAATCTCACATAACAGTTTCATTTGTCTGATACCAAGCTTTGGATGACTAAAAGATAACAGTTCAATATTTCTTTTTGCTTTCTTTCTTACCAGAGAATATTTTTTTTCTTTTTTTTTTAGGTGAAGCTTTTCCAAACATAGAGCAAGAGGTCGATACACAGGTCCAGGAAACTTATAGAACTCCCGTTAGAGAGGATCAGAGAAGAGGATACCCATGCCACATAATTGTCAAAATGACCAATGTGGAAGCCAAGCAGAGAATCTTAAAGGCAACAAAAACAAAGGGCCAAGTGACATTCAGAGGCAAACCAATTAGAATCACTCCAGACTTCCCAAACCAAGTCATGAGAGCCAGAAGGGCTTGGAGTAACATATTCCAAACTCTGAAAGAAAACAACTTCCAGCCAAAAATTTCCTACCCAGCAAAACTTTCTATCAAATTAGATGGGGAAATAAGAAGCTTCCATGACAAACAGAAACTGAAGGAATTTATGTCTTCAAAACCAGCGCTAGAGAAAATACTCAAAGAGATTAACTACAAAGAAGAAATAGGTAACTCACACCAGAACCAGAGAAACAAGATTCTCCATCCAACAGACAACTAAGATTGGTTATCTGTGGAGATTCATTATTCATGTTAGTCTTTTACCTATCTCTAAATTGTATTGTTTGCTTTTATTGTTGCTAATTTTTAGGATTCCTAGTTGGAATATTAATATACCTTCGGATATAGCATTTGGCAATATTTTATCCCATTCTATCAGTAACTTTTAATTCTGTTTACATTGTCTTTGAATATACAATATTTTTTTTTATTTTTTAGGGAGTTTATTTACCCTTTTGTTGCCTGCGCCATTGAAATCATATCCAAGAAATCACTGCCAATTTCAATGTTGTGAGGTTTTATGACCCAGATTTTCTTCTAAAAGTTTATAGTATTAAGATTTATACTTAGGTATTTTATCTATTTTGAGTTAATATTTGTAAATATGTTAGGTAAGGGTCCAATTTTATTATTCTTCATGTAATTATTATATTTCAACAATATTTAGTTAAAAGATTAGTATTTCCTCCACCAAATGTTTGTGGAAACCTTGTCAAAAATAACTTGACAATATATGGAAGAATTTATCTCCCGGCTTTTATTTAACTCCAATGGTTTATATATCTGCCTCTGGAACAGTACTACACTGTTTCAATTATTGTAGCTTTATATGGTTTGAAATCAGAAAATATACATCTTCTAGCTTTGTTCTTCTTTGAGATCGTTTTGGGTATCTAGAGTTCATATTCCATATCAGGATAGATTTTTTCTGAAAAATAAATAAATGTATGGTGGGACATTTAGATGGAGAAACTCAAGTATCAAAAGATTGCAAGGGTTTCTTTGGGGCTGGTTGGATTTCACAGAAAAGACTTTTCTGATCTCCTATCTGAATGGTTATGGCTGCCAGAATTCCAGGGGCTGCATGGAAGAGAGGGCTGGAGGGCTCAGGATTTAGGATGTATCCTAGGGTTGGAACCTAATTCTGGGCTGTGATAAGTGGTGTCTAGTGTCTTGAAGCCCAGATGTCCTGTTTTATCTTCTCTACAAAATTAACCTCCCATGACTCAGCTGCAGCAGTTAGATTGCCTCTTTAACCAACTCTGAACTGTTCCTCCTTATCTGAGTCCCCTTATTCATCTCTACCTGCATAGACACTGCATCCTATGACTTCCTGAAACTTCTGGAGGAATCTTTGCTTTGTACTGAATGAGTTCTTAGTGTTGTCTCTGCTGCTGGATTAACAATCACTCTTCTTAGGTCTTCTAAGTCCTGCATTACTAATAGCCCCTATTACTGCCTGTCCTTTAAAAAAATAGTAATAGTCCTTATTACTGCTTGTCCTTTAAAAAAATCCCTTCACTGTTTTTTTTTTCCCATAGGTTTTCAAAAGGGAGCCAACTCTATGTCTATGTGTGTTATCTTTACAGAAAATTCTACCCTAAATTTTCAGGTTTATATATTATGAGTTGACTTTATTTAAAATACCCAAACCACATGTGATAATGACAAATAACCAAAAGAGTGAGTGTGTCATACAAATGCTTAATATTTGGAAAATAGTGTTGGCAAAAGCCTAATTTTATAGAAAGAAAAACTAGTTTGACTAGGTCAGAAGTGACAGGCAATAGGGAACATCATCCAGAAAAAATAAGAAGCTGGTTCCCTGAGCAGTGGGGCGACTGCTGGCTCCTCCAGCACACAAAACCCTGGCTCCATGTTTCTGCCAGGGGCAACCCCACTCACTCCCACTGCTCTTTCATTAGGATTCTGCAGCCCTAAGGTGAAGATCACAAAATCATATCTATGACATTACGTAAAAAGCCCTTTAATTATTAATTATTAGTTTTTAATAAAGGAGGCACAATGCATATTCTGACTCTGAGCATAGTTGCCATGCATGGTCTCTACTCTTTTTCTCTGTTTTGTGTTCCTATATAAGTGGTATTTTTATTCCTTATTTCTTTCTTATCTTGAAGTCCCCTCACTCACTCATTCACCTAGAAAGAAAATATGTAACTTCAAAAAGATGGTAATAGAGGAGATCCAAGTGGAGTCATTTACCCTTCCTTTGGCCCCTAGAGTTAGTATAATTTTATTTTTTACAAGATCTGGGTTCGCCGTGTCTACCTTACTCCTGTTTGAAGGAGTTTATGTCCTGAAGGGCTTCACTTTACCAACAGTTTGACCATGTAAAGCTGCAAAGGCAGCCAGTGTGGCAGAAGTCAGGGTCCCTGTGGTCAGGTGGGATGGTGCCATGTCCTGCCATCTTGCCTCTCCTGCTCACCAGGCGACTTCCTACTTTCCCAGGCAGGATGTGAGCAATGCCTGTATATTGCCCTGAGCCTCTTGACTTTGCATTTGGCCTCTCTAGAAGGAGAGAGTTGGACTCAGCTACAACAGAGGAAATATTTAAAGGGACAGAAGAGGTGGCTTCTAATTCTTGCCCTGTTGGCATCTAACAACTTTTCTCGAGGTCTTATTATATTCTGAGAACTGTGTGTATAAACTTATTATCTTCTAATACCATTTAAATTTTTATAAACACCACTGATGTCCCAGGTGGGAAAGGTGAGGACCACAGTACATCAGCAGCTTTTCCAGAATGATCTTCCCAGATGGCCATGCCTAAGCCCAAGTTCAGCTGTGCCTAACTGAGCTCTTTCCATGAGGTGACATGTAGTACTACTGGGGGTAGGAGTGCTCCAGGATCACTATAGCCTCTCTGGAAACTGTTTTTGTGAAAATAAAAAGGAAAGAAGGAAAGAAGAAAGAAAGGAAGGAAGGAAGGAAGGAAGGTTGGTTGGCTGGTTCTCCTTGTACAGAGACTATAAAGTAGCCACTAGCTAGGCTCTTTCCTCGTCTGTCATTGAACTGGACCAATTTTGACTCACTGAGCCTCTGTTTCTTCATCTGCATATGAGAATTGTTTTGCAAAATTGTGGCTAGTTTTAAGACTAATATTCATTTTTTTAGTCATCAAGTGCTCTTCTAATTACGTCACATATATCACCTAAGCAACCTGCCACACTAAATGCAGGGTAGCCCATAGTACACACAATCCCTGGGATATATCCACTCAGTCACCTATACCCTGAAGAATCCTTCCAGAACCTACGAAACAAGGGAAATAATTCTATTATTCCAGATTTGCCAATGAGGAAACTGAGGCTTTGGTCATACATTGCATAAATGTTCATCCAAGTCCCACTCAAGGTCTGCCTGGTTCTGGTCCAGGTTTGTAACCTCCACTTTCTCTATTCCCTAGAATCACATATACGAAGGGATGTGGCAGTATTTTGTCAATGGAAAATCATTTTGAAAATCTGTCCAAAGAACATAAACAAACATTTATGTCTACAGCTGTTTATAGTGATATTGTATTGTTTATAATATCCCTATGTAGCAAGCAAGATAAATGCCCCCAAATCAGGAATCCTATCATATTCATGATGGTTAATCCACACAGTGGAGTAAGAGAAGGTTGTTAGGGCTTGACTTGGAAAGAGAGCATTAATGTATTCAGAAAGAGACTACAGAGCACCATTTATAATGTAATCACATTTTAATAAAAACTATTCTATATCTAATATATCTAGAAAATGTTATGGCTAACCACTAACAATAATATCACTGTGGGGGTGATGTAAAGGGGATAATTTTATTTCCTATGGCTTATTGAATTTTTTTGCGATATTTGTATATGATAATAGAGGAAACAAAACTATGGTTTTTAAATTGGTGCATTGTAGTCATACATCTTAATGGAATACAAGATGGTATAGGCATACATGCACACATCACTCATTTTCTTAATTGGAACTTAATGAAAGCCTACAATGCTAAAGAACCACTTTCATAGCAGACTGAACATCTTCCAGGGATGGGCACTGCTGGCTCCTGCACACAGGGGCACAGGATGCTGGGGACATGGCTTTACACTCACCCCCACTTGAGACTGCCCACACTGCCAGGCCTGCAGACATAATCTTGCTGCTCACAAGCATGATCGCTGTCCTCAACATTATTAAACTGACAGAAGAGAGCTACAAAGTAATGTGAGTTAACATTTTTTAAAAGGCACAACAGTGAGGGTTTTTTTTCCCCATTTTTCAAATGCTTTTAACTTCCATTTTCTGGCAGATGAAAAAATATGTACTTAAATTAACCAGAAAAAAGAAACATAACAAAACCATCACCTCCAACAACAATACAAATTTCACTGTGCTTAGAGCAAAACATTGCTTTTATGCAGATTCTGTGTGTTGCTTTTTGAGGAGTTTTATTAAAATACACCGGAACCTCCAATCTGCAGCTTAGAGCAAAAATATAAGCCTCCCAAAGTCTATAAGTCCAACACCTTAATGCTGATGAATGAAGACTGGATGGAGCCATTTATGAAGATGTACCTGGACGACCCTCTGCTGGTGCACTTTGTTCTTCAAAATAGGAGTCATGTATAAGGACCGAATGAAAAAATATGGAAAAAGAGCACAACCAACATTTGTTAGATTCTTACAATGTTCCCGGCAATGGGCTGTGCATTTTGCATTTATTATTTCAATGCATCTTAATAAAAACCCTGGGGATAAGTATTATCCTGTTTTAAGGTATATGATCCATTCTAATTATTATTATCATTCAGTATTTACTGAGCACTTAATATATGTGAGGCACTGTAAGTGCTTTACATGCACTATCTCATTGAATTCTTTTGGAATAATCTCACAGATCTCCTGCACTGGTTCTTCCCAAGTTATTTATGAGAAAAATCAAAGCTGCATGTAACTTGTTTCCAGTCACAGAACTGTAGAAAATAAAGTTGGATGGGAATACATGCCTACTTGGTTACAGAACTCTTGTATTGTATGCTATTTACTGCAATATTGTGTTGTTTATAATAAACAAGGAAGGTAAATGTCCCCAAATCAGGAATTATTTTGTAGAAAGGACAATTTATTCACACCAGAATAGAAGATGCCAGGAATATCTTGTCCAGAGAACCTGAAACTCTAGGCTGCTGCCCAGAAAGAATAGGTTCATATGCTTTTTTTTTTTTTTTTTTTTTTTGGGTTTCCAGAGCCTTTATTTTTTTTTTATATAACAATTTTTTTATTGAACATAAATAGTATACATTTACACTATATTTGGTGCCCTCCCCCCCCGCCCACATTTCCCCCCCCACACACACCAATGGTTGTCCAGGTTAACCATGTCTTATTCATAATTTTACACATGTTCAAGTGTAGACCCTTATTAATCGAGACCGGCCTTCCTCCTCTCCTATCTTACCATCCAAACTTAGCTAGTATTTCCCCTTCAATATCTGGAGTCCCTCTGGTATTCTTTGTGTTTCCTAGTTTGGGCATATTAGAGGAAACATATGTATCTTCTTCTTCTGTGCTTGGCTGATCTCACTTAACATAATGTTCTCCAGGGCTTTCCATCTTCTTTCAAATGATATAATTTTGTTCTTCTTTATGGCTGAATAGAATTCCATTGTGTGTATTTCCCATAGTTTTGCTATCCATTCATCTGTTGATGGTGATCTGGGTTGGTTCCATATTTTGGCTATTACAAATTGTGCTGCTATGAACATAGGTATGCATATGTTGCTGTAGTTCTCTGAATTCAACTCCTTTGGAAAGATACCCAGGAGTGGTATAGCTGGGTCATATGGTGGATCTATTCCCACCTTTCTTAGGAATCTCCACACAGATCTCCATAGTGGTTGAACTAGTTTGCATTCCCACCAACAGTGTAAAAGAGTTCCTCTTTCCCCACATCCTCGCCAGCATTTGTTGTTATTTGATTTCTTTATGCTTGCTACTCTGACTGGGGTTAGATGGAATCTCAGTGTAGTTTTGATTTGCATCTCCCTGATGGCCAGTGATGAAGAACATCTTTTCATGTATCTATTAGCCCTTTGTGTCTCTTCTTTTGTGAAGTGTCTATTTAGTTCATTTGCCCATTTCTTGATTGGGTTGTTTGTTTTGCTAGTGTAGAGTTTTTTGAGCTCTTTGTATACTCTGGATATTAGCCCCCTATCAGAATGGTGGCTGGTAAAGATCCTTTCCCATTCTGTAGGCTTCCTCTTTAGGTTATTGATAGTTTCCTTTGATGAGAAGAAACTTTTTAGTTTGATGTTATCCCACTTGTTTATTCTTGCTTTAATTTCCTGAGCTTTGGAGGTTTTGTTGAGAAAGTTACTGCCTGTGCCAATATGTTGTAGTGTTGAACCTATGCTTTCCTCTACTAGCTTCACAGTCTCAGGTCTAATTTCTAAGTCTTTGATCCATCTTGAGTTGATTCCTGTGTTTGGTGAGATATAGGGGTTTAGATTCATCTTTTTACAAATGGTTAGCCAGTTCTCCCAGCACCACTTGTTGAAAAGGCTGTCTTTTCTCCAGCGTATGTGTTTGGCCCCTTTGTCAAAGATTAATTGACTAAAGATGTGTGGGTTTGTTTCTGTATCTTCTATTCTAATCCACTGGTCAGTATATCTGTTTTTGTGCCAGTACCATGCTGTTTTTACTACTATTGCTCTATAGTATAGTTTGAAGTCTGGGATTGTAATGCCTCCTGCGTGTTTCTTGTTATTGAGAATTGCTTTGGCTATTCTAGGTCTTTTCTTTCTCCATATGAAATTCATGATTGATTTTTCTAGGTCTCTGAAGAATGTCACTGGTATTTTAATGGGAATTGCATTGAACCTATAGATCAGTTTTGGCAGAATGGCCATTTTGATGATATTTATTCTGCCTATCCATGAGCACGGGAGATCTTTCCATCTTCCAAGGTCTTCTTCTATTTCTTTCTTTAATGTTTTATAGTTTTTGTTGTAGAGGTCTTTTACATCTTGGGTTAGGTTTATTCCTAGGTATTTTATTGGTTTTGAGGTTATAGTGAATGGAATTGTTGTTTTTATTTCTTTCATTGTGGATTCGTTGTTGGCATAAAGAAAAGCCACTGATTTCTTTAGGTTGATTTTGTAACCTGTGACTTTGCTGAATTTGTCAATCAGGTCCAGAAGTCTTTTGGTTGAGTTCTTTGGGTCTTCCAGATAAAGGATCATGTCATCTGCGAATAAGGATAATTTTAATTCCTCTCTTCCTATGTGAATTCCTTTGATTTCCTTCTCTTGTCTGATTGCTGCAGCAAGAGTCTCAAGGACTATATTGAAAAGGAGTGGTGATAGTGGGCATCCTTGTCTTGTTCCTGACTGTAGCGGAAATTCTTGCAGTTTTTCCCCATTCAATATAATGTTGGCTTTGGGTTTGCAGTATATTGCCTTAATGATGTTGAAGTACTTTCCTTCTATCCCAATTTTTTGCAGTGTTTTTAACATAAATGGGTGTTGGATTTTGTCGAATGCTTTTTCAGCATCTATTGCTATGATGATGTGGTTTTTGTTCTTGGTTCTATTTATGTGGTGAATAACATGTATTGATTTGCGTATGTTGAACCAGCCTTGTTTTTCTGGGATGAAACCGACTTGGTCATGATGTATTATTTTCTTGATATAGTTTTGAATGCGTATAGCTAGTATTTTGTTTAGAATTTTTGCGTCTATGTTCATTAAGGATATTGGTCTGTAGTTTTCCTTTCTTGAGGTATCTTTATTTGGTTTGGGGATTAATGTGATACTGGCCTCATAGAAGGAATTTGGAAGAGTTCCATCTCTTTCAATTTCCCGGAACATGTTATGCAGTATTGGTATTAGTTGTTCACTGAAGGTTTTGTAGAATTCAGCTGGGAACCCATCTGGGCCTGGGCTTTTCTTTGGTGGAAGAAATTTTATTGCCATTTCTATTTCTTTGGTTGTTATTGGTTGGTTTAGGCTTGCTATGTCCTCTTGGCTAAGTGTAGGAAGGTTAACTGTGCTTAGAAATCTATCAATTTCTTCCAGGTTTTCAAGTCTATTGGAGTATAAATTTTTAAAGTAGTTTCTAATAATATTTTGAATTTCTTCACTATCTGTGGTGATATCTCCTTTTTCATTTCTAATTTTGATAATTTGAGTTGATTCTCTTTTTCTTTTGGTTAGGTTGGCCAGGGGTTTATCAATTCTATTAATCTTTTCAAAGAACCAACTTTTTGTTTTATTGATTCTCTGAATTGTTTTTTTGTTCTCTATTTCATTTATTTCTGCTCTAATTTTGATGATTTCTTGCCTTCTGCTGGCTTTGGGAATAGACTGTTGCAGAATTTCTAGATCCTTGAGCTGTGTCATTAGGATCTTTACTTGGTGGTTCTCCGTCCTTTTTATGTGGGCACTCAATGCAATAAACTTTCCTCTTAGTACTGCCTTCATGGTGTCCCATAGGTTTTGGTAGGTTGTGTCTCTGTTTTCGTTTGTTTCCATAAATTTCTTTATTTCTTCCCTAATTTCTGCTCTTACCCATTCGTCATTCAATGGTGTATCATTCATTCTCCATGAATTTGAATACTTTCTTTCGAGTTTCCTGTTGTTGATTTCTACTTTTATTCCGTTGTGGTCTAAAAAGATGCAAGGAATTATATTACATTTTTTGAATTTGCTGGTATTTTCTTTGTGTCCCAGGATGTGATCAATTTTGGAGAAGGTTCCATGGGCTGCTGAGAAGAAAGTGTATTCTGTAGTTCCTGGTTGAAATACTCTGAAAATGTCTATTAGGTCCATTTGGTTTATGGTTTCCCTTAGTCCTAAAACGTCTTTACTCATCTTTTGCCTTGAAGATCGATCCAGTGGTGTGAGAGGCGTATTAAAGTCTCCCAGAATTATTGTATTTGGGTCTACTTGGGATCTTATGTCCAGAAGGGTTTGTTTTACAAATGTGGTTGCACCCATATTTGGGGCATAAATATTTACTATCATTATATCTTCTTGGTATAGTGTTCCTTTTAGTAAAAGGAGGTGCCCTGATTTGTCTCTTTTGATGTGTTTTAGTTTAAAGTCTGTTTTGTCGGATATTAGGGTTGCTACCCCTGCTCTTTTTTGGTCACTGGTGGCATGGTATATCTTTTTCCATCCTTTCACCTTCAGCCTGTGAATGTCTTTGGCTGTGAGGTGTGTTTCTTGCAGACAGCATATATTTGGATTATGTTTCCTAATCCACATTGCCAATCTATGTCTTTTGATTGGTGAGTTAAGTCCTTTGACATTAAGAGATATTATTGATATATGATTTTTGTTTTCTGCCATTTTGTGTTCTGTCTACTCTTGGGTGGTGTGATCATTCTTCTTTACTTAAGTGGCCCACTTATTAACTTCCTCTCTTCTCTGATTCTGAAGTCTGCTTCTTTTTTCTTCCTTATGGTTTATTTCTTTAAGAATTTTCTCTAGTGTTGGCTTTGAATTCATGAATTTTTTGAGATTCTGTTTATCGTGAAAGACTTTGGATTCACCATTGATCTTGAATAGTAGTTTTGCTGGGTAGATGAGCCTTGGTTGGAAGTTATTTTCTTCCAGGGTCTGAATCACATCATACCAGTCTCTCCTAGCATTCATGACCTGGGTTGTATAGTCTGGGGTGATTCTTATTGTTTTGCCTCTATATGTCACCCGTCCTTTTGTTCTCGCTGCTTTTAAGATTCCTTCCTTGGCCTCTATATTGGTCATTTTGGTTATTATGTGGCGTGGAGTGGTCTTTCTTTGGTCCTGTCTCAGTGGAGTTCTGTATGCCTCCTGGACTTGAAGATCGAAGTCTCTTTCCAAATTTGGAAAATTCTCTGAGATTATTTCCTTGAAGATATTACAGATGCCCTTGGTCTGTACCTCTATCCCTTCCTCAATGCCTATTATCCGTAGATTAGGGCGCTTCATATTATCCCATAATTGCTGGATGTTTAGGTTTTGTTGCTGTAAAGATTTCTGTATATCGCTGACTGTGTTTTCGGTTTGGGATGTACTGTCTTCTAATATTGATATTCTGTTTTCCATTTCATCTAATCTTCCAGAGTTTCTTTCAATTGCTGTCTTCATTTCACTTATTGCCTCTTTCATTTCATTCCAGACCTCTTTCTGATTCTTTTTTAGTGTTTCTAATTCACCTTTAACCTCCTCTATACTTGTTTTGAATCCTTTCATCATATTGAACAACAAGATTCTGAACTCCCCTTCTTGCATTTCTAGTAGGTCAGTATTCGTGATTTCTGCTGTCTCTTCGTAATTCCTGGTTCTCATATTTGTAGCGTTCTCTGTCCTGTTTTTCTGGTTTCTACCCATCGTTCGTGAGTATTATGCTTAGTCAAATCTTAATATTAGGAGTTGGGGTATCGGCTAGTCAGCAGAGCCTTTCCAGTGTTGAGGGTGGGTGATGTGGGAGGAGCTGGGGTGATTAGTAAAGGAGTCAGATTAGGTAGAGGATATGTTTAGGTTGAGAAAGACTTTGAGTATCGTAAGGTGAAATCTTGCTAGGAATGAGAGAGAGTTAACTACTAGGACTCTTGTCGTTCGTGGAGTAATTATGAATGTAAGAGATACTTAGAGTATTAGACCAGGAGGTATATTATGTGGAAAAGTTTTGGGGGGGAAAAGTATGTAGGGTTAGTGTGGGAAGGTTTGTAAATAGGGGTGATGGAAGGAGCAGACAGACACAAAAAAAGAATAGAAAAAAAATCCACACAAGATACCAAGACTATTATGTAATCCTAGAAAAAGGGAGGAAGACCAATCAAAGGAGGAGAATGAAAATAAAGGAAGGAAAGAGGAAGAAAGAGGACAAAAGAACAAGAATAAAATAAAAGGAGCTAGCAGCTGTGTGAAATAAAAAAATAAGGCAAACTATCCAATATATATATATATATATAAAAACAACATGTGAAAGTAAGAGAAGTATGGGGTGAAAGAAAAAAAAATAACACAGCAATAACCATACCAAAACAAAAGCACTGTAAAAGCAATATAAAACAAAACATCCACATTAAAAGTAAAATAAACAGTCCTCCTTATTTACGCATATGGGGTCAGGCCTATATAATATGTGCGTATGTGATTGCTTTAGTAACTTTCAGAATACCATCCAATGTCTCTTAGTTTTCTTTGTACTCTATTTTTTTATCTTCTTAGGTCACTCTGGGTGTTTGGACACCTTCTCTCCTTTAGCTGCTTTAGGTTTATGTGTCCGGATGTCTGGTTTCACTGTTATTTGATTCTATACAATTCACAGGTTCTGCGAAATTCTAACCTGTGGTCAGTACCTCTGCACTCACCACCCTAGACTCCAGCCTGTGCTTCCCTACGACACGGGTGGAGCATGACCAAGGTATAATTAGAACCTCCCCCTGAGGTCCTGTGCAGATATTGTGGCCCGATGGATTTTCCTGTGTCTCTGGAAATTCCAGCTGGGTTAGCCGGTGTGGTCCCAAGATGTACCCTGGGCAAATGGGTGCTGGTTCCTGGGTGCCCACGCTTGCTGCCAGAGCTCTGCCTATTCCAAGGGTGCAGGCTGGGTGTGCTGCTTTTACTGGAACCAGGAGTGAGTGGATGCAGCTGTCTGTTGCTGCTGGTATGCTCTTCCAAGGTGTATTGAGCTGAGTTCTTGTTCTCGCTTAGAATTAAGCCTCTGGCTAGCAGGAGGGTGGGAACACCCAGCGGTGGGCCAGGAGTGCAGGATAGGTGCTCAAGGATCCAGTGCGTGGTGCCCAGTAAAGGCCTCTGCCTCCCGCGGGACGTAGAAACTGGGGGTGCCCCAAGGAGATTTCCAGATTACACAGGGCTTTCGCAGCCTTGAAGGCAGTCTCTGGCAAGGTGGCGGGGGGGGGGGGGAGCTAGACACCCAGGTAGGCTCCAATTTAGTGGAGAGAGTTGGACAGGCAATGACTGCTAGCAGGGAACCGGGGCGCCGACAAGGTGCGCAGAGGGGAGTGCTCGGGTCTGAGGCTTGGGCGTGCTGGGGGGTTGGAGTGCAGCGCACGCTAGGGTCCGCACTTCCCGTTGCCCGCAGGTACCTGTCTTTCTTGGTCCAGGATTCGTGGGAGTCTCTATGCTGTTGTGATCCAGTCGCTGGTGGGCACACAAAATTCTGACGTGGGAGCTGCTCGCTGTTTTCAGTCCCGGATTATCTTGCTGCGGGACTATCGGGGCTATCAGGCAGGCAGCTCCGCGGGCCCGCGAAAGCAGCCCGCGGCCGCCGATCAGCGTTTGCAGCTGGTCCGGTGTCCGGGTCTATGTTCTTCTTCTTCTTCAAGTTCAGAGTTCCCCCAAGGTACCAGGATTTGTTTTGGTTCCTGGTATGTATTTTTTATTGTTGATTAAGACACAGCTTTCTAAGTATCTGAAGTTTTATTTGCTTCAGCTACTGAGGAGTACTGTGTCCCTCAGTCGCCATTTTTCTAGGTTCATATGCTTTAAAGTCACAACTACACCTCGCACCCTCCTTGCCAAGCTCCTTGGACAAAGGAGAAGGTACTAGATAATCTTGCTTCTGAAGGTCCAAACTCACATCTTTATCAACAATATTGAAAATAAAATCCCTTGCCAAATAAATATACTTAGTACAATTCATAAAAAGTGAGCTTTAGCTGACTAGCAAGCAGCTGTTAATTTCAGGTCTGGAGTTTTCTTTACTTTTTTTTTTTTTGCAAGTCTAGGGATGGAACCAGAGGCATTCGACCTCTGAGCTATACTCCCTGCCCAATTTTTTTTTCTTTATTTTGAAACAGGGTCTCACTGAGTTGCAGAGGGCCTCACTAATAGCTGAGGCTGTCCGTGAACCACAATCCTCTGGTCTCAGCCTCCCAAATTTTGGGATTACAAGTGTGCACCACCATGCCTGTCTTTGCAGTTTTCTTATTCCAAATGTGGTGTTCACTACTCATTTGAAGCCCAAATACCCATAGACTCCTAGTTATATCTCTACACTGCAATAGAATGTAAACTGTCAAACCTTTAGTGCAAACTATACCAAATCAGCAAGTGACCCTGAAGCAACTGGCTACTTTAAGGTTTCCATTGTAAAAATGGGAGTCTGTGGGCTATTTATTACATTTTACAAAAACAGAAATTGTATACTCAGATTTGCATGACTGCATGGACTAGTTAAAATGTTAAGATTCCTTGTTTTCATGAAAACAAAATAAGTTCCAGGTAGGCAACTTGTTTAACTCTGCTGGTCAGAAATGTTTCAGAAAATTATGGTACTTATCTAGAGTTTGTTTTGTTAAGGAGTAAACAAATGACTTAATGTGTAACACTTGCTGCTTGTGTGAGAGACAACATACTTAAAAACAAGCATCCATTGGCATATGACAAGAAAGAACTCCACAGTGGAGAAAACCTTTGATGTTAACTATCCAGGAAGCTATCTGAGATATAGATTCCATGTCCTCTGTATCAGGACTTCACATTGATCCTCCTCCCTTTCCGGAACTGTGTTCCTCCAGCCCTCAACCTCCACAGCAGTCTAGAGTTTTTCCTCTTTCCTTCTTTTGGTTTTGCTTTGTTCTTCTGTTTTATAATCAGTGTTCATCTCCAACCCAGGATGGTTTTAGTCACAGGCAGAGTATGTACCTGTGGGAATCAGCCCAATTCCTCCTCTCCCCACATACATCTGTAGCTCTTCACTGACATTTGAGTTCCATAGACAGCACTTCATTCTTTGGTTTAAGGTTCTCTCCCCATTAAAATGCAACTCTGAATGAGAGAGCTAAAAGATCAGAAATAAGCTTCTCTGAGGTAGGCGGCTATAATATATGCACCCTACCCATCCTTCTCACACTGCCAAACAATTAGATTGTGAATCATCAGCAAATCCCTGGGAATAGGGACAAGGTCTGTGTCACTATATTAGTACAACACCTAGCATGAGTGGCTGACACAGAATAATAATCAGCATGGTTTTATCAAGTGAATGTAGATATTATAAATTAATTGTTGAGGAATCTAATAGGCAGGGAATGGTAGCTGCTGCAGAGGGAAGGAGAGATACTCTTAGATCAGAAAATAGGCCAGAATGGAGACTCTGGAAGCTTCTTGGCATAGACTTCCTCCACTGCACTGGGCACACAGCTTGATCTCACACACAAGACTAAGGTCTTCTTAGGGGAAGAGAGGACCCAAAAATATCTATAATCTTTCACTCTACTTTCTACAGCAAAAATGCTTCCAAATCATCCTATCATCCTCCAGAGAGAATGTAGACATCAGATAGCCCATTCAATGACAACTGATACGGTAGCCTCAGCAGGGGGTATCCTCAAATAAAAACTCTACCATCCTCATGTTTTAAAATTGACTCTTCCTACCAGACATAAAACCAAGCATGTAGACATGAAACATCCCAGTGTCTCAAGCCTCAGCCAGGACTCAGCTGCCCTTACTAACTAGTTTTCTGAGGGATCGATTATCCCAGAAACTTTAGAAAAATTACCTGCAACAAGAGGTTTTAGGATCTCACCCTTTGATTTCCCTTTATAGCATGGGATGGGAGAAGTATGTCAATCTCAAGTGCAAGGTAATTGGCTAAAAAAGGCCAATAAATGAAGGATAAATGTATATCCTCTGATCTACATGTGCAATCATACACACACACACACACACACACACACACACACACACACACCAGTGTTATTTTTGTCAGTTTAGACTGAATATGATTAAAGTCCTCCCCAGAAGGACATCTTTATGAAGAACAAGCAATAGAGAATCTATCTTTTTGATGAACAAGCCACAGAGAATCTATGCTGCTGTCCATGGTGCTGAAAAATTGCTGCTTCCTGGAACAAGGACATTTCTTCTCATTTTGAGAAGTTCTCTCTCTGTCCCTTCTCCCTCCTCCTCTCATCTCTCCAGCAACCATGTTTTCATTTTAATGTTAATTGAACATTTGTAATTTTGCACTATTTCCTAGTTGTAGCCAATGACTTTAACATCTTTTAAAAGTTCTGTCACATTTCTAATACTGACCACCATGCTCACTTGCTCTTTGGAAAGTTTAGTCTGTGTGTCTCCACTTCCTCAAAACACACATTCTATCTCTCTCTGATCAAACTGAACATTTACATAAAACTTAGATCTTGTAGAAATAGTTTATTTTCCTGATTTGTTGCAAATTTTTTAATATTGCAAAATTTTCAATTTGAGCTATTGTTTCTAAAGCTTTTCTTTCTTTTCTTTCTTTCCTTTTTTTTTTTTTTTTGAAGTACTGGGTATTGGACCCAGGGAAATTCTACCTCAGAGATACACCCCAGCACTATTTTATTTTTTATTTTGAAACAGGATCTTACTACGTTGCAGAGGGCCTCACAAATTGCTGAGGCTAATCGCGAACCCATGATCCTCCTGTTTCAGCCTTCCAAGTATGGGGATTACAAGCATGCACCACCACACCTAGCTTCTAAAGCTTTTCTTGATGAAAAGAAAATAGCCACCTCATTTCCCAGTATTCATAATATATTCAGTGCCCCCATTTATAATCCATGCTAGGAGCCCTCCCTGGCCAGCTGTGATCAGGACAGCCTTTTCCATAAATGCTCAGCCACTTTATATGCTTGGCCAGTGACAGACATCCAAGCCTAGTTGGTTGATGCAATCAATTCATCTTGAACCAAATCCATGTGTTCATTCCTGGAAGTACATTAAGAGTTTCTTTCAGATGAGTGTCTAGCATCTGGAAGTAGTCATCTCCTCTCAGTGTGCTGAGATGTGGGGTGAATTTGGATCCTTAGAAAGATGCCTAAACATCAGGCTTCTGTCCCAGGCCCCTCCTCTACCAAGAAGGAGATGGCCAGAACAAAATCTACTATAATTCAATACCTCAAGAAATATGCAGTAAGTACTTACTTCAACCACCTACAAGATACAATGTTTAGAATAAGCTGGGGATTAAAAAATATATAAATACATTCATGCCCAGAGTCTACCCAGACTATGTCTAAATCTTGGGCAGCGAGGTCCAAGCATTAATATCTTCTGAAAGCTCCCAACATAAATTCTGATTTGTAGCCAGGGTTTTAACTCACTATATTCCCTGCTTTACCTTGGGTACTAGAGATTCAGAGATAGAGAAAATCTAGTTAGCAGTGTATAATAAGGGAAGCACAGAGTGAAAAACAGGCCACAATGGTGTTATCACAGGTAGCTGAGGAAGTAAGGAAAGGACACAAATAATCCAAACCCAGAGCATCTGGGAAGGTGTCTGGAGGGAGGTGCTGTTAGAACTAACTGGAGAAAAAATGCCCTCATGAGCTGTTTGCAATAGTAAGTAAGGCTTTGTAGTGAATACTTTTCTACATGAAGGGCATGGACCCCAAGAACATTTGACTAACCTTTATGTATTCTTTCCACTGCCTTATCCATTGTCCTGTGTCAAGTCTCATGATGAGTAAGACCAACTACTTGGATTATGACCTGCTCCCTAGAATTCTGGTCATAATCCTGCCACTACCGTAATGTCTTAGTGGACTTCAGTGCACCTTCATCAAGGACTGAAGGCAACTCCTGAGCAAGTTCAGTCCTTTGGGTCTGGTGAGATTTTGCTTCCCCCGGCCTTGAGCTCAACTGGTTTTGGTCAGCTCATCCTACCCACCCAGAATAAGCAGAAAGGGAATGAGGTAAACATGATTTTCTCTGTGTCTTAGGTGTCATTCTTCCTCTGGTCACCTGGAAATTTCCTAATCTCCAAACACTGAACTCAACCATGACCTTTGGAAAACCGCTCTTGATGACTGCTCCAACCCCCTCCTCAGCTCAGGCAGAGATGATGTTCTTCTTGATTTCCATAAAACTGAATTAACATTTTTTGTAAATAGAGAACCACATCTTTCAATTGTTAAAGTCTAAAATGTAGCATCATGCTTGACACCACATAAGCACTAAGTACAAATATAAATACAGAAACTGTATGTGTAATGTATGGATGGTTGGACAGATGGACAAAAGGATGAATGAGTAAGGGAATGGTACTGCCTATATCTACTTTATATCTTAATAATTCAGAATTGATGCAAAATAATAGAAGTGATAAGTCATCTAGCCTCAGAAACCAAAGATGCTAGCAACTTCTGTCATTTTTTTCTTATATGTGCCACCTTTTTGTTCTTTATTTTTCACCTCTTATATAACCACAAGGATATGGCATTGTGACTTGTCTTCCAGGACAGATTTCAAGCACATAAATAATTAGTCTTTGGGGGGTATTTTCAGAAGATAACTACTTCTCTCTGACCTTCGTTGAATCATGTAATTCTTTGCCCCCAGATATAAAAGCATCTCTTCTTTTCCCCAAAGACTGCCTGTATTCACAGATAAAAGTATTCCACTTACACAGAGGTTGATTTTAGACTCTGCTTCTTGGACTTTTAGGGCCTCTGTGCATATTCTTTTGTAGCATATAGTCCCCTTGCTACATATTCACAGCCACAGTGACACTTGTCAAGCCAGAGGGGGACATAAGCCACACCAGTCTCACTTGACTCTTTACATATCTTATTCTTTACAAAAATGTGTAGGATAAACCATAACATCAAACAAAATCAACTATCTCTTTAACCATTCAGATCACATCTCTAAATTATACAAGGTATTCTCCAAAAACATCCATTATTCATTGTACAAGCATTACCAGAAACACAAATGAAATAATATGCCCATAAGCTGAGCATTTAAAGCATACCTCGCTTTCATTGCTCTGTGATGCATTCAGTCTCCATGCTTGAGGAATCTCTATGCACAGTACAGACATTTGTGTTCTGCTTTTTCTAGCTAACATGCCAGAAGTATTTTCATTAACACACTTGATGGCCAAGGAACATCTCCTATTATTTACCCTTTGATGAGGAGTAGGAGGAATGTTTCAATTTAAACAGATTACACTCTGACTCTGCCACTAGCTTGCTTTGTAGCCCGAGACTGTTATTCCCTGAAGTTTCAGCTTGCTTATCAGTAATATTGGGATCATAAAACCTTATTCTCAGGATTGTGGTAAAAATCAATTGACCTCTGTATATGAAGGGCTTGGCTCAGTGTCTGGCTTCTAGCTGGCATTCATTAATAAGTGACTCATGAGTAACATTACATTTATATTTTTAAAACATGGGCCTTCATGAATTAGAATATAAAGTATGCATGAATAAGATAAAACAGAAGATTGAATTCAAATAAATCCAACCTTCGGGGTGTATCCCACAACACTGTTTATACTCACCCACTTGAAGTCAGATGAAAAGCTTTAAGATAACTAAAATCCCTCATCACTCTTTGACACACATATGCTTGAGTGAGCTACCTCAGATCACAAAGACCATTTAGACCTGAAAGTATAATCTACAGGTTCCCCAAAGATGCTGTGAGGCCCTAACACTAAGTATCATCCTCCCTGTCACTGCTACCTCTCCTCAGAAAATGAGGAGAAAACAGGAGTCTGTAATCTCAGCCCCAGAGTTCACTTACACTCTGGATGAAGCATGCTCACATAGACTGGCCTGAGAATGTCTGAGAATGATTTCCTGGCATATGATTCCCTTAAAAAGAGGTGTGCTCCATTCTAAATGGATGCCTCAACAACTCTGGGAGAATCACAGCACTCAAGGTCGGTACCTGCTTTTTATATTATTTCTTAATGCAACAGCAGCAGATTTACCTTTCTCATTAGGTTTTTCTGAGTATAAAAAATGAGTGTCAGCATGTCTTTCTAGAAAGTAGACTAATTGAAGATGGGAGAATCAATCAAACTAGAGAGATTAATTATTGAGTGTCAACTTGGAATTCAAGCACTGGATACATAAGACCAGATTATCCCTATCTTTGGAAAGCCTATAAACCACATACAGGACACCCATGGAATAGAACTTTCAGAAAAAAATTATCTGTCAAAGTTCCAGGAGACAGAAGTTGACAATATATCTGTGGAATGAGGTGGGTGGGCCAGGGACAAGAAAAACTGACTCAGGATTCAAAAAGCAGCAATGTTTAAATTTTCAGAGAAAAATGCATCCTGTAGTGGTACATGGTCAAAGGCACATGACAAGCATGCTTGTAAATCATTCACAGACCACAGATAGCAAGGAGGGGGGAT
Source organism: Muscardinus avellanarius (assembly GCF_963383645.1). NCBI lineage: Eukaryota > Metazoa > Chordata > Mammalia > Rodentia > Gliridae > Muscardinus > Muscardinus avellanarius. The sequence goes on along the minus strand of NC_137793.1, from coordinate 21,617,859 downwards.
TGGATGGTTCTGGGGAATAAGGGCTTCTGGGGTAGTTTTGAGGGAGGGATTAGCTTGTCCTAAATAGATTTGTATTCCCAATGTCTAGACTCCTGTCTAGAAAATACTAAGTACTTAATTAATGTTTAGTATGCTGTTGGGTAGAAAGAGGCTACCTTAGTTGAAAAGAGAAATAAAACTGTTCTGGTCTTGTCTTCTCAGGTGCCAGAAAAGTATAAAATGACAAGAACAAATGTAAAAATGCACATAATTAAGTGCTAAATTCTGTGGTGAAGCCCACAGTTGTCAGTGTTCAGCAGAGAAGGTGGTTCAGACGGGGCTAGAAGAATCTGGGATGATTCCTTACAGAAAGAGAAAACTGGGTTGGGCTTCTTAGGAAAGGCAAGTCTTGCCTTTCAGTATTCAAATGCCTATAGGGACAGAGCATATCGTCTACCAGGTAAATCCGGGCACCTAAAAATAAAAGGAAGTAGTGGCACCATGATCTTTGTTAAGCGATTCTGTAAGCAAACCAAAACACATCTGTGAACCTGTGAACTAGATTCAGGTTGTGAACCACCAGTCAGAGACCTTCAGGATAGACAGAGAGAAGAAAAAGAGTGATTTTTTTCAAGTCCCTAAGATACAAGGCAAATGACAAAGGAGATGGAAGGCACACGCAGGCTTGGCAGGAGAGTGAAAGACTGGCCCTGCTAGAATGTGAAATGCCAGCTGAAAACAGTAGGAACTGGTTGCAGAGAAAAGCTGTGCTGAGCTTCAATTCCAGGTAGAAGAAATAGTAATAAAGAATCAAAGACAAATTCAGCATACCAAGTCACTCGAAGAAACTGTGCTGAAATTAAACTTTTTATTTTCCAATCTGGGTTGCTAAATCAATTGTGCTTATCTCCAAAACTAGTTACCTAATATCTTTCTGAGAAAATGTCCATTTCTGGATCTCATCGGATGTTTGCCAGAAACTTCCCTGTTATGCTTCTATGTGCTGCCCCCAGATATCTATGATAGCTGGAGCCCTAGAGACCGAGCTGTGGCTCAAAAGCATCCTTAGAAACAGAGCACCTCCTTCCTCAGTTAACACATTTACCTAAGGATTTACATTCATACCAGTTGAACAAATCAAAGTTATAGTTCCCTCTCTAACTGTAACCTGGACCAAACAGAGCTATATTTTTCTGCTGTAGCACAGGCTTTTAACTCATGCTCCCAACTATGGAGGGGAGATTTAATTCAAATATTATGCAAGAAAGTAAGTGAAGGTTTACAGTATAAATGTCTGTGCGACTAGTGCTTTTTTGGAAGGGTTCTCTGCAGACAGAACTCTTTGGGGAGGGGGACAAAGGAAAGGACTTTCTCTTCTTCTAAAGGTGCCACACTCATTCCTGGGTCAGAGCCCAGCTTTGTTACTGCAGGGGAGCAGCATTAAAGACAGGGACTTTGCAGAGGCAGCACTGGGTGAAGGAATAAGGTGAGCCAGGAACCTGCTCGGATACAAAATTGAAGAAGTACTCAAAAAACTCAACAATCAAAACAATTAAAATCTAATGCAATCTTATTTATTTATTTATTTATTTATTTATTTATTTATTTATGGTACTGGGGTTCCTGGATGACCTTCTACCTCTGGGCTACACTCCCAGACCTATTTTTTATTTTTGGAAATGGTCTCTTAAGCCAGTGAAGCTGACTTCGAACCTGCGCAATCCTCTTGTCTCCACCTCCCAAGCGCGGGGATTACAGGTGTGCACCACCACTCCCGGCTAATGCAATCTTTTTTAAAATATAAAAATCAGTAGAAAAATGTCACGGTGAACAAAATATTCCAATGTTGATTTCTGAAAAGTAACTGAACTTTTGGTGTCTGTTTGCACTTTGCCTCCTCCCCAGGCAAGTATCACATAGGTCACTTCTGTTCTGGCCCTGCTAGACCAGGAAGAAGGATGTGGGACCAAGGACAGGAGGGGAATTGGGCTGCAGGCAAACTCCTGTAGAGTTCGGCTGTAGCAGATCAGGGAATGTGGAAGAGTACTTTGCAAAGTATTCCAAGCTGTGACTGAAGAAATAAAATGTACTGGATCATTAACGTCATTGGGGGAAATTCTAGTCAACTGTCAACAGAAGCTATCTTCTATTTTGCAAGGTAGAACCCCTAAGAAGAAATGACCCAAAGACTCTCCAGTAAGCAGAGCCAAATCACCCAGTTTTCTAAACCCAGAAAGCAAAAATCAAATGACATGTGAGCCCAACACCCTGGCTTAGGAATAGCTGCATGGACTGGGCTACCAAATATGCCATGGAAGATGGGGCAGCCTACAAGGTCCTTGAAAACAGGACAGAGCCTTATGCTTCTCCATGTTGCCAGTCCACCGCTTTGACCTGGGTTAGTACACAGGAGGTGTTGGCTTAGTCTAGTAATGACCAAATCGCTCATTTGGCAGAAGTGCTACTGGCCTCTTGATGGGTTGGGGCAGCTATAGGAATTTTGTAAGTGGAAAATTTTGTAAGTGACAAACCGATAAAACAGGGAAAATCCTTTATCAGCATGGCTATGCACTGGAACAGGTGTTCTTCGAGGAACTTCTCACCCTCAAAACTCACTCTTTGTACATGAGTAATCACCACTTAATATTTTGTGTGTGTGTGGGACTGGAGATGGAACCCAGGGGTATTCTACCTCTGCGATACATCTCTGGACCTATTTTATTTTATTTTATTAAGTTTTGAAATAGCTCTCACTAAATTGCTGAGGGCCTATCTAAGTTGCTGAGTCTGGCCATGAACCTGTGATCCTCCTGTCTCAGGCTCTCAAGTATTGGGTGTACAGGTGAGGACCACCACACCCAGATACCACTTAAATACATTTAAAGGAGTTTTTTTAAGTTTTTATATTAAATAATGTTAGACTTTCAGAAAAGCTGTGAGATTCATACAGATAGGTCCTATGTAACCTTTATCCAGTGGCCTCTAATGGTGAGACTTTAAATAAACAGTGTAATGATCAAGCCAGAAAATTCTGTTATAAATAAATACTGTTAGCCAAATGTAGACTTCATTCTCATTTTTCAGCACATTGTAGGGGAAGAGTGTGATGCTATTGTATTTCCCCACTTCCAACCTCTGTTTCCACTTGAATAACACCATGTATGATGCGATAATATATTATACATAGTCCAGGAGTTTTATCCACAGTTCCTGGCTCATGACTCCCTTCCCAAGGCAGGCTTTAGAAACTAAAATTTCTCTTCTCTGAAGTGAGTTAAAGAAACTCTGATCTTACTGCTACCTTGGAAATGGCCATGAAAAAAATCCTCTGACCTATCTTGTCTGATAGTAGATAATGAGACCCTCATTTCAGAAGGCATCCTGTCTTAAAAAGTTAAGAAAGGAATGCTAGAGATTCTGAACAGACTTGACTTGCTGCTTTCCCCACCAAGGCTTTTAGCAAGCATGCCTATGCAATGAAGGACAAGGTTCAGAGAGCTTCCAGGTAGCTGGACACATAGAGGTACCTGGAAGTTGCATGACCATAAAGACCCTCTGTATTCCTTCTCCCCTACCTTGCCTTATGGATCTCTTTACCTGTATCCTTTGTAATATTGTTCATAATAAACCATTAAACAAAAGTCTTTCCCATAGTCCTATGGGATGCTCTAGCAAATCACCAAAACAAAGAAGGGTTTTTTGGGGGACCCTTATTGTCTCCCAGTGGGTCCAAAGCACAGATAAAGCAACCTGGGGTTTGTAACTGCCACCTAAAGTGGGGTTACCCAGGGACTGAGCCCTCAACCAATCAAACATTTAACCATCTCCAGGTAGGGAGGGCAAGAAGGGAATTGATGAGTGTTCATCCAGCTATTGTCTACTGCAGAACTGACTGCTTCTCTGGTGTGTTGGGGGAGGGGGAAACCCCATCACATCTGGTACCAGAAGTGATCCATGTTGTGAGAGTACAGTGGAAGAACTGAGTTAGAATTCATTTTCTACTAACTCAATCTGTCAGGTCTTTCCACTATAAAGTTACCATTTTTCCCTGTGCCATTAAAAAGTGGGTACTTTCAAAAGATAGTGTGGATATAACCTGCTTCTCATTTTACTTTTGCCTATTATTTAAGTATCCATTACTGGTTCTTCTGGTAATGATCGTTTATCTAATCATAAATCAACTTTCAAATCCTCTCAAAGAACAAGACCTATAGAGGTGAAAGATAGTCTCCTTGTTAACCCTATCTTTCTCCATTTGTGGAATTAGATATCTAGATCAGGCCTAGCAAATCCATGGGATTCAACTTCTGCTCCCTACCCCTTACTGAATACAGGACACAGGGCTCTTTTTTTATACTGGCCTACATAAGACTTCAGAATTCTCAATACTGTTAGGGAAAAAGCCATCTGAAATCAATAAGAATTGTCATGAGAAATGAACCACCTCTCCTCCCTGGCCCGGGCTGGATGTTTAGTTTGTCTTAAAATCAATACATCTCCAGAGCTTAGTCACTTTGGCCAGTCCCATGAGAACCCATAGATGACAGCAGGTTCAGAGTCACTGAGAGAAGAGCAGGGGCCAGGCAGTTTCCCTTTGTTTCTGGATTTTTCTTGTTCAGGGCAATTGCTTTGAGTCTCTGGTAGACTTTTGTCAATTGGCTCTCCAGGAAAAAATAATAATAAAGACCTTGAAATATCATGTTTTCCCATTTTTGTGCCATAAATACTTTCTTTATGGTTGACTTCAAGGCACAATAGCTGAGAATTTAGTAGAATTTTTGTCATGCAGATACAATAGATGTAAATAACCTTACACACATAGATAAAAATAAAATATAGTAACATAATTAGGACAAGTTTTGAATTTTGAGTATCTAAGACCTTTGATTTAATATGGTTTATTTGTAAGTTTAAATAAATATTTAATGATGGCAGTTATTTAACAATTGCCTCAAAAATTTTCAAAAACATTACCACATGTACCATTTTTAAGTTCCCCTGAAGGGCCAGCCCTATCTCACTATAAGACACAGTGGTTCTCAGAAGTCCTGAATTCCAGAATACCCCCAGAAGAGACATGATGCCAGTTTTCTCCAGTCTCACCAGGACCGCACTGAGGTCCTTCCCTGCAGGGGAAGGCTGTGCCCCAGCTGGCCACAGCATTTGAAGCTTCTTGGCAAGACTCCCAGGGAGCTTGAGGAAGCTCCAGACCTGGTTAATGGGTGGCCTTCAATGTTAATGGAGCAATGGAGTCTTCCCTAGGCTCAGCACCCATGTGCCGCCCTTTGCTGACTTCAAAAGAATTATTGGGGTGTTTTAGAAGCAGCCTTCAATAGTAAAGGGAACACAGGAGGGGAGGAGAGCAGTGGAGGGGAGGGGAGGAGGAGTTGTGTGTTCAGAGTGCAGATAACACATGAGTATTGCTGGATGTTTTTGCAGACTCAGGTTTACTATTATCCTGACAACCCTGGGGAAATGGACCTCCCATTCTTCCAAAGAGATGAGATGACTTCCCAAGATTCCATGGCTAATTGCAAGCAGAGCTGGGATTCCTCTCCTGCACTGCTCACTGCTCTAGTCTCAGAATGTGCAACAGTGCGTATGATAGGGACTCTTTAAATCTCTAAATATTGTGGAATGGATCCATGAATGTCTTCTGGCTCCGAAGCTTGTGCGCTTGCCTCTACCAAGGAAAGGATGCTAGTGAAATGGCTAATGTATTGTGAAGTAGCCAAAGGCTGCTGATTTCAGGGTGGGATGGAGGAATCAGGCTCTGCCTTTTGCTAACTCCTAAACTAGCTGGATGTCACCTTGACTCTGTCCAAGGCTCAGCTTCCTCATGGTATGGAAATAATAAAACCCATCTCACTGGCTGGCGGCCATAAGTGAATAGCTATGATGTCATCTTCCCTAGGAAGTCACTCCAGTGGCCTGGGGAGGGCTCGCCTAATGCCAGAGAAGCCTGAGGAAGAGCAAGGGGTGAAAAAAACAAAATGGCCTTCATGGGAAAACAGGATTCTCAGCTAGTCCCACTTTCTGTTTGGGGCAACATTAGCTATTCTTTGGAATTAAGCATAGACAAAAGGATTCCAGAGAGCTGGTCTCCCTGACTTTTATTTGAAATATGAGGAAGCAGACAGGTCAGATGAAACCCCTGCTGTTTTTTGCAGGATGATATTGATCCTTAGGAATTGAATGGTAATGCAAAGAGACAGCAGCTGCCTCCCTTCGACCCTGCAGACCCTGCATCAGGCAGGCTGCCCAGGATCATCAAAGAACCACAAGTCAGGGTGTCCACTGGGAGGCACTTCAAAAGGCAGCAGAGCCCAGACTGCAGGGTGGCTTCTTCCCACAGAGCAGGACAGGGACCAAGGTGCCCGCTAGTCTAGGTGACTCCTGCTCATGCCACAGAACCATCATCACCCATTTGGACCCCAAAAGAGGCCAAGATGCTAATGCCTTTCAATGCCAAAGACTGATCCTCTTTGAAGGAAGAACATGAGTGCATATGTGTGAGAGCACGTACATGTGGGCATGTGTGAGAAAATACTACACAAATACCCAGAATCACGCATGCATATCCATATTAGAAAAATCACCCATGGGAATAGACATGAGACTGGAACATTGAGATAAAAGGTAAGAAATTGTTAAGTAAACTATTGGAGGGGATCATTTTGGATTGATCTCCTTTACTAGGCTCAGAGGATCAAACCGAATTAGAGTTTCTAGTACTAAGTGCCCTATAATCAGAAAATCCCCAAACAGACCATTTTTTCCTAAAACAGAAGAGTCATAGCAACCAATTGAAGAAAAGTTCAGTCACTCTAGGACACCATTATAGAAAGTTTCCTCTACTTTAACATTTGCAGGAAAAGTAACTTGATGTTATGTGATGTTAAACAATCCACTTAAAAAATTCTATTTCTTAGTTCCTGTTCAAGCTACCTTATACAAATCAACTGTTCTGCCATGACCAATGGAGTTTCTTCTTATGTTTAAAAGGAATACTGCCCCACTCATCAATCTCTAATAAAATCCAATTCTCACCCTGCACAAAAGTCAACTCAAGATGGATCAAAGACTTGGAAATCAAACCAGAGACCTTGAAGCTCCTTGAAGAGGGCATAGGTCCAACACTACAACACATAGGCACAGATAAACACTTTCTCAACAAGACCCCAAAGGCACAAAAAATTAAAAGAAGAATCAATACGTGGGATTGCATGAAATTGAACAGCTTCTGTTCAGCAAAGGAAACTGTCAAGAACCTCAATTGAGAGCCAACAGAATGGGAGAAGATTTTTGCCACCAACCCCTCTGATTGAGGTCTAATATCTAGAATATACAGAGAACTCAAGAAACTCAACACTAAGAAAACAAAGCATCCAATAACAAAATGGGCAAGTGAACTAAATAGGCACTTCACAAAAGAAGAAATTCAAATGGCCGATAAATGCATGAAAAAATGCTCAACATCACTGGCAATCAGAGAGATGCAAATCAAAACTACCCTGAGATTTCACCTAACTCCAACTAGAATGGCAATCATTCAAAACACAAACAACAACAGATGCTGGCGAGGATGTGGAGAAGTGAGAACTCTAATAAGATATTGTTGGTGGGATTGCAAATTAGTGCAACCACTTTGGAAAGCAGTATGGAGAATCCTCAGAAGAATGGGAACAAATCTACCATTTGATCCAGCAATACCACTTCTGGGTATCTACACAAAAGAAAAGAAACCAAACTACCAAACTAATGCATGTGTATCTATGTTCATAGCTGCACAATTCACCATAGCCAAACTATGGAACCAGCCAAGATGTCCATCAACAGATGAATGGATTACAAAACTGTGGGATATGTATACAATGGAATTTTACTAAGCCATCAAAAAAAAAAAAAAAACCTCACCTACATCATTTTCAGGGAAATAGATGGAACTGGAGGGTATTATGCTAAGTGAGATTAGTCAGTCACAAAAAATAAGAAATCAGATGCTTTCCCTGATATGTGAGAGTTAGGGGAAATGGATCATAGGAGGAATTCTAGACGAAGAAGGAAATCCTATGGAGGAGCAAACAAGACAACCTAAAGGAGGAGAAAGGAGGGGGAAAGAGGAAAATCTCTAAAACACACAATGTACTTAAACATATTGAAGTCAACCATTAACCCGAGCAAGGGAGGGAGGGACGGGGAGAGAATGGGGTGGGAATTGGGTAGGGGTTAAATCAGTGATGTGTACATGTCTGTACACACAAGTTTTTTACCCCAATATGATGTATGAATATAATGCACCAATAAAAATTTACAAATAAATCCAATTAGAGGTCATTAAAATCAATTTGACTTTGGGTTTTTAGTTTTCTTCTTCTTTTTTCTTTTTTGCCAAAACACACAGAGAAAACAAGAGAAGGCCTTGCAGAGATCAATGAGGAGAATGTGTCATGAGATGAGGAGTGGGACCAAATCAACCCTGTGATCGGATATCCAAGGAGGGCAAAAACAGGAGGCAAAATAGCACCCTAGCTCCTAGAGCAGAAGGCCCCAGTGGGAGACAAGCCCTGCCATTCATTTATTTGTTTGGGCCATATTTGTTCATTTGAAAGAAGGACCCTTCAAAATAGAGTTTCATGAGCCAGGCACTGTGTTGGGATGCATAAGGGGGTAGAGCTATAAAGGCAGTGACCACTGATCTCTATTCTCAGGACACCATGGGTCTGTGGCAGATGGACAGGTCTGCTACAGCATCTTGTGCAGGCCTTGAGCAAAAGCTCAACCAGAGGACTCGCAAAAGCCTAAGTGCCCCATGAGTATGAGCATCTCCTTCTCCAAAAAATCATTTTAAGATTATTTAGATTAATATGTGTAATTGGAATTTTATGAATAAGCATTATAACTAATGGGCAGTGGCATATGAGAGACTGAGTCAGCAAAGATCTTTTTTTTTTTTTTTCCCAAGGATAAAGTTTGGGCCAAAGATTAAGTTCAAGCTGACCTTAGTTTGGGCCAACATATAAGATCAAGTTCAAGCTGACCTTGTGATACGAGGCAAAGCATACTTTCTATGATTTGTTAAATGGCTGGCACCCTGTCCTGAAGTCTGTTAAAGACTTTTTCTGTCCTTGAGGTTTTCTGCTTGCATGACTGTGGTTTTGTCTATCCTGCCAAGAAAGAGAGTATAAAGATTGTAACAAATCCTGAATAAAGTTGGAGAAGCTTGCATCTGGTCTCTTGTGTCAGAGTCTTCTCTCTTTGCAACCTTGACTCTCACCAACACACGACCCCCAATTCCTGTTAGGGCTGGACCCCAGCACAGGTCCACAGAGGATGCACAAACAAGTCTTTCAGTGGAGCAGGTGAGCTGCTCCCAGAACCACAACAGAGGTGAAGAGAATTAGAGAAGGCTTCTGGGGAGAATGGCATTCAATCTGACTTCTAAACTAACATTGAGCAGGATTTTGCAAAGCAAAGAGCAGAGACAGTGGCTTCCAGGACTCAAGGGGCATGCTCAGTGGGGGGGGGGAGTAAGAGCACAGCATACTTGAGGAATCAAAGAAGGTTAGCTGAGCAGGAGGATGGCCAGCACAGGTGGGGCTTGGCCAGGGGAGGCTAAAAGGGAAGCTTTGTGAGAAGGAGAGGAGAAAGCTTGCTGTCTGAGCTTCCAGGCTCCAAGGCCAGCAGGGGGTGCACAGAAGAATGGCGAAAAGGGATTGGTGCTGGAGTACCAGAGTGGACACACAGTTATTAAAATACAGACAGGAAAGCCTTTAATTCTACCCAGAGGTTGAGGGAGGAGATGGAATCCAACAACTCACAAAAAATAGTATTATCTAAACTGAGCCTAAAAGGACCTTAAGGTCCCAGGAATGGGAACTTGGAAGAACAGTCCAAGCAAGAGAAACTATAATGAGTAAAAGTCCTCCCTCCTGCTGTCTAAGTTGATGAATAATATCGGAACCCCAAACAGTTTATATACTTTGAACTAACCCTAACCAGGTGGAGTCAACAGACTTGAAGAATTTTCATAAAACATTTTAAAAGAATTCTTATAAATATGATTCCAGGCATCTGTACCTCCATGATTCAGATACAACCAATACCGTTTCTTCCTCTTCTGAATAAGGAGTCATCTTTACTCACTTTATGATTGCTGAACAGGGAACAAAAGGATGACTCTTTTTTCTTTAGAGAAATGAAACATAAAATGAAAAGCCCATTTTAAGAGGGGGGGAAATCCAACTTTCTCTGGGTCTGATGTGAAATTAAATTTTATGATTTACTCAGCAGCCTGGAAAGCACAGAATAAAGTCCATGGGAAACCTCCCTTCAAAGTAACTGGAGTTGACAAAGGAACTTGTTTAGTTGGGTGGGGGTGGGAGTGGGGGGAGTTGATAGAAGTAGAAGTCAGGCCTTTCATCCTTCACCAGACTGGTTCCTTTCATATGCTAAGAAAAACTTCAGCAAGCTGGGCCAGAAAATTTAACACTATCATTAAAAAAAAAGTTACCACCCAGGCTGAGGCCAGCATTTCCTCCCTGAATCATATGCTACCCAGGGTTGCAAAGAATATGGTCATCTCACAGTGCTGGGCTGTAATTACCCAACAATGACAACCCAGCCCCAGCATCCTTGTCCACCTCCAAATAGGCATGCTTTTGCTCATCCTCCAAGTAGAAAGTTGGTGCCCAGTGCCATAATTGCTGAATTTCCACAAGCATTTCTTCCCCTGGGTAATGGAATAGACACAGTGTATGCTAAGACTGGGACAGGGGGTTATTCCATGCTGTCAACCAAGAGCCAGTCATAAATAGCTAGTCTATTATTAGCATAGAAGAAGGTCTACATACCCAGAAGATATATCCATGACATTTGCCCTGGGACCCTTTTTTATAGTTTTTTTTTCTAAATTTTCCATTTTTAGGAGTAGGTACATGCAGAAACCCAATAGCATATCTGATGTTCTGGATTGCCAAAGCCAGGTCTTTGCACACACCAGGTCCCTACTGGCCCTATAAAATGAATGTGCTGGAAGCCGTTACTATCTTGTGGTTTATTAAATAAATATTGGAGCTGGGCCTGGTGGTGCACTCCTGTAATCCCAGTACTTGGGAGGCTGAGATAGGACTGAAAGTTCAAGGCCAGCCTCAGCAATTAATGAGATCCTGTTTCAAAAAAAGAAAAGAAAGGCTGGGGATATAACTTAGAATGCCCCTGGGTTCAATCCCAAGTACTAAAAAAATTAAAAGTATATTTGGAAGGCACTCAAATTTGTAGACTGGAGATGTCATAATTAAAAAGATAAAGAACTGCCAGACATGTTGGCACACACGATAGTCCCAGTAGTTGGGAAGCTGAGACAAGAGGATCATAGGTTCAAGCCCAACCTCAACAATCTAGCCAGACCCATTTCAAAACAAAAATAAAAATAGGGCAAGTGGTTATATGTATGCAACTCAGAGGTAAAATACTTTTGGGTTCAATCCCTAGTAACACACACACACACACACACACACACACACACACACACACACAGTAAAGAACTGAAAATGAGGCAGCTGCTTCTCCCTTCCCAGCAAATATTGAAGAAAGAAAAGGGGGAAACATTAGAGAAGTGGTTCTTAAAGTGTGGTCTCTGGACCAGCAGCACCAATGTCACCTGGGAGCTTGCTAGGAAAATAAATGATCAGACTCTGCCCTCCAGACCTAATGATCAGAAGTGTGTTTTAGCAGCTCCTCATGGTGATGGTGCACACTAAAGGCTGGAGATCTGCACTGGAACTGGGTCCTGACTGGCTGCCTGTTATCAGCACCTGGCAGAGTTCTCATTGCGATGACCTGGCCAATCCCAGAGCAATTATATTGGAGGCCTTGGGCACTGCTGCTTTGAAAAGGCTCCCCAGGTGATATGAATGTTCAGCCAGCTTTGCGAGTCACAATAAACTAGAATAAGAGAGATTTAGATTAGATACTTTTGGACTTCTGACTTCCACTTTGGCTCAAAGTAATCATGGCCATAGAATGAGTCCTATCCATCAAAGAAGCAGCTTTTGAGAGGAGAGAGATTTCCACTGTCTTGAGTTGGAGAGGTGGGATGTGAGGCTTGCCAGAAGCCTTGGCGTCTTGTACCAGACTCAGTGGTGATAATAGAATTTAATAACTCATCTAGCAAAGACAGTCATTCACCCTGAGAGAGGGGAGGGCTGCTCCCCACCGCCGGATCTCATTATAGCAGCGACTCAAGGGCAGTGAAGAGAGATATTTTACCTCCCACACACCTGAGTCTAGATGCTACCTGAGCCCCCAAGGGAAGCTCAGAGCCTCTCCCCAACTCTTCAGCTTTGAAGACTGAGTACAGAGGGCGTGTGTGACAGCAGCCTTTTCTCACTGGTGTCTGATGTTACCAAAGGTACAAAATGATGACAGCCCCTTAGGGAAGATCTAGAGGGGGCTGGTCCTGGGCTAGGCAGAGCCTCAGCCTCCTGCTTTACAAATGAACAGGGAATGAATGCTCTTCTACCCATGTCAGGTACTTGGCCATTACCCAGTTACACCTGGGTTCCTTTAACTGGGGTACACTGGCACATTTTTAATATCTATGATTTTTTTTCTTCAATAAAAACAATCTGAGAAAGCCAGGCATGGTGGTGCATGCTTGTAATCCCAGCATTTGGGAGGCTTAGAAAGAAAGATCATGGTTCGTGGACAGCCTCAGCTACTTAGTGAGGCCCTCTGCAACTTAGTGAGCCCCTGTTTCAAACTAAAAAAAAAAAAAAGTAGCGCTGAGGGTGTAGCTCAGAGGTAGAATGCTCCTGGGTTCAATCTTCAGCACCACAAAAATAAAAATAAAGAAAGAAAAGAAAAGGATCTGAGATTAATGAAATGTAAAAAATGCTGCAAATTGGCTTTGCAACACTAACAAACAAGCAATATTCTTTAGGATGTTCCTGCAGAAACGACTGAGCCAATTCTCATATTCCTGTACTACAGACAACAGGAAGATCAAACTCTCGCTTCCAATAACAATAAATAAGATGAAATGAGATCATATAATAAGTAAGATGAAATGAACAGCTGGCTAGTTGATGTGCACATAGAACATCACTCCTGAGGGAATCTTAAATAGCCATCCTGTTGGGTAGTGGGCTCTCTTTCCAGGAAGGCATGGGAATAAGAAGAGAAAGGGAAGAAGACCCCACTTACGTATCCTTATGTGTGTATGTGTATACATACACACGCTCATAGTTCTTCATAGCTCTAGTACCCTGAGGGTATGCATCTGGATTTTAGTTAATCTATCACCAGTTGAGTATTCCTTATCTAAAATGTTTATGACCTGGAATGCTTCAGATTTGGGATTTTTAAAATTATTATTTGGAAATATCTGCATATGAATAATGAGGAATCTTGAGGATGAGACCCAAGTCTAAACATGGAATTCCTTTTTGTTTCTGATACACCTTATACCTAAACATGAAAGTAATTTAAAAAAATATTTTTAGAAATTATCTTATGCAACAAGGTTTAAAGAATGTGAATTTTCTACCTGTGGCTTCCTCCAAAAATTTCAGATTTTTTTGAGCAGTTTCAGATTTTTGATGTTCAGATTAGGGATGATGAGGATGAGTTTGTATATTGCAATTGCTTTACCTGTCTATAAAGATTTTTTATAGCAACAGATTGTACCTTTGCACCTCCAATGCCTAGCATACATCTGGTACATCATATATATTTCCAAGTGAGAAAATGAATGTCCCAAGGCACTGCACTTCCTAGTAATAAGACGATACGAATCTTAACTGAGATGGTAAGAATATGAAGGAAGAGACAGGAGAGAGAATACATACAAGGAAGCTGATAGTGATGGTTGACTAAGGGATATAAGCAGTAAAGAAATAATGCTCGTTAGTATTTCCTAAATAATGTTAGTCATAGATACTAGTCATCCAGAAAGCTCTTCTTTGAGAATTTTCTAGGAGTGGGAGTTAAGGGCAATGTTTACACAAATACTTATAAAAGATTTATTGGTTGTTTGGGTCTATAGCCTTCTGAAACCAGTCCCACCTTGTAGACATTAATCTTATACAAGGTGAAGTTGTCAAAGGAAATCAGATCAAAGCAAGACTTCTCCCCTCCCTCTTCCAGTTGGTGGGATTCTAGGCCTGTGTCTAATCACTGTCTCTCAGCCCGCACCACACCACCTGATAGTGTGTCTACAGATCCTGCCCTTCAGAAGTCTTCCATCCACTCCACTAAGATTTTATTTTGGTTCTGCTGTTACCAAATGCACATTGGATTCACTGCCGCAGCCATCTCCTGTTGCCACTCCTGCACATCCTCTCTCTTGAGCATGTGCCTAGGGAGCCTGTTCATTGAGGAAGAGCCTTGACCATTTCCACCACCACAGGAGATAACTGGAGATGAAACCCAATCAACCAACCAAGAGTAGGTAAGAGTGTTTGTTTCACCAAGTAGGCTTAAGAAGCTCCCTTTCCCACACCTGCAAACCTGTGCTTGAGTAAATGGGTGAGCCATCTGAAAAGGCTGCAATATAGTCCACACCTGCACTCTGAGGAAGCCTGTCCACCAGGACGAGGGGGGCAAGGCTCTAGTCGCTGAACTCTTGTCTGCCCCTGAGCCATTGTTCACAGCAACGGGGCTTAAGTCACTGGAAAAGTGGGCCCACCGAGCAAGCCCTTGACTTGTATCTTTAAAATTCAGCTGCTATTTATCAGCATCAATATTTTAAGATTTAACTGAATGAGCCCCAGTCTGAGTTCAGGACAGAGATGTCATAGTGAGGACTCACCGCGTCCTGACCACTGAGGACCTCTAGCATGCTGTTGAGCAACTCAATGCAGTACTTCTTCTCCAGGACCTGGTGCTGCAGCTCTTCTTTCTGCTCCAACAGCACCTTCAGCTCTTTGGTGATGACAGGTAGCAGAATGTCCCGGCATTCTGGAAGAAAAGCAATTCATAGATGAGAAGCCTTCATACATATGGATGGATGTGTGTGTGTGTATTATATATAATTTTCATATTCACAATTATATATAAATATATGCTACATTTATATGTAATTATATATATACTTTTTCATCAAATAAATAATTCACAAATGTATTCTCCTTGTAAAAATATTTAAATATTAAAGATTAGATTAAGGTTTTCTTGGAATATTTTTCACAATTCCGGTTCTTCCTCTAGCTGTAACTCCCAGAACGCAACCAGTTATTTTATTCTATATGTGTGTTTCTGAAGCCCTACACAGCTTTTCTATTTCCCTTAAAATAGAAAGCCTTAAGGAACCAAAATTGTTCTAGCCATTCACACTAGATGCCTCTTGAGCTGTGAATCATACACACCTTGATTTTGTTTAAATTCAATTCAATAAACACAAGTTGGACACCTTTTATTTAAATAAGTGCAGTTTTTTTTTTATAGTCACTCTTCTGTGCTAGGTTACTAAAGCTTATTACTCCGATCTAACCGCAACTTTGTTCTGTTAGATCACCATCTCCCCTCTCACCATCCACCACTCTCCCCTGGAATTGTATTGAATTTAGTTATATTATACTGAATTTACCAGCATCAGCCACTCCATTTAGAGAAATTCCAATGGGTATTTCTGAAATTATTGAGAAATAGATAGTCAAAAAAGTAATAGAAATACTGCAATTACATCGAAGTTCCTGAAGGACCTTTTGATAGAGAAATGGAAAGGCTGACAGATGTGTGTGGTGACATAAGCTTGTAATCCCAGCATTTGGGAGGCTGAGACAGGAGGATTGCAGGTTTGTGGACAGCCTCAGCTACTTAGTAAAGCCCTCTGCAACTTAGTGAGACCCTGTTTCAAAATTAAGAATAAAAATTAGGGCTGGGGAGTATAGCACAGAGGTAGAATGCCCCTGGGTTCAATTTCAATCCCCAGTATAACACACACACACACACACACACACACACACACACACACACACACACCCCACAAAAGTGACAAAGTTGAGCTAGCTAAACCCAGAGACCTCTGGAGACTCAGTTCTAGGGGTCTCACTTTCTAAACAGACTCAGGATGCAGCCTGGTTTTAATAGTTTTTTTATTGTGGTATTGAGAGTTGCATCCAGGGGCATTCTATGCCCAATATATAACACTGGTCCTTTTTATTTTTTGTTTAAAATAAGAGTCAAACTATGTTTCTAAGTCTTGCTACATTGTTGAGACTGGTCTGAAACCTGTGATCCGTCTGTTTCAGCCTCCCAAGTAATGGACTAAAGTACACCACCGTACCTGGCTGCCTGGTTTTAATTTAATGGTTGTCTGGTCTTGGGGTATCTGTGGCCTCTCCAGATATTGAACATCTTCAGATGTATCATGTTTGTAGAGGTACAGAGATATGGTTCCTGCCTATTAGGTACTTAAATTTTACAGAACTGATTGGGAATAAAAACTAGGAGCAATGGCAGAAATTAGAATAAGGTAAAAGTGAAAAGGGCTCTTTTGTTGTCAGCCCACTACCTGCACCCCACTCCTTTGGCCCAATGCCCTGACTTTCCTACAAAAAACAAAAAACAAACAAACAAAAAAAACAAACCTTACTGTGGGCTCTAAATTGAAGGTAACCATCACAATACTCCAGAACTCCCAGGAATAAGGAGTGGCACCTGATCCCAAAGAGGATGACCTCCCGAAGTCCAAATCTTAAGGGAACATTTCTTTTTCTTTCTTTTTCCTTTTTCCTTTTTTCTTTTTTCTTTTTCTTTCTTTTTTTTTTTTTTTTTTTTTTTTTTTTGCGGATCTGGGGATGGAACCCAGGGGCATTTGACCTCCGAGCCACACCCCTTGCCCTATTTATTTTTATTTTTTATTTTGAAACAGGGTGTCACTAAGTTGCAGAGGGCCTCACTAAGTAGCTGAGGCTGTCTGCCCTCCGGTTTCAGCCTCCCAAATGCTGGGATTACAAGCATGCACCACCACACCCGGCTTCAGGGAACATTTCTAATAGTAACTGCTGGTATTACAAATGTATGTTGAATTCCATCAATGTGCTGGGTACTGGGCACTATGTTTTTCATGAATGCTATCAGCTTATCTTCCTAGTGACTCTAGGTGTTAAATACTATTATTTCCCCATTTTCTGATGAGAAGACAGGGAATTGCCATGTGCATATGGCTAGGACCTGGTGAATCCAGTCTGACTGCAATGCCTGTGCTCTCAACCACTGTAGAGAATGGAGTGTCCAGTCCCCATGGAGCTTGGGTTCTTCACAGAAATGCCCCAAGGAGGACG
Source organism: Muscardinus avellanarius (assembly GCF_963383645.1). NCBI lineage: Eukaryota > Metazoa > Chordata > Mammalia > Rodentia > Gliridae > Muscardinus > Muscardinus avellanarius. The sequence continues at coordinate 21,600,592 of NC_137793.1, read as the reverse complement.
CCTGGGACTGCCTGCTGCCTCTTCTCCCAGACCAGTGTAATGTCTCTTCTCTCTAATGACTAGCTTCTTTGTTCCCCTTGATTCTATGTGTGACTCCTTATCTTCCAAACACATTTGTTTTTACTTGACTTTACCAAAGTAGGGTTTATGTTGCTCACAACTAAATCATTCCAGCTGGCAGAGCCACCAGATACCACTGAGGATTTTAGAAGGGAGAAATGAGCTGTGGTTGGAAAGCTCTTGAGAGAATTTGTAGATTCTAATAGAATTGGGCTCCTAAACTGGGCATGATGGCACACACTTGTAATCCCAGTACTTGGGAGGCTGAGACTGGAGGATTGAAGGTTTACGACCAGCCTCAAATACTTAGTGAAGCCCTCCACAACTTAGTGAGACCCTGTCTCAAAATAAAGAATAGGAAATAGGGATGGGGATGTAGCGGTAGAATCCCCCTTCTGGGCTCAATTCCCAGTGATGTGTGCATTATGCATCTAACATCTTATACTCCATTAAGATGTATGACTACAATGCACCATTTAAAAAAGAAAGAATTGGGTTCCTTTTCTCAGAGCCCCAAGGTCAGTTTGTAATTAAACTCTAATCACTGTCTGTAATATCTGTTTATCCCACTGAAGTGTCAGCTCCCTAAAAGCTGACTACAATTCAAGTTCCTGAAACTGTACATGGATTATAGTACCAGTCAGTACATGCTGGTTGAATAAATGGAAAAGGTGGCATTTGAGAGGGTCCTAGGCACAGATCATATTGCCATAGGAAGAGTAAAGACTTAGAAAACAGCAGGTGATTCATGGTCCACAGATCTCGGGTAAATAGAGTATTGTCTTGGAAGTAAAATAATGGGAGATAATGTTTAAAAGAAAAATTCTTAAATGCAATGGGAGGTGCCAGTTCTAACAAAATTGTAGGCAACAAAAACTTTTGATTCAATTATGCTTAAAATTATAGGTGAAATCATAAGCCACAGGTGTAATGGTACTTTACTGGTTTACCTATTCTGGTAAATTTAAGTAAGGATAATCCATATTTGAAAATTTGTTCCTAAGTGATTGCCTAAAGATTTTTAGAGGACAAGACACTGTGTTAGCTATTACCCTTAAAAAAAAGATACAAAGAGGAAGGCTGGAGGATATTTGTATACCAATTACTATGTGATTTAAGTTATATCTAAATTTATATCTTATCATCAAAAGGTTGAGCTTTTGTCCAGATCTATTTATTTTAAAAGGTAGACATTTCCCACAATATCTGTTCAGAAGTTTGTTTGAAAATGCATCTTTAAAAGGATGTTAACTTGTAACCTTGAAACTTTGGTATAGAAAATTACATGCCTTGGGAGCTTGTCAGAGGAAAACTGAGAGATACTTTGGAGTGGTAAACCCTTTGTTAGAAGATGAATTAAATCACCAGCATTGGGATATTTAACTGCCCAATTATGTCTCCACTGTTGTTCCCTTAATTAAACCCAACAGAAGATAAGAATTGTAAATTCCCTTATTAAGTTAGATAAGGATTATAAAGTCTTCCTTTTCAAAAAGTTAATTTTGCCAGTCAAATAAATAAGAGATTCTAACAAAGGAGATTTAAAACACAACAAAAAGTCTTGTTCTTCCACAGTCCCCTGGGTGAAAGGGAATTACCAAAAAAAATGCCCTTTGGAAAGATTGATGTCACTGCAGTATAAAAGTATGGATGAAGGAGAAGTATGAAGGCAGAGATCCGTGAAGATGCCGTTGCAGGGACCAGCTGATGCCAGAGCAGAAGACCTGGGGCCCCGTCTCCACATTCCTACTTCTGACACAACACACTGGTCTTCTGGAGCCGAGACTGGATTAAGACTTGAAGGAAGGTTGAGGAAACAGACTGGTCAGTTGTCTTGAGTTTAAAATGTGAGAGGAGCTGGGAATGGAGCTTAGTGTAGAGGGCCTGCTTAGCATTTATTTCACGAGGCTCTGGGTTCCATCCCCAACAACAAAAACCACCATCACCACCACCACCAATGACAACAAAACCCAATAGTCTAGGTATTAAGGACTAAAACAGCCTTTTGTGACTCAAGACCAAAAAAATCATTTTAAACTCTCTTCAGAAGAGACAAGGAGGATCTGGGAGCAGTGATGCACACCTATGATCGCAGCCACTGGGGAGGCTGAGGCAGGAAAATCAAAAGTTCAAGCCCAAACCAGGTATGGGGGTGCACGCTTGTAATTCCAGTACCTGGGAGGCTGAGACAGGAGGGTCACAGTTTTGCGGCCAGACTCAGCAACTTAGTGATGCCCTCTGCAACTTAGTGAAACCCTGTTTCAAAGTAAAAAGAATAAAATAGGGCTGGGGGTGTAGCCTAGAGGTAGAATGCCTCTGGGTTTAATCCCCAGTATCAGCAAAAAAAAAAAACAAAAAAAAAAAAAGAAAGAAAGAAAGAAAGAGAAAAAAAAGAAATAAAGTTCAAGCCCAACATGAGCAATTTAGTAAGAGCCTGCCCCAAAATTAAAATAAAATACAATGGTGCTAGGGATATAGCTCAGTGGGCAAGTGTCCTTGGGTCCAATCCCCAGTACCACAGAAACATTAAAAAAAATTAAGATCACCAGGACCTAAGGAAGAAGACATGTGACTAACCCATTTGTGCAATTAACTCACTCATTCATTCATTCATTCAGTTACTCCACTTTATTACTGATGTGCCTGACACTAACTATTCTATCACATATAACAGTGACCCGTGTAACAGTGACCAAGCCAATGGAGATCAGGATTTGATAAAAACCTAGTGCCCTTCTGTTCCCAGAGCAAAATATGCTAGAAGTAGCCATAAAATAAAGCTGCATAATAATTCAGGTTAAGGTTTTACTCAAAAGTTCATTTCCTTAGTACAGTAGTTATAATATCTCAATTAGATACCATTACAAAAACATGAATCCAAGGGAAAAGTCCAATGGTAGATTTTAGGTATGAATGATCTCCTCAGGAAGCTCCTGACCTATATATTCTAATTAAAAATTGAGCTAAACTAGTAGATGTTCATGGAACGTTTTCATGGTGAGCTCCCTATCCTCAAGAGTATTTAAGCAGTAGGTAGCTGCTTATGGACAGGGATGATGAGGAAGGAAATTATCAGACAAAGAACCGGGCTGAATTATTATTGAAGCACCATCCCAAATTCTAGGATTCCATAAAATACAGGTTCCAAGGAAGTGAAGGAAGGAAGGATCTGTTTGCTAAATAGAAAGACAGTGGACATGTTTGAGTTGCTTATAAGTCACTGAGGTTATAGGAACTGCAGGCCAGGCCCTGGTAGTGGTAGCAGTTTATCAATCTGAAAGACATCAGCTTTATAGATTAGCAAAACCAGCAACCCCATAAGATGAAGGCCCACGGTGCTGAGAATCAGTAAGAATTTCACTGAGAAAGCCATTAGTAACATGGCCTGTTTTTCAGAAAGCACTTTGTCTTCTCTTTAACCATGGTTTCTCAGAAATTTCTGGCTTCTCTGTTTCTAGATGAAATAATTTTTCTCGTTTGTAATTGGAGCTGTGAAATTGTATTAGTCTGTAGAGCTTCAGGAAGCAGCATTTCTAAATTCTCGCCCGATTGTCAAGCAAACAAATATAAATAGTTTAAAAGATAAATATTGCAAAGCCTTACATCAGTCTTCATAGGCAGAGGTCACAAGTGTCAGAGACCTAGACACTGGAGAAGCATTCCTGCCCAGGGTACCCAAAGTCTGACAAGGGCTGGGAGATCTGCCATCAGGAGACAAGTCCAAATTATAATTCAAACCAGCCACTGAGGAATCTGCAGAGCTACTCAGCTCTGTGTTTTAATCAAAAGGTGTTTTTGGGTTTTTTTGTCCAAATGACTGCAGAGACTATGGCAGTTGGTGCCATCTCCCTGAACTTGTAGCTCTCATAAAGCGTGACATGCTTTTGCAGTAATTTCATGACTCAGGAATAAGTCATGATCCTTCAAATAAGATAATTCTTTTTTTCTTGCCTGTTCCCCTACAATATCAGCTCTAGGGTAAGAAAAAAAATGTCTTCTTTAGAAAACCACCATGAGGTGCTTCCAGCCAAAAACACATCTGTAACCACAGCCACAATCCCAGAGAAAGACATCCTCTCTGGAGACCCAACATCCAATCTATCCATCTTACCACCAAGTCAACTTGACCCATGTTTCGAGTCAAGTCTCCTAAGAGATCCCTCTTCTCTCTGCACACAGGAGTCCCCTGTAGTCAGGAAACTCTTCTGTAACTTCCTATGATTTTCAGAGTGAATTTATAAACTCTGGCATAGCTCTGCTCCTTTGTGAGACTCCACTTGCCATTCTTCCATCTTCTTCCTCTCCTATTTATATGCATACACGTGTGTGTGTGTGTGTGTGTGTGTGTGTGTGTGTGTGTGTGTGACTGAACACAACCCATGGATGTACTACCACTGAGCTACATCACTAGCCCTTTTTATTTTGTAATTTTGATACAAGGTCTTGCTAAGTTTCCAAGGCTGTCTTTGAACTTCCAGTCTTCCTGCCTCCACCTCCTGAGTAGCTGAAATTTCAGGTATGCAACACTTTGTCTTCCTTCCTTCCTTCCTTCCTTCCTTCCTTCCTTCCTTCCTTCCTTTTTTCCTTCCTTCCTTCCTTCCTTCCTTCCATTTATTTTATTTTATTTTATTTTATTTTGTGTGTGTGTGTGTGTGTGTGTGTGTGTTACTTTCTTTGCCTGGAATGTTTTTCACCTGACTAAATCTTCCTTGCCTCTAAGGTCTTAAATTAGATGTCAAATACTCTAGGACAACTTTCCCAGCACCCCAGCTCTACATGGGCAACTCTCCTTTATTCTCCTGTAGTATCCAGAATATATTTTTCTTACCATTTATCAGATGATATATGGGCATTATCTGTCATGTAGGACACCAGTGAAATGTCTGCTTATTATCCCAGAATTGAAGCTGATGCCCAGGTTGAGGACAAAGGTTCTAATAACCCCATGTTCAAGATTCAAATTATTTCCAGGAGTTGGGGTACACCAACATCCCTCCGGGTTTTTGAGCGTATCCATGTTAGTACCAGCTCTATACCAGTCTGCATACACTCATCCCAGAATCAAAAGAAGGTTAGTAGAAGCCTCTAGATATAATGCAATGTCCATGAAGAGACATCCTTCCTCATCTCCTCCTCTATGCTGAAGCCAGAAGAGAGAGAAAAGATTACATTTAAAACGCATGAAGACCAGACCTACACCCTATGTCCCTGCCAGGAAAATGTTTGCCAGTCTCTGATTCCAGGTATACCCTGGTTCTGCCATTAGAATGGAGAGCTCATGGAACCTTCTGAAGTGTGGTGCACTGTGCCTTCTCAGCCCCCTCTCTTGCTGTGGAGCGGGTGGTTAATCACCAGCATTGGGTATGTGTCAGGGCCAACCTTTCCAAGCCTGAGAGTTGCAACTGGCACTTGGAATTGCATCCGCTCAAAGCCAGCCTCTCGCTTTGTCACCAGCATGGGTTAATCGACTTTACAATCCTGGTCGATTTTTCACAGACTTTAAGGTGAAATGCATTCAGCTTTGGCCAAGTTCCTATTGACTGCAAGGCGAATTCAGCTCGGCTCAACCCTCTGAAGTCTGTGAGGGTTTGTGGCTGTCAAGGCTGGCTCTGCCTCCTCCTGGGCTTGTTGGCATGAGGGGAAAAGCCTTGACTAAAACCACAGTTCTCCTGGGCCGGGCTGAGGGTGGAGGCCCAGCTAGCTCCAAGGGCTGCTTTTCTTTCCTGGGGGTTGAGGAGCATGCGCAGATGTCAGAGGCCGCTTGACTGGATCCACTAGACACAAGGGAGGGTCTCTATAGACACAGCTCAGCTCTGACAGTTAGTAATTTGTTCTCACAACCTCCCTCCCCCGGCCTGTGTGTCACAAAGAAAACTAATTCCACCCACTGGGAAATCAATAACTGCCCACAAACTTCATATTCCAGATCAGGTTAAAAGCCTTTTACAACTCTGCTAGCATTTTCTCCCAACACACTTCTCGGTAGCAACTCACGATTCACTCACTTTACATCCCTGAAAACACATCTAATTACAATATCAGAAATCATCCCTTCCCTGCTTCCCTCCCTTGTGATGCACATCTCCCCATTATGAACCCTGGGACTAGCTATGTCTCCCTGCCAAACAGACCCAGCCTATCTTATGATGGCAGAACTCAGAAACCATCAGACTTCTTTTCAGCTATCACAAACAGAAGAAAATATAGTTAGACAGTAAATCCTTCAGAAGAAATTACTCCCAAACTTTATTGTAGGCACCCACTTTAAAGCCTAAACCAAGCCCTGTTTTTAACATACCCCCTTTATATTTATCATAAAAGGAAATTATTTCACTAAACCTTTTAAGCATTGCCCTCTAATAACTCAGTTCATGCCAGACAGAACCTAGTGGAATCAGGAAGGGTAGACTGATACTTAATTGCTGGGATTTTTACACGGATGTGCAATGGATGTGTCCAAAACAAAAAGCCACACTCAGAATAAATATAATTTTAAATATCTGATAATTTATACATATTTGTATCTTAAGACATATATGTTTAATTTATAGATTTAATATATTATTATTCATGCATACAACTGCATACATACATAGTCAATGAATAATTACTATGACAGACACTGTTCTCAGGGATGTTATAAACAATGAAATGCAGAAGATAATAACTGCCTTCTCCAGAAGCAAACTCTGAGATGAATTTTGGATAAAGGTGACATAAGGAAGTGTTCCAGAAATATCTTGAAGGGGAGTAGAGATGTGGGGTCAAGAAGGGAAGGAGACAGAGCAGGGCACACATCCAGGAGCTCACAGAAGCTCACTCTTGGCTCAGTCCCACGGGGAGCTCTGCAGGTGTGTGGGCCACAGGGAGGAAGGACCTGGAGTCTTCAGACCAGAGGAGGGACAGTCCTAGCCCTTGGGGGATTCTGAGCACGGGCAATGTGGCTCTTGCATCCAGAATGTAGCCCTGGGGCACAGGTATTGGCTCAGGAGTAGAACAACCTTGGTCAGAGTCCTGAGGCCCAGGTTACAACAATGGATCCTGAGAACTTCCAGCCAGAGCAAAAACCATAGAAGAGGCTGTGGGCTGGCAGGACTTCTCAACAGGGACGATAGAGGAAGGCCTCTCTGAGATGGAGACACTTGAGCTGGGACCTGGAGGGTACTAAGGGCACACCATGTGAGGAGTTTCCGGCTAGAAGAAATGATAGTAAAGGCCCTAGGGTGTAAACTTGCTTAGCCTGTTGGGTGCCAGGGGACCATGTGGAGACAGTGTGGCTGTTTTGCAGGAAATGGGGAGGATACAAGAGAAAAAGACAAATTTAGAGAAGTTGGCTGGGGATAGGATTACAGATTACTAATTAGAGATAAACATTTGTTATTTCTGTGTTTTGAATGGGGATTGGGGTTATACACAGAGAGGAAGGCAGGAGAACATGCAATAGGCTTTTTGTAGAAAGGAAGAATATTTATTAGGCCCTCACTCTTAACTAGGCATTCTCTCTGTGGAGAATAGTATATCATTATGCCTATTTTATGGATGAGGAAATTGAAGTTCAGAGAGTTTCAGAAGCTTGCCTAAAATCACACAGCTTATAAATGGCAGAGCTTGATGTAAACTCAGAAAATGTGATTCCAAAACCCATGTTCACATCTACTAAGCGATCTTTACTCTTAACAGTGCAGAGGAGCAAAGATGATTATTTTGCATCAGTAGAAACAGACAGAAGTGGGCTAACTTGTACTATGTCTTAAAAACAGAGCAATGTGACTTGCTGGTACATTTGATGTGTTAGATGCATGTGCAAATTTATGCATTTTTTAATATTTTAGTAAGAGGGCAACAGATTCTTCTCAGGGCTTATCAAGTCTGGGTCTAATCATGAAGACCACTTTATTGCTTCAAGTAGCAAGTAATAAAAGACTCCTATCAATAATTCCCAAGGTGCAAAGTGGCCAGCTACAAATATGGCCTACCATCACACCTTCCAGAAGCCACTGGGCATAACTGGTATGTTGTGACAGGTACTGGCACCTTTAGTTGCCTTAATGTACTTTTCTACAACTGCTAAGCAGTCCCCTCACCACCAGCTCAGTCATTAAACCACAATCCAGCCCCATGGTGCACGAGGCCAACTGGGCTGTGATCCACAATTTGACTTGCCCCCTAATGCTTAGAGTGACTGCATTTGCCATGCTCTACCAGATAAGTGTGGCTAGGCTGGGGAGAAGACTGGGTCTCACTGCCTTCTCACCCTGGCAGGTGGAAGGAGAAGCTGGTGAGAAAGCTTGGGGATGAACTGACTTGTGTCTGTAACTGATAAGCTTGGTAATCCTTACAGGCTTTCTAGAAAAGCAACATGCACCATTTTAAATCTACCCAAGAAGAGAAATGCACCAAGTAGCTTTTTAACTGCCAAGATGTATCTCCTATCCCTCAACCCCATCTGGCTTCAGTTCAGTGACTTGGAGAATTTGCATCAATTTTTTTCTTTTTTTGGTGATACTGGTTGTAGAACCCAGAGGCTTTCTACCTCCAGGCTATCCTCCCAGACCTATTTTTATATTTTATTTGAAAACAGGGTCCCACTAAGTTACTGAGAGCCTCACTAAGTAGCTGAGGCTGGTTTCGAACCTGTGTGATCCTCTTGTATCAGCCTCCCAAGTGCTGGGATTACAAGCGTGTGCCACCACGCCTGGCTGCATCAATTTATAAGCATCAGGACACCTATGAAACCAGTCAGCACTACCCACATCCCTTCAGGGCTCAACAGCCCTGACCTCTCTCTCTCATTTTGGCACCATACACCATGGTGTTCTTAAGTCCTTTACCCATGCCCTGTCCCCTCTGGAGACTCACCCAGTTCCCTACATCCTTGAATCTGCATCTCTGCTTAATCAGGGACTCTTACAGCTTTAACCTTCTGTGAGGTAGTCTGTAGTGATACTCAGATGAAATTTTCTCAGCAACCAGAGTCATTGTGACAGATTCATTTTAATGAGGGACAGAAACTATTGGGAATTGGAGAGAGTGGAATATTAATTATAAAAGATACATGATTCCTATGAACCCTTATGGGGTCCCAGAAATATTACTGGGACTCTATTTAACCTTTACCAAAACCCACTGTACAGATTGCACTGTCCCTATTTTACAGATGAGGATGCAAGAGCTGCCCACAGCTTCCCCAGGATCACCTGGCTGCCGTGATGGGAGAGAAGACGCCAGCACCTGCCAGTCTGACCCCCCCCCCCCAGGCCTCCCAAATGCTGCAAGTCCCGGGCAGCCACTCTTTGAATGTGTTAGCTACTTTCCTCTGGCTCTTCACAGAAACTCTAGTTTATGGGTTTAATGGTTGGTTGGTGTCTGTTGTTGTTTTATAAAGGTTAATGTCCCAGAGGAATCAAAACCAATCCCAATTTTAGGATTCATCATTGATGAGCATTCATCAACTCAATTAATTTGCCCTTAATCTGGCCACTAATGTCTCTCATTCTTTTTTTATTCAACTATAGCTGGCGGAGTCCCCCCGTGTCATGGCTCTCGGCGGGTAAACAGCTACGCTGACTCGTGTCCTTCAGCGCCTCCTCCTCAGCAGACAGGGAGAGCTTGGGATGAGACATCTAATCTCAATCAAGTCGTGTCTATCATCCCTAGCACAATATCAGTCACAGGAGGGGATCCTAATAAGTGTTAGATGGATGAAGAATGTCAGAGAGGAGGTCTTGTCTGCTGGCACTTTGGGCAACTCTGAAAATCAGAACACTCCGTGGTGTTGGGTTACTTCAATATTCTTCCGCCTGTGCCCTCCTTGAGGAAATCAGGTGAGACAGCCTGGGGCAGAGGTGGGAGTTCTTCACCCTCCCTCCCTCCCCCAGCCAGACCTTCTAGCAATATCTTCCCAGTGTAGGTTTTACCTAGTCATAAAGGAAGGTACAGGGGAATTGGGTTAAGGATTGGCAGACATAGGTTTAAATCTACCTAACTATTGCCAAACTGTGTGACCTTGGGTAGGACACTTCACTTCTTCTCCTCCCCAAACAGGGACTCAAATGCCTCTTTCATCAGAAGATCAAGATAAAACATGATTTAAATGCAGTTGCAGCTATTATGTGCAATGAGGCATTGGGATCTGACAATATGCCTAGGAGGTTTGGGAGCCCAGCGCAGACTACGTTGCGCTTCAGCCTCCCTCAGCTGCACTAACAGGCATACTTCACCAAGCACCTGGCCCAGACATGCTGGGAGGAAATGGGCTCCAAGCTATTATCTGCACCATTCAAAGCACTTTTTTTTTTTTGTCTGAAATAACCAAACCCAGAGAACTAAGTTCTAAGAGGTGGATATAAGTTGATATGATTGGGAGATATGCCTTAGATTTCGCTTCTCTCTTTTGTATGTGGATTGAGCAAGGAGGCTCAGGCATGTGCTATCTGAATGTCCTTTTACATTTCTGTTTGCAACTTGGAATAATAATGCCACTTACAGGCAATACTCAAGCCGCACATGAACAATCCTCTGCCGTTGCCATCATAAAACTTACAAATACCAGAAGGGACAAAAAGCAGCAGCAATGTTTTGGATCAATATGAGTAGCTAGCATTTCATTTCTGGGAAAAACGCACATTAAGAGGCCCTTGTTTACATTTTAAGGCTAACAGAGGGGCCCTTCGTTTCAGAGAATTAAATGAGAAAATTCTCCTGGATTCAAGCATTAGCAAAATGGAATGGTCGTGTAATTGCTTCCAATCATCATCTGATTCTCTCCTGCCCTTAACCTTCTTCTCTTCGGCTCCAAAAAAGGGGAGCTTGCACCCTCACTTTCAGCTCCATACATTTAAAACCTAGTGTTATTACAAAGTAGAAACCAAGAAGTATCATATATTTCAAACATGCCAAAGAACCAGATGCAAACTTCAAAGAAGGGGGAAATATTGCTGTTTTCCTCGCTATAAATAAAAACTGAAATGGGGAGAATTTATCCTCTGGCCCAGCTTTTCTTTCTAACTGTGATTCACTAAGAAAGTAGAAAGCAGAGACAGCCCTGAGGGCTGGACACTGGTTCCTGCTTGCTTTCTTTCTCTACTTGGGCAACAGAGACAACTGGGCTCTCCCTGGCAGGCCTGAAGCAAAGAATAGTTTAAGAAGTTAATCACATGATTAGGCCCAATATTTAAATAGCAGAAGCAGAGATTCCACTTGGACACTCAACCAATAGATGGAAGGAAGGCAAGAGAATATCCCTCAACAACATGTAATGAGCTCTCTGTACAAAGGGAGAACAATATATGGTCCTTACCTCTTGGGCAGTCCCAGGGTGGTAAAGAAAAGAACCAAGAACAGTAAAACACACGCACACACAATGAAACACACTGCATTTGCAATTATGTTCAATCCCTGCGGATGAGTATCAAATTGCACTCCTATAAAAGTGATATTAATATTTTATTTTGGGCATTGCTTGTTCATATATTTATTATTAGTTATCTGTACTTCTTTATATGCCACTTTAGTTCAAAAGGAGTAGAAGAAAGAGCATGACATGCCATTGTGGAATTTAATAGAAAAACTCCAATAAGTCCCCTCGGGGCAATAAGGGAAGTCATTCAAAAGCTAGATTTTTTTAATCCTCATTGTAGAAATAGACTAATTTCTGGCAGGAAGCTTTTTCTGATAAGAAATTCTTAAAGTAAATTTTTTATATTGAATTTCAATGCTAAGTTTCTACATTAAGTTTAGCAATGGTTACATGCTTTTGACATCAAATTGTGGAATTTTAGCTCTGAAAAGAATCAGAGAAAAGCAAATGGTCTCACCTCATTTGACTGTGTTCCGTGCTCACATGTAAAATGAGAAAAATAAATGACTGCATGCTGGTCCCTCCATGGAACTTTCATTGATCTATTTATGTAAGCATTTATACTGAGTGTCTACCAAATATTGAGTATTATACGTGGTGCTGGGGTGTATAGGACCAGGAGAAAGATGATAAAAAGGTGGCCAGCATCAAAGCACATGAGAAAGTTCCAAAGGCTCTACTAATGCATTAAAAGTGAAAAATGAGATTTGAAACCAGCTCTGAATGTCTAGCAGAAAAGGACTGGAAGAGGAAGATAGACTGAATACAGTTTAGGAAGTGTTAAGTGTGAATAGCTGTGAAATACCCAAAAGAAGTCAAAAGGAGAGTTGGTTAAATATGTCTGAAAATGATCTAGTACGAATGGGTAAGCATGGATTTAACTTCCCGAAAGATACAGTGAAGAGGGCTGCTTCCTGCCTGAAAGAATTCTCACTGGAAAATTACTATGCAATTAGCCACGAGTGGCTTATTAAGTTCATTTGGTGGTAAAAAGGAGCAGGAAAAAGAGAAGAAGGAAGAGGGAGTGGTAAAAGAAGAAGAAAAGAAAGGGGAGAAGGAGAGGAAGGAGAAGGTAGAGGAAGAGAAGGAAGAGGATGAAAAGATCAGGTAGAGAAGGGGAAGCAGCAACCGAGTTGTAAATGGGAACAGGAGGGAGACAAATAAATATGAGAAGTTGGGTCAGGGGTGCTAAAGGGTGCTCAGAAATAGGAAGAATTTTCACTTAAAATTTTTGTACTATCACAAGAATAAGGGTTAGACAGAGCCCACAGGGTTAAGCATCCTAAACTATGACCTGTCCAGGTACCCAACCACTGAGTGTCCAAATGTCATTTCACCAATCAGTGCAAGACAGGTGGTCACCACAGGGCAGGATTCTCTGGGAGCATCAGCCGATGTGTTTCTAGAGCATCACCACACCTGGCTGGGAAGGCAGGGATGGAGCAGTCTCCTTTCTCAAGGACTCTACAGGATGGCATCGTATACGACTTGCCAACATACACAAGGCAAAGGGATACACTGGCTTACAGAGAAGATGAATGGCCAGAAATCTGAGCCACCAAGCAGGCTCTGTTCTCGTTCCCCTGATGCATTTAAGAAGTGAGGACCTGCATGAAGGTACTGCAGTCAACAGCTGAGTGCAGTGTGGGCAATGAGAGCAGGGATCTCAGTTACTCTCTGTGTGGCTTTGGCCAAATCCCTGAACCTCTCTGAATCATTGCTTCTTCATCTGCAAAGAGATAACAGCAGAACCTCCCCAAACATGACTATGAGAGGGAATAAGGGAATCTACACACTTGGAGCAGCATAATTGGCCCACAAGAAGCATCATAACTGTGTAAGCTACTCTTAATCAATTTTTAAAATATTTAAGCTGGGCATGGTAGCATGTGACAGGAGGATATCAAGTTCAAGGCCAGACTCAGAAACTTTGTGAGATTTCCCCCCAACAACTTAGCTAGACTCAGTTTCAAAATAAATAAAAAGAGCTGAAGATATAGCTCAGAGGAAAAGTGATCCTGCAATCTATGTTTTCTGTGTTCTCTCTCTCTCTCTCTCTCTCTCTCTCTCTCTCTCTCTCTCTCTCTCTCACACACACACACACACACACACACAATTCAAATGTAACTTTCCAGGTAATGGAAAGATGCTATACTTTGATATGAAATATAGTTAAATGTGTATATACATATGTAAAAACTCACTGAACTATATACTATAAACTTAAGATTTGATTTACACATTTCCTATAAGATGCATTAACATTAAATCTGTATATTTCATTATATATAAAATAAAGTATATGAATATATATGTATATAACATAGTAGCCTATACTCTATTACTATAATATGTACATAAATGTTACTATACTACTATATATAGTTATTATGGTAATATGTAATATATACATTTATAAGTACATACATTACTACATAGTACATATTAGTATTTTCCCTGTTTAACAAGTAATCACAGGGAGAATTCAGAAAGTGAAGTAAGTTGTCAGGCACTGCCCCAGGACTGACACTCAAGCATTTAAATTCCAGAATCTATACTCTTGAAGACTGAGCTAGGTAACTTTTAAATTCAGCTGGGCCTCCATCCCCAAAAGGGAATAAGATGGCTTGTAGTTACCTAGAGATATCTTCCTATACCAAGAGAAAACAGCTCTTCCCTCCTCTCTCCCACCTCTGCCCTCAGCTCAGCTCAGCTTCACCATCTCATTAACAATTAACACCAAGATCTCTGCCAAGCAAGAAACTAGCAGATGATGTAGCATACATAGCCCAGCAGCGAAGCACCCAGCAGAGGACTGTAGTGACTAAGGGTGAAGGAAACACACCCAACTCCCCTCGTTCCTCAGGGGCTAAGGATGACCCACGCCTAGCTGAAGTATACCCACTAGGAGTACCCAGGCAGCTCTTGCCAAGACGGAGAGCAGCAGACAAAGGAGATTCAGGGCTCATAATTTACGAGGTGCTGTAGAAATTAATTTTGTATGCCTCCTCCATTAGCAGTGTGTCTGAATTAACTTTAATATGCAAGTTATCATGTTAATCTTTGATACTAAAAAAGAATGTATCATCATTAACCTTCCTAGCCCCAAATTTAGCAATGCAGACTTTATTCGTGGCAATAGAAGTAGCGTTATTTCTTGGCATCTCAATACTCTCACCTATCCATACGCAGTTCCACCAGTCACTTTGTAAAACCTCTGCTGATTCAGAAGCCCATTTTTCAAGCATTTGACTCTAACTGCTCATAAGTCATCAGTAGTTGACTCCACCATATCTCTCTCTCTCTCTCTCTCTCTCTCTCTCTCTCTCTCTCTCTCTCTCTCTCTCTCTCATGTTTTTTCAGTTTCCTCTAAGTGAGAGTAAATTTTCTAATAAAGCAGTCTACAGAAAACTATTAAGGGCACTGGAAAGGGCCCACAAAAAGAAGAGACATGAGCATGTTCCATGTAATATTTATGAAAGACAAGTTCACCCGAGGCCAATGGTAACTGGGCTTCAGAGTTTTGAGATCCCAGATAACACAGTCGCAAGTTAGAAGAAAGTCATCTTTAGGGAGCAGCAACAAGTAATATTGAAAGGCTCACAGTTAAGGATAATGGGAAACTATCAAAATACTGCAATCTAGTTCATCCTTCTTTTTATATATTCATTTGGTACAGGGAAATTTATAATGAAAAAGTGTGGAAAGTTCTATACCCCATTTAGATGAAAAGCTTCAATATTCCCATTTCACTCGTTGTATACATGTTAACCT
The DNA here is from genome assembly GCF_963383645.1 of Muscardinus avellanarius. NCBI lineage: Eukaryota > Metazoa > Chordata > Mammalia > Rodentia > Gliridae > Muscardinus > Muscardinus avellanarius. The sequence continues at coordinate 21,585,399 of NC_137793.1, read as the reverse complement.
TTAAAATGTAATAATAGCATGAAAATGTTTGATAAATTGCATTTTGCCATCTTTTTCACCCATTCACATCCTCTAATTGAATAGTAAGATAATCATAAGTTAGAAAACTTCTTCCAAAGGGATTTTAAAAAGATGAGAATAAGGACTAAATTATAATATTAAAATAGAACATTGGTTTCTGAAAAATAAAACTAGTTTCTATTCTCAATAAAAGCAGGAGCACACAGCTTCTAATTCAAAATGTAAGTGAAAATATCTACATCTTAAACTAAATTGGCTCCTAATCAACTTTTTAACTTCTAGGAAAGCTACCAATACTCACTGTTGACATATTAGAGTTCATCTCTGGTACATGGGTAGATTTTTTATGTTTTCCCTTTAGATCTAATATTTTTTTTCTGGTTACTACCTAGAAAGACCTGACATGAATAAGAATGAAACTGAGATTCAGCTATATTTATCCTCAAAGGGCACAGAGCATTTTAAAGGACATAGTTAAATTAAGCACTTTCCAAGCTTTCATTTATCATTATTTTTGCCAATGGGAGACCCACCATGGACTCGGCATAATTTGCAACCTGCGCTATTATTTACTTAATATTTTTCATAAAACAGATTCATTTTAATATATTTACCCTTAGTTTAGAAGAACACTTTGCTACTTCAAATGGAAAACCAGTACCACTTGCATAAACAGTTTATGCATAGGAACAATCAGTAAAAGAAACCACAGCCCTTTTATTAAAGTCTAAGAGGAGGTGAGCCCAAGGTCTGCTTCTTCTTTGCTACCACAGTTGATCAGTAAACAAATAATAACAACAAAATAGCTAAGGTGTACAATTCTGGTCATAACCAGAAAGGTTGGAGGAGGGCTGAGAATGAGTGGTCTGTACTGCTCTGATACAGTGCTTTACCCGTTCGTGCCTGAATTATCACCCACCATGCCACTGAAAGTCATTTTGCACACTGGCATTCAGAGCCTTACTCAAGAAACACAAGTAAAAAGAAAGGAATAAGGAAGGAAGGTTAGGAGGAAGAGTAGAAGAGGGGGAAGGAAGGAAAAAAAAGGAATTTAGGAAGATTAGTTAATTGGAATCACTGGCTTCTAATCCCAACTGTGCCTCTAACTCTTGGCGTGACCTCGGGCCTCCCATGTTTCTTCTTGGCCGTAATTCCTTGGATATGAAATGAGGAGGTTGGGTGAGACAAGAAGCATGCCGCTCTACGTGCATTTTGCAAAATCTTTAAAGATATTAAAAAATCTCACCTCATCATCGAAAGTATGCAGTTTTAATTGCATTTGCCCTGTTATCAGAAAGTCTTAGCAGCAAGAAATCGTAATGCTTTGAAAAGATCAGCTATCTGGGAGGAAAAAAAAAACTTTAAAGCTGTAGTGTTGAAAAAAAATCAATGTAATTGACTGTGCTATACACACAGCAGAAGCTGACTGTCCAGAATTAGTGTTAGGACATCATTGTTCTGCTTTGGAAGCCAGGGGGCAGGGCGCTGCCTCACATGGACCTGACCACCCTTGGACCCTCGCCTCATTACTTGCTTGTGTCAAATAGCTGTTTGTGCCAGGGTGGTAAAAGAGAGTGTTCACTTAAAAGGATCAGTTTTATCTCCCTCTTCTTAAGAAGTAGATTGTGAGAGGGAAAAACAACAACAACAACAACAACAAAAAAAAAAAAAAAACAGATCAGTAGTAAATAATTAGCTAAATATCTGCAAAGTTGTTCCTTTGCAATATTTGGCACAGTTAAACAAGTTTCCCTGTTCATAACAACCTGCCTTATAAGACTTCTATAAAACATTATAAGAAGAAACTCTTATTATAATTTTGTAGTAGGCATATATATTGTCTTTTGCAACATTTTTGTTTGTCTGTCTTAATGTTTTCAAAAAGTCAATTTAATCCACATTTTATTTTTAATATTTTGAACTGGTTCCAGCTCTGAACTGAAAATAAAAAGGGATGTAGTAATTATAAATTAATAATTAAAATAGAAATAATCATACTAATTTGAAGCTATAATTTATGGAACATTTATTACCATCCAGGGTCTGTACTAAGCATTATTTCATTTCCTATCCACACTAACTCCATGATTATTCCCCTATAACAGATAAAACTCAGAACCAAAGAAATGGTGTGACGTTCCCCTACCCACCAATAAGTACAACTCAGAGGTTATGAAACAAAATGAATAAAACCCCACAGGCTTCTCCAGAACCCAACATATCCCCTTTATACATTTGAGGTCATGAAAGAATCAAGGTTACCCAAATCTGAATAAAGACTAAATAGTCACAATTTCTGAGGTTCTTTGGTGCTTCTTATGTATTTCTTTTTAACAATCTTTTAACTGCTGTAAATGATACCATACTTTAAAATCCTCTAGCTCTCTCTTCTGGGCTCCCTCTTCACTTCTATCTCTATCATAGACCATTCGTTCGGTATTTTAATAGAGTGCCCTTTGCAAATGTAGGCAGCTTCTTGAGGACAGCACCATATTGCTGTCATCTCTGGGTTTTCTAAATGGCTATTCGATGGTCTGTTTATACCAGAGGATCAATAAACACATACTGAACTGGAAAACCTGTTCTACAAGTTGCCTCTTTGTTTACAAAGGTGATTCCATCTATCTTGTGGGAAATGAGATGTCAGAGTCACAGCTAAAGGTAGGGATCTTGAGGTGAAAGCAAAGACAGACATCAAGATCGGATTTCAACTTGTGTGCATCCCATCCCAAGGGCTCTGAGCCATCAGAGGGGATGGCATTCAGAGCGGAACTGGAACACAGCTGAGGACGGAGCGCTGGATGCTTGCTGAATTTCTCCAAGGCAGTAAGTATTCCTTTCTCTGCGCCCCACATTTCTGACCCTCAGGCATAGAAATAAAGATAGGGAGATTTGCATCCACACAGCAGTGCACTCTGAGGATGTCCCCATTTCCCAAGATCCAGCGGGGAAGGGACACTGTAGGCCTGCCAGTGTCCTTCTCTGGACAGGCAAGCAAGGGAGAAAGCAATGGTAAATGCCGCAGCCTTAGGCCCAGGGAACAAAGCGCAGCAGCGAGGAGCCTGGACACTACAGTTGTTCCCTCTTCAAGGAACAAGAGAAGGATATAGCCGTCTACCTCCTTGGCCCCCAGCCTCTGGGTCTGTCTAGCGGTGTATGTGCTACAATCTCCTGATGAACTAAGGAGAGAGAGAGCAACACTTCTTAAGCGCAGGGGACGATGAGCCACAGTCCCAGCTATTCTGCTTTTTCAGACACTTCCCACCACCTATCAAGATTTGCAACCCACTGCGGGATCCGGAAACACCACAAATTTTTCTGAGCGGTGACTGGGGCCTGCTGCATGTCTCTGCAGAGGCCTTGAGCAGACAGCAGCGTGCTGTGGCAGACCTCCCGTTACCTGGCTCATAATTGATTTTAAAACCTGCTACTGCAACCAGAGACAGCTCAGAGCCACATAAACCAAACCAAACCAAATACAGCCTCCCAGCAGACGCCGGTGCTGGTGAATCTGTGGCAGAGGCAGGGTAAGCCAGCTGAAAAGCAGTTTGTCCAGACTGGCACGAACATGTGCCCGGGGAGAAATGTCCCCTGGCAAGGAGGCAATGTGGTCCTGATAGCTGCCTCCTTTCCTGAAGGAACTGGAGACCTGGAGACACTCTTGATTCACACCTGACAGTCCCCTCCCAGCAAGGCTTGGGCAGACGGCACAACAGAGCCCTGGATTCAGCTCAACATAATGAGTTCCTTGTTGTCTTTTATATCAGGCTGACACCAAGGCCTTCAAATCCCCAGGATGACAAAATGTTTTTCAAGCAGTTGAATAGTAAGTGAAACAATAGCTGACTCTTTTTTTTTTTTTTTTCCTTTGCTGTCCTGGCAACACAGATCTGCAGGCACTTGTGATGGACAGGATCTTAGAGACCTGACTCTGTGATCCTACACATGAAGAATGGATCCCAGAGAGGTTAAGTGCTTGTCCAAGGCCACACAGCTTGTTAGTCTCTTTCCTGGCATAGAGTTTAAATCTTCTCTTAGTATGGTGCTTTCTTCAACAAGTGATTACCTTCTTTTAGTTAAGACAACTGTCTCTGTCCCTGACACACTTGAGGACTTATTTCACCCCTGTTATTAGAATACAAAGCAAACATAAACTCTTTGCCCAAAGTCAAGTGTTATATGAGTATAGTGAAAATCTCAGAGGAGGATGAGGAATCCCTCAAATCCAGAATATGTGGGTTCTGACTTACTACAAATAAAATGCAGATAAGAGCCCCTACCTGGGCAGAAGCTACCAGCACCCAAATGCAGAGGTGCCCAATATATTAGGTGCCAAATTCTTTTAACTTACCATAGAGAGAGAAATTGACAACTTTTTCCAACTAATATGGAGAACCCACATAGGTTGCACTAGGGGAAAATGTGTCTGAATGACCCAGCACACATTAAACATGCTCACCCACCCACACACACAGACACACATTTGTATTGAGGGAGACTGGGAGGGCTGAAAATTTGTAAAATCTCCTCTGAGTCGACCCAGCTTCTCCCAGGTAATAGAAGCACTTGCAACTAGCGAGGTGTGGGTGGTGACTCAGGCCAGCTGCAGTGAGCTGGTGGGAATAACCCAAATGCTTCTTAACATAAGAGTGACAGGAGCCACAGATCCAAAAAGATCCAGGCCAGAGCCACAGCAGTAGAGGAGCTGTGCTTCCCCAGGATGCACTCAGACTGGGCTCTGAGCGAGACAAGAAGTGCTCACCTCGGCAAGGTGTGTGCCTTGCTTCTCAGATGACCCAGAAAGAAAGCTGGTCAGAGCTCTCTCTGGGAGGGAAAGTGAAATGAGATGCATTCCTGCCACCCACACTCTCTCCATGGGGCCCACAGGCAATCAGTACACCTGCCCCATATCCCGGAGCTGAAGGGACAGGACAGAGGGCTGGTTTCCCCAGCACTGGACCACGCCTGCAGCAGACAAAGATGAGAGCAGGGACAGTGGGCAGCTCAGAGGATGCGGTAGAGGCACCAGGTATAGAGAGGGGCTGCTTGGGGCTGATGTATGCACAGGGCAGGAGACAGAGCCAGTGAAAGATGGCAGGCAGACATGGAAACTATTAGACTGCATAGGGAAGCCAGCACAGCTTTGAGCCTGAGCCCACCTGGACCTAATCCACCACCAGGTCTTCACTCAAGGTCCTCTAGAGGTGATCCTAGGACATCAGCCCTCTGCCACCAGTGGTGGCCACTTGGTTTATCAGAGGGAGCGTGATCCCTAAAAGCCAGCAATGGTAGAGATGGTCTTCAACCTTGGACACCCTGGGCATGGGCAGTGAAAAGGAGAACCCAAGACCTCCCGAAGGCACTGAAGTGCACCATTGAATCAGAAAGAGAAGGCTGCACTCCTAGTAATAATAATCAGTGTGTAGGCAAAAACGGTGGACCAAGGGCTCTCGCCCAACTCTCTGCTTCCTAGTCCTGGTGGACCACCTCATCTTTCCCAGCCTTTTCAAGATTGAGGGGGAGGGGGAGGAAGCACACCACTGGGTGTACATGTCCTCAGAATTTACTTTTAATATTTAAAAGACATTTTAAGAGGAGTTTGGGGTTCATAGCAAAACTAAAGTAAATGTACCAAGTCCCCATCCTTATGTGGATACCCTTCCCACCTGTCAATGTCCCCCATCAAAGCCAGTTCCATTTGCCACATTATGTTAGGTGAAATTAACCACACACAGAAAGATGAATGCCACATAGTTCTTAGGCTTAGAAATCTTTAAGGTTTTCTTGGATGGATGGAGAAAGAGACAGAAAGTAAGAAGAGTAAAGAGAGGACAGAGAAAGAGGGAGAGGGAGAGGGAAGAAGAAACACTGCTCTATTAGATGTGAGGAACTGGGCCTGCTTGTTATGCACATCAGAGGGAAGCCTCTTCAGAGCCTCTCCCAACTGCTGACTTTGAGTTTCTCCACAGCTGGTTCCTAACATCCTTCCATCTAAGACATTTGCTATGCCCAGTTTAGCTATGCTACACACACACACACACACACACACACACACACACACACTCCTTCATGTAACTTTAATACCTCTACCTTGCAAGTAGGGCAGGGCCAGTGGGGGGAAGTTAAGCAAAGCTGAGGTATCAGGAGCTGCCCCCCAAAGTCTGACCCATGCTTCCTTCTTAACTTCTATGCCTATTATTTTGGGGAGATTAGGTAAAAGAGAGAAGAATGCAACACGAGCACACTGCTGAGCCTCCTCACCATCCCAGTCCTTCAGGTACCTTGGATGCAGCCCAACAAGTGTTTATGAACATAACTATATTACCAGTCACTGTACTGAATGAACTCTGGGGCATAGAGACATTAAGTAGAATATGGATGTTTGGAGCTGGTAGTTAAATTCCCACTTCCTGCTTGTTTTAGCTTTCACATCTGCAAAAAGAAGATAATAGCAGCCCCTATAACATAAGGTTGATGTGAAGATTCAAGAAGATAATGACACCCGGATCTCAGCACAGTGCACTTCTTACATGTTAGTAAGCGGTTCATACATGTTAACTAAGAAGCCAGTCCCCCACCTGGAGACTTTCTGCAATGGAAGCATGAGCTCTGCTGATGGGCAGGGCAACTCAGACCCTGGACCTTCTGGGTATAGTTTGCCTTCTGGTCAAAGGAACCTGACCTCATTCATTTTTTCCCATGAGAGATGAGGAAAATGAGACTGAAGGATGCATTTAGCCTCTAAGTTGGAATCTATACCTAGAAAACCAAAGAGCTGAGAACATGGGTGTCCTGGTTCCCAGTTCCATATTCTATCACATCATCAGATAATTACAAACACTGGTAGTACTAGTGATAGTTATTGGTGGTGATGATGACACTCACTCTATCAGCTCTAACAATTTCCAAACTTCTTTATGGCTTTCACTGACTATACTCCAGCTGATATTCACAACAAATCAATAAGATAACCATTTGATATTCTTTCCAGTTGACAGATGAAGCTTTAGATGCTTTTAGAGTTGAAGTGTCCTGGCTAAAGTAGCAGGATTGGGTCTTCATCTAGGCCCCTGCTCTCAACAATTGCCCTGTGTAGTGCCTAGATTGAAAATGGGAAGTGTCTTCTCAAATAATTTTACTTCTTTTAGCTGAAACCATAATTAGATTCTCATTTGCCTTGGGTAATTAGCTTCCCTCTTTGCTCTGGTGTCTGGTTCCACTTGGGCAATTTCTCCAGTCTGGATAGTGTCGTGCTCAGCAAATCCACTTCGGCGGCCCCAGCTAATGAGGGCTCTCAGTGTGGCTAAACTGCAGGGCCTGGTGCCTTCTACAACATTCACACACAGACACACCCCCTGCCATCAAGCTGAGAAAAAATGGCCCTCCCAAATTGGATAATGTCTTTCCAGCTCTTCAACCAAGGACAACATAGCCTGCTTTATGCTGGGTCTACTGCATGAGGAGGGAGTCCAATTCTGTGTGTCTGTGTGTGTGTGTGTGTGTGTGTGTGTGTGTGTGTGTGTTTAGAGGAGAAATAATGAGGAATCAAAAGCCTGGGTACCACTGGGAAAGCTGGGTGAGATTCATGCTCAACAAGTAAAGACATAATGAGTGAAGAGGCTAATCATTTGTTTATTAAAGCAATGAAATTCAGCAAGTGTCCTAACATACAGTGAAATAAACCTAAATGTTCATAAATAAGAAAATGTTGCAACTGGTTATGAACCAGCTATCCAGCAAAGTCCTAACTTTCATAAACAGTATTTTTCCCAACTCCAAGCTAGCATCTCCAGGAACCTGCCACTTGGTGCTTACGGTATGGAGGAACCTCATTACAAGGGAACATGTCAGGTGGGGGTGAACCCCACATTCTCCCTGATGTTTAAAAGACAGATGTCTATGGCACTGGCATTCCAAGGTCTCCACAGAGGCTGCTGGTCAGATAGGACTCACGTCACCTCACTGTCCTTCCATATCCAGCTGACACCTGCCTGGTCCATAAACCTGTCCCAGCATTCCAAAAGCATTATTTCCCCTGAATTGTGGTGACAGTCCTTCTTACAAGTGTAAGAATAACACATTGTACATATAACAACATATAAGAATTTTATCATAAAACAAATTTATGATAATTTACTAAAACACTGGAAAATCTATAAGTTATAAATGTACACTGGAGGCTGCTTCCTGGGTTTATGGGTAGGTTTTGCTCAGCCTATATGTATCATTTGAAAACAAATCAACAGGTTGCACATTAAAAAAAAAAAAAAAAAACTCTCAGGAAACTTCTCCCAAAGAACAAAGACCAGGCAGCCCTGAGCCCACATATGTACAAGACAACAAGCAGCCCACAGGTACTTCTCCACGTCCACACCCTCCCTAGTGCCTCCCCAAGCTGGGCGGGCATTGATCATCCCCACTCTTGTTTCCTTAGGTGGAAAAATGTTTCTCTGTAGACTTGTCTTTGTCAAAGACGAAGAAACAAAATAGTACCAAATGGTATTATGTGTCCGGGGAAAAATAGAAGAGATCACACTTCTCTGTGAAGGGAAGAAAGTCCCCACATGTTAATTAGGCCAGTGGAAAGTGGAAAATCTGTGTTGTGAACACGCAGCTAAGATGAAGGTAGGCTTATCTGCTTGATAAGGTCACTCTGGCCCTGCCCTTTCGCTCATTCACACTGCCTGCCTGGCCCATGTGGGCACAAGTTGGACAAATTTGGGGGTAAATCTCTAGCTCTCTGGGAGCTGAAACTGCTGTTCCAGAGGCCACATGGCTCAGAGCCTGGGAAGATGCGCCTGGAATCAGACCCCAGCTGGGAAGCTGGAGCTGCCTGTGTCGCTGGAGGTGGGACTGTTGGCAGGTTCTCAGACCCCTCACACCTTCTGTGTTCTCACTCATAGAAACAGGGTGGGGATGCTTATGCTTTACAGAGATGCCGTGATAATTAACTAAGAGATAAAGCGTGAAAAGCTTAGCATAGAGCCTGACACAAAAATAACAGATAAATGGTGGCCATATACCTACATAGTACTGTATTTCATATTTTCCTGTTCCCTATAAAGTGGTGCTATATTTTTAGATTTTTTATTATCATTTCAACTGAAATGAGTCAACAACTGGTTTTCAAATCAATCATGCCTTAGTTTTCAGAAATTTCCTTCTATTCTAGGAAGACGTTATAGGGGGAAACAGAAAAATCAAACGGAAACAAATCAACATATAAATCTCATTTTAAAACCTACCTCACTATAACTCAAGCCATCCATACTTATGATTTCACAGTGGAAAAAATATTAGAGTAAATATAAAGATTTGCATAAACTCCTTTATTACGCGTGCTGCCGCTAAAATGAGAATTGTTCTAAAATTGGAAAAGAATACTGTGGAAGGTGGATTGAAAGACTCATGAACAGCCTGATATTTGCAGAAGAGTTAGCTTTAATAGCCATTAACAAAGTGGCCTGGGCCAGGCATGGTGGTACACACTTGTAATCCCAGTACTTGGGAGGCCGAGACAAGAGGAGCTCAGGTTCAAGGCCAGCCTCTGAAACTCAGCAAGACCCTCAATAAGACCCTGTTTTGAAATAAAATTATTATAAAAGACTAGGGATGTCGGTAGGATGTTGAATGTGCCTAGGTAGTCTGGGATTATTTTTCTTCCTCAATTAAATTGTACCTCACAATGCCATTAAAAGCTGCCATTTTAGGTATTTTTGGACATTCAAGAAGAATTTTTTTCTTTGCCTTTATGCCAATATATATACATTTTACCTCAGCCCCCCAAAAAAATTAAAGGCATGTTCAAAAATTTTTCTTGGATTTGTTCTACAGCTTATTATATATATATCTCTGATTCTGGATCTGAAGGTTTCATCTGAGAATGAAATGAGTGATCAGAAGCACAGGGAGGGAGAGGGAGGGAAGAGGAGGGAGGGACCGCCCCTCTCAGATCTCCAGAGCCTGGAAAGGCCATTTTAGAGCTGGATGCGGCTGGGTAACACAGCAGGGCCGATGGGCAAAGTGGCCTCCCTATTTGAAGATCTTTGATGTATCCAAATTCTCTGATGAGAAGAAGAGAGTCCTTAAGTGTCAATGGCACCTTTTGAAGTCATGGAATTGGCTCTGGTGCTTAACTCCTTTAAACTTTTCCAGGATTCAGAGCCTGGTGGTGCTAATGACTGGTGGTGTGAACTGGAAGCCCTCATTTAATTTCCCTTCAGCACAATAACCTTTTGTAAAATTGCCCCATTCCTTTCCCATTAAATGGTGGGAGAGATTCAGAAATATTATCCTTTCGAATCCAGCCTGTTTGTTATTTATTCTTATTTTTATTATTTTTTAATTATTATTATTATGTTTTTTTTGGTGGTCCTGGGGTTCCTGGAAGCCCTTCTACCTCCGGGCTATACTCCCAGACCTATTTTTACATTTTTATTTGGAAACAGGGTCTCCTAAGCCAGAGCGCGCGGCTGGCTTCGAACCTGCGCGATCCTCCTGTCTCTGCCTCCCAAGCGCGGGGATTACAGGCGTGCGCCACCACACCCGGCCTATTTTTTAATTTCGTAAAGCAAGGTCTTACTAAGTTGTTGAGGCTGTTCTCAAACCTGCGATCCTCCTCCCTTAGCCTCCCAAATACTTGGGATTACAGGTATGTGCCACCACTCCCAGCTGTCGATTTGCATTGCTGGTGGAGCTCTTGTTCAGGCTCTTCACTAACAGAGGACACATACGTGACTTGCCAAAGATCACACAAGTGTGCGCAAAATGAGATAATGAGTGTGTAGCCCAGCGCCTGGTACATCCTGAGCACGCAATGGACATGCTGTGATTGTTGGTGATTGTTGCTACTCTGATGCAGGTTTCTGAGCTCCCAGTTCAGTGCTCGCTTTATCAGATATATAAAGAAACTGCTAGAAGCTTGCCCTATGGGCTCCAGTGAGTTCTTGTCATATGGAAAATTATTTCTTTCATAATTGAGAGAGTCTGCACCTACAGAATGTTAGTTATGTGTTGGTTCATAATTCCCAAGATACTCACATCACACCAGAACCTAATTTATTTGGGGATGACTTGGGGAGGAGAAATAGTCCCTTTTCTCTTACCTATCTGACACTTTGGTCCTCAAGCAGCCACAGCCCTGAGAACCTGCACACTCTGGACCAGGGATTGCATCCAGGCAATGGCAATCCTGCCTTTAGCTCTGGGAGAACAATGCCCCAGAAATGCAACGGGACTTCTGCATAGAGAAAGGAGAAATTGCCCGGGGGAGGAGGCTTGGGAAAATGTATGGCCCATGGAAACAACCACAAAAATCAGATTCCCACCGAGACAACACACACAGCATCAACTTAGTACATGGATTAAGAAGTCATCACACATAAAATTATAAAACTCTCAGTAAAAATATAAGTGAATACCTTTTGACTTTGGGATTTTGAAAGAGTTCTTAAACAAGAAGCAGAAAGATTGGGTCATTAAAATGATCAATAAATTTAACTGAATTCAAAGGAAGAGTTTCTGTTCATAAAAATGCACTTTAAAGTGAACAGACACGATATACACTAGGAGAAGGTATGCATACAATCAGCTAACATGAGTGTGAAGAACGTATAAGATATGCTACAAGTTTATAAGAGAAATACAGTTAACCACTAGAACAACGGGAAGATACATGCATAGACATGAGACAGAAGTAAAATACAAGCACAGACGTGCCACCCATGTGAAATGCGTGTGGCAAAGAGACACATGGGAAGATTCTCAGCATCATTGGGGATCAAGGAAATGTACCCCAAGAGAGTGACTACATAGATTAAACCCACTTGTTGGCAAAAATTAAAGAATGGGGTGGCATTCAGTGTTGAATAGAACGTGGACCTATGGAATATCTCCTTAATTGCTAGCAGGAATTTAAATTGGTGCAATCACCTCTAGAAAATAGTTTAACAATATCTCCTAAAACTAAATAGTCAGATTCCCTGTGACAAAGCAAACCTGAGTAATTATATACACAAAAGAGACTCTGACATTTACAAGAGACGTGTATAAGCATCTTTTTATCAGCAGTGCTCACAATAGAAAAAAAATGGATCCAAATGCTTAAAACCCAAATGCTTAAAATTTAAAGCATGAATGAATAAACTATTATTTATTCAAACAATGAAATTTTCCACAGGAATGAAAACAATGAACTCGAGCCATCTATAATATGAGTGAATCTCACTCCAATATTGAGTGAAAACAATAAGTTTGCCAAAGTTACCAATAGTTTAAAAGTCATTTTTATAGAGTTAAAATAACTAAAACATTAGTAATATATAGAGAAAGGCAACAGAATCACATTAACAGGAAATCAGCAGTGATTAACAAAAGATTTGAGAATGTAGTTCTCTTAGGTGGGGAAAGGCAGAGTCACATGTTTTATGTAAGTGATTGGTAATGGTCTAGTTTTTGCTTTGGGTGGTGAGGCATGGATGCTGAATGTACTATTAAAAATAACTAATTGACTATATAAATAAAACCAGCCTTTGTGCAGAACAAGGAATAGACATATTATGAATCAAGGACCATGACTAATCCAGTTGGGTATAACTGAAGTCCTTTCTTTCCCTTTCTTTTTTATTTAAGAAACATGAGCCATTGAGTAATAGTGTTTTAATGCCAAGGTCCTCAGGCCAGTGTGGAAGAGGTGTGTCAGTGGCCTCTAAGCAGACTGTGCACATAAAGACAGAAGGCATATTCCTTACCCTTAAGGAGTGGGCTCCATTGGACAGTCACAAACAGAGCGATGCTGGGACAGAAGGATAATGTCCCCATGCAGGCTCACACTGGGCACTGTGGAGCCCCTTCGCTCTGCCCAGGCTTCCCTCCCTCCTCCCTCTCACCTGTGCTTGCTCTTGAGAGGAGGCACATGCATCAGGATTCCCCGGAAGAGCTGATACTGTGCACATCCCAGGTCTGCACAGACAGAATCTTTGGTATAGGGTCCAGGATTCTACAAACTCTCCCAATGCATCTAAACTTTTAGAGAAAGTGCAAAAGCTCCAAAGAGAACTATTTTCGATAAATTGAAGGGAAAGCCAAATGTGGAGTCTTTCTTCCTTTTCCCATTTGAGTTCTTGGGACAAAGTCGCAGATGCCATTTTGGAAAGGGGAAAGGGCTTGTTTTGAATCCAAAACACTTGTTAAACTTAGAAACATAAGACATCACTAATTAAAACTTTTAGGTTACCATAGTCCAAAGTAAAGTAGAAACTCAAAAATAAGGTTAGACGTAAAACTAAGAAACTTTCTTTCCTTTGCACATGGATAGCGTCTGAGCAGAATTTGCAACTTTATGACAGGTGTCTCCCCAGTACCTTCCCAAGTCCTGGCCTGCAGCAGGGACAGAGTAAATGTCAAATGGTATTAAATAGAAATGCTTGAGCCACCAGGGGGCACTTGCTGCAGACTGGACTCTGGGCTGGGGCCCAAAGGGATGAGTAGGAGTTCTCTGTTGAGTGTGCCTGGCCTGCGGGGGAATGGGAAAGCAGGGTTAATAGAGGAATTCCAGGCACTATGTGCAGAGAACAGAAATGTGCAAGGTGTGTCCAGTACTGGGAGAGGAGAGAGCATGTCCTGACTGACAGGAAGAGGCTGAATATTCCTAAGGTCTCTGTGGCCAAGCCTGACATCAGTAGCCAATCTCAGCAGACCAGCTGTGCTCTGAGAAGTCAACTGCAAGATCCCCTCGGCTTCCACACAGGGCCCCTGAACACACCTCTCAGAGAGCTAGCTGCCAGGCATCGGGGACAGAGGGGCCAGTGGAAAGTGGAAGGCAATGAAATCTCTAGCGAGAATGGTGAAGCCTGCGTGTGCTCACATGGAGAAGGAAGCAATTACAATACTACCGCTTCCATTTTATTCACTATAAGAATAAAGCAGGGTGTAGTGGAAAGCAGGTGGGTGTTGTTATTCATGTCACTTGTATTCAGAACCCAGTTCTAACACTGACTGCTAGAGAGAGGCAGAGACAGCACTCATCAAAGACTTCCTGCCTATATCTATCTTTCTCTTTCTCAGATTCTCGTGCAGCAAGGGTAGAAACATGTGACACATTTTGGCCATGACAGGTGGGCTGTGGTGAACGGCAGATGTCACTCCGAGCTGAGAAAGTGAAATGCTTCCTCTCTCCCTCTTCCCCTGCTGTAGGGAAGCCACGCACCAGCTGGCTGAACTTCAGGAGGGACAACGGGCATAGGAACCTCAATTAGACTTTGCGGCAAAGGCACATCAACATTTGTTAAACCTTTGTTAAATGCATTGAGATTTGGAGGGTGATTTATTACCCCTGCATCACAGAACCCAATGCACCAACACCCCACCCTAAAACACTGTGTGGCCTGTGGTTTCATTGGGATAAATATTACTTAATTTTCTTGGCCTTGGTTCCCCCACCTTTGAGATAGGGTTGGTGATTCCTACATCATCAGGTTCTATGTAGCATCTGATTCACAAATATAAGTCTTTCCTTTAAGATGCTATTGGGTATCATCATTATGCTTGTGCTTGTGGCACCTACTATTAGAGATGTCCTTTAATAAGAAGCTATTATATGTATTAAAAGATGTTTTTTAATAAGAAGCTATTAAAAGATGTCTTTTAATAAGAAGCTATTAATAAGAAGCTATTATATCTCAAGATTTCAGGTACTATTTTGTGTAACTTATCACATCTTTTGTAGTAAAGAAACTGAAGCTCAGAGACATAACTTGTTTAAAAGAACACAGCTAGTAAGTGACCAAACCAGGATCTGAAATGAGGATGCTCTGAATCAAACGTCCCTTCTTCTCCCAATGGTGACATTTCTATTTTCCAGACATAGAACCTCGGACATGGTATGTAAGTTCCCTACACAATGTAATAACTGTTAAGGTCATCAGACTTTTTTTTTTTCAGTTCAATGCTGCAACAGTATGATGATAGAAAAACACTTAGAAAACATAAACCTGGGGGTGGTGGTGCTTGTAATACCAGTACTTGGGAGGCTGAGGTAGGAGAATCATAAGTTGAAGGCCAACCTCAGCAACTTGGCAAGACCCTGTTTCACAATCAAAACATAAAAAGGGCTGGGGTGTAGTTCAGTAGTAGAATGCCCCTGGGTTCAATCCCCAGTGCAAAACAAAACAAAAACAAACAAAAATAAATTAAACTAAAGAAAGATAAGATTAACCTCTCATGGCATTGGAGACAACTACAACATTGCCTCCCCCCCTCCCAAGAGTTGTTGGTCGCCCTGTGAAATGAGGGAGCAGCAGCCCCAGACACTGTGGGCCATGGGCAAGAGGAGGGGAGGAAAAGGGAGGAAGGCCTCTTGAAGGAGAAGCTCAAAAGAGTTCCCAGTGAAAAGACCCACGCAGTGGAAATACACATTGGAAGAGTTTCAGAATCTTCCTTGCTGGTGTTTTCTCTCTCTCTCTCTCTTTCTGTTTGGGAGGTTGAGAAGTGAGCAATGTGGATCCTAAAGCAGTTTACACTGAGCCAGATGGTGCCTCTGATTAGCATCAGACTAAAAGACAACATTACTGAGAGATTAGGTTCTCACGGGGACAAATCCCCTCCACAGGCACAGAAGGTCTGGTTCCTGCAGACTCCCCTCTGAGCCTTCTTGGGAACCTCTACTCATCCTACCTCCCAGCAGCAACACCAGGCAAGCCTGAGCTCATGTTGGAGAGGACAGCAGGCTGGTATCTGGATATTTCTAGGGAAAGCCACTCCATATGGGGGCTGGAGCAGCTGACAGCTCACCCTCACACCCATCAGAACAACCCACATCTGGCCATTGTGTCAGTCCAACAAGACCCAACCTGAGCCCATTCCCATTTCCCAGATGAGGAAATGAAGACTCAAGATCACAAGTGGGAGTGGAGGCTCACTGTCTCCATGAAATAAAACAAACAAAAAATGATGTGAGTCCCAAGAGGTAAGCCATAGAGAGGATGGCTGTCACGTGTCCAAAGCCACATAACTATGTTAAGGCTCTGAGCCACAAATACCTCGCCTGGCCCCAGACTCCTCCCTCAGGGTGCAGGTAACATGGACCCTTTGTAAAAATACTCTAGGGAAATGGAATACAAACAGAAATAAATGTTCAAAGCCAGAATGGGAAGAACTTACAGATCAAGGCCCTTTTATTCATTAAGTCCTATTTTTCAGACCCTGAGGAGAAACATGTGGCTTCTGGGGAAACAAGGAGTCTTGGCTTAGGGTTAGGAGCAACTACAAAGCACGAAGAGACCATTTTGTGTGTGTGTGTGTGTGTGTGCAGTGCTGGGGATGGAAATCAAGGGGCATTCTACCTCTGAGCTACAGCCCCAGACCTATTTTTTTTTTTTATTCTTTATTTTGAAACAGGGTCTCACTAAGTAGTAGCTGAGGCTATCTGTGAACCATGATCCTCCTTTCTCAGCCTCCCAAATGCTAGGATTACAAGCATGGGCCACCACATCTGGCTTGGAAGAGACCTCTTTATTGCAAGGAATCAAAGGGTCCAGCAAGAAGCTGGAATACTGCAGGGGAAGAGGAGGCAAACCAAACACCACACTGAAAGTAACATGCACTACTTTGTATAAGGTAGTAGGCGAAGCCTGACTCTGCACTACACTCTTAAAAATGCCTCCTGCATTTTTGTTAGGCCACGTACGACCTTCTAAGACAGATGCAATGACTAGTATTCCAATTTTACAGATAAGCTTACTGAGGATCAGAGAGGTTAAAAAAAAGAAAGTCACCCATAGTCACACTACCAATATGGGGCTGATCTAGGAATTAAGCTTAAATCTAGATTAACCAAGAATTAAGTCCTTTAGCCAGTAACCTTTTCCCTCCTTCCCTATAGGGTCCTTTTGGAAATGAGCCAATAAGGTAGCTTGCCAAAATCTCAGAGACTGCTTATAAGCCTTCTGGCTCTTCTGTCTGATGTCATTACAAATGCTCAAGGTTGTGAGTACAAGCTAATGTCACAGACAATACTGCAAGTGCTTTGCACATCTGGCAGATCCTGGCCCTGAGGCACAGGACATACAGGGAGAATGATGGGGGAATTCTGTAACAGCTGGAGCTTGGCCAGAAAACTCCAGCTCACCTCAGTTCCAGGTACAAGGATACACACGCCCGCAAGAGCAAGGGACACCAGCAAGTGCCCAGGAATTCAGATTTCATGCATTTGGAACTTGAGGACTTTGGAAAAGGGTGTGAGTTAAAACCTCCCTCTGGAATTCTTTTGGTAAAGAGGTTAGCAAATAAGGAGTAGGAGAGGCTTCACCTGTGAGCAGTGTATAACCGTCCATTGCTTGCAACGTAAGCTCAGGACGCATCAAGTAACTTTCCTTAGCATCCTCTTGTCAGTGGGTCTGCAAGGTGCTCACCTTGGTCTCTGGATATAGTTGAAAGTAAGAATTTTGCATTTCCTTTGTAACTGTGTCCAACAGTATGGCTGGCCTCTGTCAGTTAATGTTCATCGGAAGTTTTTTTACTGACTCTAAAAGTCAGCCACACAGCAGGAGTGGTAAGCAGCAGCTGTCCAGCCTGCCCTGATTTGGCTAACCCTCAGGGGCCTCCTCCCGGCCCAGTAGATGTAGCTGGGATGGATTCCACATGGTGGGAATTGACCCCACCTGCCCAGCCAGGACCTGCTCATTCCCCATCTGGGCTAGATGCTAAGCCAGGCCCCTGACAAAGACAAAGAACAATGAAAGACAGCCAAGTGGTCCCCGCTCTGCTGCCTTTCCACCACGCTATGTGGCAAGAGTTGTCCTTGTTATGTCCCTAGGATGGGACTCAATTTGTCTCCACAGTGACACCAACTGAAATCCTAGGAAGTGTTGCAGGGACAAGAAGGGGCAGGCAATTCCAAACCTTCAGAGTGGGGCCAGTTCCATTGGATGTGGAAGTCAGAAGTTTAGAAACTTTACTCACTTTAATAAGCCACAGGGGACAGAATGGGGCAGGAAGTGGGTAAAGGCTAATTGGGTAATGTTTACATGTATGTCTCCACCATCTTGTGCCCCATTAAGACGTATGACTACAGAGCTCCAATAAAAATTTAAAAAAAGAAAACATGATGTATTGATGGATATAATAAACTGTCTGATACTGTAAATAAAATAAAAAGCCACAGTGATCAAATGACTGCAACTAGACCTGCTGGAACCAGTCACCCCTCACTTTGCACAAACCGTCTGATACAAACCAGCCACATATGTGTTGGATTAAACACACATCTCTCTAAATGGTCCAGAAACCGCACACATGAATGGTAGATTAACAATAATACTTTTCTTCCCCATGTCCCTCTCCTACCCTTAACTCTGGGGACAGGATTCAGGCAGCTATTTTGGATGCACCATGTTACCCAGGGATTGGGGGAAAAAAAATCCTCCTTACAGTGAAGTGGCTCCTGAATATTTCTGTGATTACCTAGCAATTTGCATAAGTATTCAGGCTTCACTCCCTGAATAAATTCCAGTTGGGTGATGGCTGATCCTCCAAATTTTCAAATCTCTTGCTTCTTGCAGTTTGCTTCTTATTATTGACATCAGCGTGACGACAGAGAGATTTAAAATTGGAAAGGGTTCAAATGGTGCTCACCCCAAAGTCTTTCTTCTTTTCACTCTCATGGGACAGATTAAGGAAAGGCAGAGCTTCCGAATAGGTCATGTGCTTACAGGGAGCACAACCCGCAATGTACTTTTGCATGGTTCAAGAATGCAACAGAGGATAGATGTGAACTCCTCAGTCCCACCTGGCCACATCTGAAGGAGCTCTGGACATGTATTTCACCAACTTAAAAAACAGGGAATTCCCAGTCTCTCGGCAGCCGGGTACTTATCAAGAGGACTCGGTTACCGGTGGCTCTGGAAGCGGGAACAAATTCTAGAAGCTGGAAATTCTGGCTGCCTCTGGAGAAGGGACTGGAGCGGCCATGCACAGAATCTAAAGGGACCCTATTCATGTGGCACCCTTTCATAGTTTTGCATTTTGATCCTTGTAGATGCATTACTTATTGAGGAATAAATTATATTTTTTCTAAAAACAAATAAAAAAAAAACCAATAATTCTGTTCCATCAGAGTCTTTGAAATGAGTCCTAAGGATCCACATTTTAATAAGCTCTCCAGTTTATTCTTACACACTCAAAACTTTGAGAGCTTCTCAGTTAAAGGTTGGATCTATTAAAAGGAACTTCGCCCACTTCCCTTCAAGTTAAAGACAGCAGTAACAAACCATACGGGGAGGGGAGAACTTGCTTATACCACAGTGACCAAAGGCATATGACTCCAAACGTCCTACCTCATTAAACTCTCTGTCTCTCAAAAAAAAAAAAAAAGTAAAATAAACAATGCAAACTAATCTGTCTTAAAAATCAGTGTAAGTTCTGGTGGCTAAGCTGTCAGCCACTTTCTACTTTTTACAATGATGTGGACCGAAGGAGCCTGACAGGTTGCCTTCTCCTGCCAGGTTCCCAAAGAGAGCTTGGGGGGATGCTCTGCACTCACCAGGCTTTTTAAAGAGGTTGCTCTGGACGATCTCATTCATAGACTGCACTTTCTGCTTCTGCAGCTTCACTGGAGGGATGCAGGTGTAGAACTCATAGAGGAGTTGGCTGAGCACAGAAAACACGAGAATCAGAAGAGCAAGTTAGACCTTACCCCAACTCCCAGCACAGGCAGACCATCCTTGGACTGTGAGCTCTGTGGGGCAGAAATAACAACAGGCTTGCTCCCCTCTCACTCCCCCAGTTCCTGGCAGAGCATGGGGTATATCGCAAGCATTCAGTAAATATATGTAAGCTGCTGCTGGTATTGAATATTAATAGCATTAAAGAAATGTGAAAATAGCATCAAGACCCCAGTGCTTCCTGGGTCCCAGACACACACTTTCTGCATTGATTAATACTTCGCCTTTCAAATCTCATAGTTAAGAGATGGATAGAATATTTATCTCAACTTTACAAATGGGAAAACTAAAGCTAAGAAAGGTTAACTAACTTTTCCAAAACCAAGGTTGGGAAACGTTAACACAACTATCCCAACACTAGGCAGCTGGGGAGTCAAAGAAACAAGAGTTTAAAGCCAAGTGCTGACTTCATTACCATATCATTTTATTCACAAATGCTTTATGCTTGGTAATAATTTATGATAAGTCTTAAGATCAGAAAAGGTCCTTAACTATAAAACCATTAAAAAAAAAAATTGTGGAGGCTGAGTGTGATGGCACACACCTGTAATCCCAGTACTTGGGAGGTTGAGACAGGAGGATTGCATGATCAAGGCCAGCCTTGGAAATTTAGTGAGACCCTCAGGAACTTAGGGAAACCCTGTTTCAAAATTAAAATAAAAAGGTATGGGGGTGTGGCTCAGACATATAATGTCCCTGGGTTTAATCTGAGTGCCACCGTGGCCAAAAAAAAATTGTGGATTAGAACCAGTATAGGCCATTGAAAAGGAGATAGCTCTTTCCAATTGAGTGAAGATAAAAATATTTCAAAACAAATTTTTGGTTCTTGACCCACTATGTTCAGTCATTCTTCTGTGTACTTATTAAGCAACTACTTAGTGT
The DNA here is from genome assembly GCF_963383645.1 of Muscardinus avellanarius. NCBI lineage: Eukaryota > Metazoa > Chordata > Mammalia > Rodentia > Gliridae > Muscardinus > Muscardinus avellanarius. The sequence goes on along the minus strand of NC_137793.1, from coordinate 21,564,778 downwards.
GAAACAGGCAGTGTGCAGAGAAACTGGAGCATGATAGGAACAGATGTGCTCCCAGGGAGCATGGAACTCGCCTTCCAATGAAGGTCTACACATAATGCAGAAGCAGACAAACCAGTTCTACATGGTATGTGCAAAAAAGAAAATGAACAGGCAGCACAAAGATAATGGGGCTGGGAGAGAAACTTTACTTATTTACAATATGCAGATATAGATTTTCCTAAAAGATAACCGGTAGCCTGAGTCCTGGAGGATGAGAAAGAACCAGCAAACTCTTATATAAACAGAGAAAAGGACATGTGTGAAAAAATGGGGCTATCTCATTAGACACTGGAGTGTTGTCAAATAATCGCACTCAGATAACGTCTGTTTCAATAAATGTGCCACAGTCGTGTAAATGTGAACCCTGGAAGGGCACATAGGAACTCCACATACCATCTTTCCAGCTCTTGTTTAAGTCTGAACACATTAAACTATAAAAAGCATTTAAAAATCTTCTACCATATTATGTTGGAACGTAACTAAATTTAAGAAAAAAACAAGAGTGTATATGGACTCTAATGGCCCTATTTCGACAGCATAATCACATTGAGATGTGTTCAGCTACAAGATGAATGGGAATAAGAAGCAGAAAGCAAAATGGACCCGTCTCCATTTTCTCTCTCAGTGCTCTTAGGGTATTCGCAGTTTGCAACTATTTGGATCCATTTAGGGTACAAGGCAAAGACTAGAACCGCAAACAACTTTCAAGCCCAGGTCAAATAGAGACCTTTGCCCAAACATCAATTTCTAAACCTTTATATTCTGCATCCTCAAAGAGGGATGCTTATTATATAGTCAGTTTTCACCAAAGCCTGGCACAACGAATTCAAAAGGTAAACATCTCATACTGGAGCCCCTGAAGGAGGCTCCTTCCACGTGCAATCCCTGTCCCTGAACTGAATGCCCATCTGGAACTCCCCATAAGAGCCCTCCTTTCCCTTTGAATCCCTGGCTTGACAGCAGAGCCATGGGCAGTACATCATAAGCGCTCACCTGAGTAACTTTGCATCAAAGACCGTTTCCACATCGTGGAGGACAGATGGGATATATTTCAAAGCCGCCACCTAGGTGGAACATGAAATAAACATTAGTGATGCCCACATCCAACAGCACTGGGCTGGCAAGGAGGACATTTTGCAACACAACACAGAGGAATAACCCTGCATCCTGGATGCTGCTATAAGGATATGAGACTGTGGGCAGACTGAAACATAAAGGTATGCTTCCTTGGGAACAAAAGAGAAGTCACTACTGTCTTTAAGAAGGCAGCAATGTATAGTAGTGATCAGACTTTGAAGGGATATAGATCTGTGGTCAAATCCGGTTTGCATACCTTCTTAGCCAGGTGACTTTGGATCTAAGCCTTGACGTTTCTGATGCCTCAGTGTACATAGTTATAGAGAAGGTGGTATCTACTTTGCAAGCTTAATGAGAGTACAAAGAATGAACATGAGGAATCCAGCAGAAAACAATCCAACATATTTTGGGTAGTTAATAAATGGTAACTTTTATATTATTATTAGATGAGGATGTGCTTGAATTGTCTTGCTGGTGGCAAAGCAGGCTTGGACTGAGTTATTTGTATTTTCTCTCTGATGACATCCTTAGTGAGCAGAAAGCAGTGACCCTATGAACAACAGAAACATGTTTGGTCCACTAGCTGAGCTTTGAAGGCTGAGAATTGTGGTGGATTATCTCTTTCCTCTCTTCAAGCAAACAGATGCATCCAGAGGTATGAACCACACCCACCTCCTGCACAGCAATACCATTCACTAATCAACAAGGCAGACTACAATTCCAGCCAAAAACCTGTAAGTCACATGGATAGAAAAAATGTCTAAGAATCAAACACAAGTATGCATTTTTAATTCTTTTTATTTGTCTATGTTCTATGTATTCAGTTATCAATGTGTATCATGAGTTAGCACTGAAACAAAAATAAAAATCAGTGAGAATTACTTTCATAAAGAAAATCTTACTCCCAGTCATACACAAATAAGTTTCCTACTTAAATAATGTCTATGACTATTCTGAGAATTTACAACAGTGCAGACGCCCTGCTGAACACTGAATATATTATCTTCTTAATTACAACCCTGCAAGGCAAATATTACTTCCATAGATAAGAAGCCTCAGTCACATTAAAATTCAATAACTAACCCAAGGTCACAAGTTGGTAAGTGGAGAGCCAAGACTCAACTTCAGGCAGGCTGCTCTGCGAGCCACTCCTTGGACCCCTAACCTGTAGGACAACGTTACTCAAATGTCAACTTTTTCTCTATGCCTAGTCTTTCTTTTCTTGTGGTTTATGATTCCTAAATGTTAGTAATATATGTTTGATGAAACACACACACACACACACACACACACACACACACACCACATAAGATAAGGTGTTAGGGTAAAAATTGTCCCTGAAATTCCACATCTTCATCTCAGACCCAGTTTGTCCCCCAGTAAAGAACCAGTCTTAGCATTGTGGTGAGTTTCCTTCTAGATGACCTTGAATGTGTGTATGTGTGCACTTGTAGGCATATAAATATACAGTTCTTTAACTTGCATTTCACCACTTACCACATACCACTGGGCTCCTGGCATGCCACTCATGGCATCCAATCTCTTCCTTTCTAAGCACCACTCAGTAATTCCTGAACGAGTATACTATTCCTCCTCCTTCGAGCCATCCCCTGATGATGGTCTCCATGCTATTTCAGTTTTTAGTAATTATATAACAAGTGGCAAGGTGATATTTAACCCATTTATATTTGCATACCTATAAGGATCCCTGTAGTAAGGATTGCTCAAAGAGGAATTAGCTATTCAAAATGTATATAGATAAATTTTAGTAGATCTTGTCAAATTACCTTAAAAGAATAACTGATTTTTAACTGTCATTTTCATATAACCTTGTTAATATTAGATATATAATCTTTTTAATTTTTGTCTATCTGATGAACAATTATCATTGGTAATTTGCAACTCTGTGGATAGCAGGGTAGTTGAGCACCTTATTAGACCTAGTGAATATCCATATTTTCTAAATTGCTATTCATATCCATTTTCCATTTTTCTTTTGGGCTTTTCTTTTTTACTGATTTACAGAATCCTCTATGCATCATTAACATTAATTTCTTTGCAATTACACATTTTTGCACGATTTGTTTCTTGCTTTTCTGTTTGTTGCTTCTCTTTTAGCTTTATCATATCTTCCATTGCACAGAAAGATTTTAATTTGCATGTTGTCAAATTTGTCAGACTTTTTTTAGAGTTATTGGATTTTATGTCTAGAGATCTATTCTTTATGTCTTTAAATTGAGACGATAAAAGAAAATGAGCTGGTGATTCTAAAACAATATTCTATTGGCCACTCTTGGCTCATAAGATGGTATTAGGTATTCTGTAGGGAAAAGGGGAGTTACAATCAAATAATTTAGGGAAACATTCGTTTAGGAAAACAAAGACTGGTGAGGTTTTCATTTTTTTAACTGCAGACCTTTTCAGGATTTAATATGCTGTGATGCATTATGACACTCCTCCTGGCAGTAAGGGCAGACAGTAAATTCCAACACAGTTGGTCACGGACGATCTTTATTAGGAGTCACCAAGTACATGTAGCAAAATCAGTTGCTTCAGAACTCAGCAAATCAGAGACAGGTGTGATATGGGATGAGTGCAGGCCAGTTGGATGTGATGAAGTACATGGAGCCCACACTAGTTCTAAAGAATGAGTCATTCTTGTTCAATTATTTAAACACTGTGTTGGTGAAATCAAACACATCTGCAGGTTGCACTTCTCCCAATCTCTGAAGTCTCAGAGACCCACATACTGAGGCACATGATTTGAGAAGGGCTGGTCCAAGCATTCTTAGCAAACTCTTTTTTCAACCACTCCTAGGCTAATGAACAAAGAGGCCACAGGGACTTGGGTGTGAATGCCAGCTTTCCACCTGGCCCCTGCATGCCACTTAGACCCAGTTGTTCACCCCGGAACCTCCATTTTATCGTGGAGGGTAAAGGAGGATGATGTAAATAAAGTGCATCATACTCCTATTGTAAAGCCTGCAACATACTAGGTCTCCAAGGCCAGTCTCCCCAATCTTGCCACATCACATCTCCCTAGCAATTCCTCTCATTCTACAGCACCTGGACAAAGTATAATGTGACTTATTATGATTAAGATTAAAATGAAGGAACAAAGACAGAAACAAACCCCCCAGCAAGCTGGGGAAAGCCAGAACTTCGGTACCTGGCTGCAGACTGCTGACTTTCAAGAGCTATGTCTCCCCCAAGGATGTGATATGATGCTGCAAGTATGACTTTCACCACATAAACTCTTGCACTTTTACAGGCTAGGTATTAGGAAGGGGTGGGACAGATCAGCAGAAGGAGCCAGTCTTCCAGCTTCCCACTCTGAGAATAAAGTCAAACACACTGAGTGGCTGTCACCTATGACTCAGAGGGTGTCATCAATGCAACAGGAGAACATTAAATGTCACTCTGATACAGGAGGCTTACAGGAACGTGGCAGGCTTGTGGTTCTCTTTTCAGGTGGGGGCAGCCTATTTCTAACTCAGGATTTTGGTAAGACTATGTTTGCAGCCTGCAGTGGCCACAGGGCTCCTGTCCATGATCTTCTCCTGACACAACCTGAGCAGGTAACAGTAGATGCTACCAGCAAGCATTCTCACAAAGGAGCAGCTCAGCATAGAGCTTCCTGGAGACCTCTGTTTGTTGCACATTTCTGAGGCCTGGGAACCAGAAACAGATTTATTTTCTAGAACTGTTAGTCTCCTGAGAACTGTGCAGCTTTACTGTTGATATCACTGTTATTATTACTACTGCTGTACATAAAATAATATTGTACTATAATTGCTTTCCTTCCATAATATATATTCCTATACTGCATTTAATATTTAAAGCACATACATATACAGATACACATATGCACAGATGTGAGATACATATATATATGTATATATATATCAGGATTATTAATCAGTTTTAATAAATTATTAATCAGTTTTAAAACCATTATTGGAAACTTTATATGTGCCAAACACCTTGCACATGTATGATCTCACTTATTCCTTAAGACTACTTTGTGAGTAGATAGTGCCATCTCATTTGACCAAGGAGGAGATGATAGCACAGAGAGAATTTGCCAGAAGCTGTGCAACTGGTAAGGATCACAGCAAGGATGTGCACCCAATTCCCCAGCTGGTTCTTAGCCAGCAGGCTCTACTCTGCACCACTGGCCCTGGTACCCTGGAAAGGCATCCCATTTTGGCAATTGGGAAGTTTAAATCATGAATAGAAGGCTGATTTGGGGATTTGGGGAGAGAAGTGAATGAAGAGTGCCCCTTTGTCATTTTTGAAAAGATAGACAGTTTTCCTAACATCCTTTAAGCCAAGGACCTTCCTCATCAATATATATATATATATATATATGGGGTTGAAAAAATGGCCACCAGAAAAATATTTGCTAGATCAAAAGTTAGGTAGTCATTATACACTAAGATAATTTATCCTGGATTAATTATCAACCCAGGACTCTTCTGTTGAAGGCATAGCATAGCCCTCAAGAAGACAGCAAACCCAGCAATGATGATTTGACTGTCCCAGAGAGAAGTAAAAGAAGCCATCATGCTTTGCATATGGAATGTTCCCAGTGGCTCATGGTTGAATGTTTGGTACCCAACTGTCAGTACTGCTGGGAGATGGTGAAGACTTCAGGAGACAAGGCCTATTGAAGGAGGTAGGTCACTGAAGGGCATGCCCTTGAAGAGGGTTATCTTGTTCCTGGCCCACCTACTCACCCTGCCTTCTCTCTTTAGATAGATAAACACATTTATGTATCTCTATCTACATATCTATCATGTATATCTATCTCATATGTACAAACACAAACACACATACACATGACTACTGTTGGCACCAACAGACACAGACTTTTTTCTAAAAAGAACATTTCTTGAGATGTTACAGTAAGGCTATACATCTTCCTCGTTCAAGAGCCACATATTCAAATCAGACACACTTTCTACCTTACCATTTTTTTTGTGTGGCACTGGGGGTGGCACCCAGGGGCTTTTCTACCTCTAGGCTATACTCCCAGACCTATTTTATACTTTATTTGGAAACAGGGTCTCACTACGTTGCTGAGAGCCTCACAAAGTAGCTGAGGCTGGCTTTGAACCTGCAAGAACCTGCAAGAGCCTCCCAAGCACTGGGATTACAAGCGTGCGCTACCATGCCCAGCTACCTTATCTGTTTGTAGTCCTTTTACTTTAGCCAAAAGATAGATGGTCAAGGCCCATGGAAACAGGCCACACAGCGCTGCAGTATTCACCACAACATGGCCACAAGCGGATACTTCCTTAGAGATGCTACATTTCCCCCGGGGAGGTAAATGCCTTGCTCTCCCAGGTTCCCTCCTCACTGACAGTCATTAGATGTGAGTCCAGGCTGTATGTGACCAGATTTTGGTTCCCAATCACTACTGAACAATAGAGGAGCTTCATTAAAAGTCGTGTAGGTTTTGTTTTCTTTCATGGAATGAGAAAAAAAGAGTCACCAACAGGTTCTGGAGTCTGTCCTCCACACTTTCTATAACTCAATACTATACTGGCCCATAAGGCTCTGCAGGAGGAAGCCGAATTCAGTGTTTAAAACATCTGCCTGGAGAGACAGGCTGCCTGACCTCAAGTCCTGTATAGTCTTCGGAAAGCTAACTATGCTCCATTTCCTTCCTCAGGAAAATGAACAGAATAGTCACCTAACCTTATAGTGTTGGCTGTGAATATTGCATGAAAAATGTGAGCTGTCAGGGTCCCTACACTTTGCACTGGGGCAAATTTTTATTCTACCTGCCACTGAGCCCATCATTCCCAAAAGTTACCTCTACATATGGAGGATATGGTTGAGAAGGGGGCAAGATTAAAGAATGACTTAAAAGTTTGTTGGGCAACTCTAGTTTATGCTGTTGAGTTTTATTTCTTCTACCCCTGGTAGCTCAGCATACAGCCTGTGGGTCACTTCTTCACTTCTCATTCTGAGACGCTTTTCTCCCCTTAGTTTAGACCTTTGAATAGTTCCGACCAATTAACAGAGAAAAAGAGGGGAAAAGAAGTATTTTAAATCAGCTTGTCTTCATAGGGACAAATCTCTGCCACTCTTTACTGTTGATATTTCATCCTCCTGAGCTTTTGCCAGAAGCTTTGGGGCTTTAATGAACCCACTCTATTTTCTGGTGATGACTAAGAAAATAAATTCCTGACTTACACAGCCTCAATTCAAATCCAAGATCTGCTACTGTTTTAGCGGTGGCTAAGTTACTCAACCCTTCTAAGCCTGCTTTTCATCATCTGAAAAGCAGAGATAAGAGTATTTGCCTTATAAGGATGTTGTTATAAAGATCAAATGAGCTAGCAACATATGTAAAGCTTTTAGCTCAATAGCTTGACATGTAATAAATGATAAAACACAAAACAGAACAGAACAAAACACAAGAACAACAAAATGGTGAAAGCTAGTATTCATCCTTTCATTCATTCATCTGATGAGTATTTAAGCAGTTACGGAGTGCCAGCTGCTTTTCCAGACACTGGGGATATGAAAATGGAAGCCCTACCCTCCCGGACACTCCAGTGACTATTAGCATGAGTGGCAATCAGAGTGGCCGAAAAAGCATCTGTCTTTTTACTGAATTCCACCGGAACCATCAAATTGGAGAACTATGAAACATCATGGACATCAAGGAGATTGGGGCAAACCAATATGCATATTACCCTACCCTGTACTCAGCTTTGAGCATTTAAGCTACATCCTGCTCATAACTGGCTGCTGTGGGCCCTCTGGACCTGCCCTCAGTTTTATCAACAATACTCACAGGGCTGGCATACACAGGTACTGCTGACCATGTGTCCCCTCGTGAAAATGCATGGAAACTACTGGCCTACGGCATTTCTGTGCCACGGAGAAGGACATTGGCTTTGAAGTCAAGAGACATGGGTGGATTCAAATTCCATCTCCATCACCATGGATAGGTATAACTTGGGATGAATTCTTTAACTTTATGAGCCTCTTGTGGACACTGTATACAGTGGCTCCTTTCAGATCTCCAGCAGAACTTAAAAGACTGTAAAGAGCCCAGATCCATGCCTGGGGTATGGTACGTAACCCATCAACAGAAGGTGTTTTTATTTTTCTTTCTACTCTTTTTGAATGCCTGGGTTTCAATTCTCCATGGTTTTGACAGAGCTGCTGCCATGCCAACTGAGAACAATAAGAGAAACCACAGAAAGCACTTCACAAAAGCCAGAAGAGCCTTAGAAATGGGAAATAATTTGTTTGAGTCCCAGAACTCACTAAAGAGGCAAAGCGGAGATTTGAACTAGATCTGTTCCTCTGGCAACAAAAGCAGACAGGAATAAGGGTTTCCCACCTTAGGCCGCTACCCATGGGAAGTACTCAGTACTCAGTACTCAGTTTGCAACCGGAGTGTCAATTCTGGGCATCCTCACTCTACGCTTCTGCTCACTACCTGTGGCAGGCAGGACTGATACGCCGCGGCACCCTCTCCCACTAACTCTGTGCAGCTCAGGATCAAACCTCCTGTCACTCTGTGTCATTTAGCTGTATTTTTGCCACCTTTTTATTTCATAGTCAGTTCTTGTGAGTTTATTCTCCTTGAAATATTTATCTATTTTTAACCTAAATGAGTATCTGAATGTTCTAACATTATGTGGGCTCATGTGACAAGGTTAAGGACCCAAATCCCCCCTGCCAGCTTCTATTGTTTAACTACCTCCAAATCTTCTGTTTTGTGAGGAAGAAAAGCAGGATGAAGCATAAATGACTAAAAATTACTAAATTACATAAGGGGTTGTAGCCTTCATGTTTTACATACATTACTTTTTTTTTAATTCCCTTGTTATCCTCTAAATTTAGCACCATTCCTTCTATTTTATAAAGGGATTAAACCAAGACCCAGAATATAAAAATGGTGTGGGCCAGGCTCCATTCCCAGGTATGGAAGCCAGATTTCCCAGGTCTTTTTGGCTCAAAAGCCAAACCTTTTCCTCATATAGCAAATGTCCAAGTCTATAGAGAAGTCCTTGTGTGGACTTTGCAGACAGCACATGGTCTTGGCCTCACTCCTGTCTTTAGCCCACTTTTGCACTCTAAAAGAGCACCACATTATCTCCTAGAGGCATTGCTCTTCAAATCTGAATATGAGTTTAAACACCTCTTTGATGACTTTTCAACAGCCATGTAAATAGGTGAAAAGCATCACTGGCCTTCTGTAAATCCCTGAAGCTAAATTTGGCCCTAGAGAAAATTAAAAAAGAGAAAACCCTTTGTATGGCTCTGAGATAGAAACCCATGAGAAGAAACCAGATAATCTGGCCCAATATTGTAAAAAAGTAAAACATTTCTAACACAGTCACCCAGACAATCAGAGTCCTGGTAAAAAGACTTATATCCAAACCGTGATAATCATGTTAGTTCCCTTCATTTGCTTAGTATTTTATAATTTGCTCCTCTGAAGTGTCTCCTGGATCCCCACCCAGACAGTGGGGCTTTACAGATGAGGAAATAAGAGATCCTGGTAAGTTCCGTGGCCTGTGTAAGGTCATACAGCGATAAGAGAAGAATCTTCTCCTTAACCCAGGTTCCCGCAGATCACGTGCTCACTTGCTCACCTTGGCTTCCTTCCTTTCTTCCTTCTTCTTTCTTTTCCTAATTTTTATGCCATTTTCTATTTCCCCCAAGAATATATGTAGTTTATCATTAAGGGAAAAAAAACTTAACTATAAGGAATACCTCCCTCCTGCTCCCCTCTTTAGATCTTGCTCATCATCTCTGCTCTTTCACACTACATCTTCCTCAGAGCCCAGCTCACCTCTGTAGCTTCTCCAATTGCAACCAGTCGTGCTCAGCTCTCCCCAGCTTTTTTAACACTAAGTATCATCTCAACTGTTTTCTGTGTAATTTGGACCGGGTGGACTGGGAGAAAGACTCAGGTTCCTGACACTTTCCCCCATGCTACCCCTGCACCTGTTATCCCCTTTATTATACAATAGTGAGAGTTTTAGAGATAGGAGGAAGATTTAAAAAAAAAAAAAACAGCAAGGGAAGAGAATGTGAAAAGTAAGACTGCAGCCCCAACTCATTACAGGAGCAACATCTCTGTTCACAGCAGGTGCTAGATGACCATTGTAAAGAACAGTAGAAAGTACTGTCTTTAGAACAAGGCAGGAAGAGATCTGAACCCTGGTGATACCACTTCCCAACAAGGCCAACTTGCCACAGAAGCTATACTAGCTGGCTGGGCTTTGGTGTCTTCTTCAACTCTAAAAAGACACTTGTCTCTAGGGTTGCATACTTATTCATTCACTCAACAGATGTTTATCAAGTATCAACGATGCATCAGGATTGTTCTAGTTGCTAAGGACACAGTGATGAACAAGACAAAGCCCCTCTACACACACATACACAGAGGTCTCCGCTGTTGGTTAAAGGAAAGGAAGATCTTAGCAAAGCAATTCCCAACTTTGCTTCACATTAAAATAACCCGGGGAGCTTTTCAAACTCCCCAAGCCCCAGTCATGCTCAATACCAATTAAATTAGCAAGGCTGCTGGTGGTAAGCAGGTCTCTGAATTTATTAAAGATCCCTAAGTGGTTCTAATGTGCAACGTTTGGAACCCATAGTGTTAGCGCCAAATACTCCAGACAGGCTGCCGCCTCTGTCTCTTCATCACCAAATCCAGCTGAGCGCTTGTGTCTCACTCTAATCAGAGGCTGGGCCATCCCAGGCATAATGGATATTTAAATTAGCAGCTAAAAGGATGATGTGTATTTTAAAAAGAAGCAGCAGCAATCTGCATTAACTCATGGATTTAGATGAATGTGTTTGGGTTTTCTTTATTCCCTTTGCACAGGGAAGTTCTCCACCCCTACTCCATTGCTGGTGGTCCATTCTGGGAAAGTCTTCCAAAACAACTTCCTCATTTAAACTTGGATGCTAACCTCCTTCCCAAACAAAGGGTTAGTAGCCCTCAAGATTTCTCAGAGTTACACAGTTTGCAGATGAATATCATAGACAGCTGCGTTAGGGAGCACATTCCCTCTACAATATGTCTTCTTTGTTGAGAAGACTTGTTAGTCCCAGAAGGAAACCTCAGTTTATGGTTATTGAGAATAAAAAACAAACCACTGGGTGGGCCCCAACTTACGAGACTGCCACCTTCCTTTACATTAGAAGCTGATCGGGTTTGACTTATTTCCTTCCAGAAAACACACATTTCTGAGCTATTTTAAAAAGGAGCACTGCTGTGTTCATAGGAAACAAATAATGCATGTGGCTTTCTCCTGCCCTGAGGCCCTGGTCTTCCTTATCCTTAAACAATGTACCCTGCCTTGGCTTGCAATTAATATCAGGAAAAGTAGATCTCAGCATACTGTGATTTACTGGATAGCCAAGGGAAAAGACAGAGGTTTTTGTTGTTGATGTTGTTATATTTTGTTTGTTTTTTGGTTGTTGTTTCTCATTTTTTGGTCTGTGAACCAACCTGCAAGAGGATGGTGGTTTTGTACTGACTTTTCATCAGGTTGTTGATGGATTCAAAGAGCCGTCTCATGGATTCTTCAAACTCCATCTGTTCTTTGCCTTCGTAAAGCCTGAAAGGAGACACATCTGGGTCATTTCTCAAGCCAACAGGCAGTACCTTTGAAAGTGTGTACCAGCAACAACCTTCATTTAAAATTTAAAAGTAAAGGGATGGGAGAGGAGGACTTCAGGGGAAAAGGAGTGGGTTCCATGGCTATTGTGTGTATAATTCACTCAAGGGGAAAACCTCACATCCACCATCCCAAACAGAAACCCTCCCGCTAGCACATGTAATAAATCTGCCCTCTCCTGCCTTTTTCTTTTTAAACCCTGATGAATCTCAGAGGAAGGAATTTCTTCTCAGCTGAAGAGACATTAATAACTTCGCCCTTATGCAAGAATCGGGAGTGGGGGTGGGGGAGATTGTGGTCATGGGATTTTTAAAGTATCCTGGAAACATCCAGGTGAAACATTTTCAAATACAGCACCCCTTCCCCCCAGGCACCAGCTGCTCTGTGGCCATACACCAGCATCTGTCTTATGTCACAGGTCATTGTTTTCCTAACCTTTCATTTCAGGGCTGCATATATTACCTAATTCTAGACTTTTTTGTTCCTGTGATTATAAAGATGCTATATTGTTACTGTAAAAAAAAATGTAAACATAACAAATACATAATTTAAAAACAAAGACTCCTCATTAATCCATCCCAGATGAGCTATTCTCAACATTCTGATGTGCATCTTTCCAGAGATTTCCAAGGCCTCTCCTGATATATACATGTTTCATTGCCTAGAAACCGTTCATCCTCCCTTACAGAATCAGGTCCCTGAGTCTGATCCACCCTGCCCCCTGCCTTAGAAGAGTTGCTCAGCCCCAGGCTTCTCAAACAAGCTTTTATCGCCAGCCTGAAAACATCTACAGCCTAATCTGTGGCATCCAGTGTGAAATGCTCAGAAGAGCACTCCTGTCGCCAGTGCAGATAAAGAGTCTCTCCTGTCACAGCCCTACATGTCAAAAGCTAGTCAGCGCCTGACTTCAGTAAAGGTGCTTTGCTCAGATAAAGCACTGACACACTTAACAGGTGTGTTTGCTCTTTCAAGCACAGAACAGGCCAGTCATTTATGGCAGCCTTGCAGCTGTCTCCACAAATCCTGACCCCACCCCTCCCCTGTCTTTCTTCCTTTTCAACTTCTTGTCTCTGGCTCTAATTGTATATCTCTGTTTATTATCTTCAGCATGAATCTCTTTCTCTCTCTGGGTTTCCACACATTTCTTTTTCTTTCTCTTTCTCTCTCTCTCTCTCTCTCTCTCTCTCCCCCTCTTTTCTAATAGTATGCCTTTATTGGTGCATAATGTAAATCATGTTGACATTGACATACCCACAAGCTTTCTTGAAGTAAGAAGCTGAAGGGACTGGACATGGTGACACATGCCTGTGATCCCATGACTTGGGAGCCTTAGATAATGAGGATCACAGGTTTGAGAAAAAACTCAGAAACTTAGTAAGACTCTCAGCAACCTTGGGAGACTGTTTCAAAACAAAAAATAAAAAGGACTGGGGGCATACCTCGAAGGTAGAATTCCCTAAATTCAATCCCTGGTACAGAGGTTGGGAGGAGAAAAGCTGAAGGGGAAGCCAGTACCAGTCATAAGAAACTGGAAATCACCGCTGACCTTGTGAGTATGTACTTCAAGGTCACAGAGATAAGGGTGAGAGAAGAACCAAGAGACTTCAAGTGTCCTTGAGCTCAGGCTTCTTCCTTCTTTCCTTCATAGCTGGCCCTTCTCTCTTCTTCTTCTTTCACATCACTCTTTCCTGAAACATTCTGCCCTGATGCCTACCTGTTATGGAGTATGGATTGAGGAGTTCATTAACCCTAGGTTCAAATCTCCACTCTGTTCTATATGATCAGGGCACCTTATTAATAACACCAAACATGCCAGGCCTGGCAGTACATGCCTCTAATCCCCATTCTTGGCAAGCTGAGACAGGAGAATCACAGATTCAAGACAAGCCTCATCAACTCAATGAGACCCTTAGCAACTTAGCAAGATCCTGTTCCAAAATTAAAAAATAAAATAAAATAAAATAGGGCTGGGGTTGTAGCTTGGAGGTAAAATATCCCTGGCTTAAGTAACACAGTAGCAAAAATAAAAAATAAAAAAATAAATAATAATGATGCCAATAACAAACATGACAGAGCATGGCTGCACACAGGGCACCGTATTCAATCACTTCCCCTTGCCACTCACCATGGGGCCGGCCCTGTCATTCTGCATAGTACTCAGATGGATAGAGCTGGAACAATATGCCCTGGAATCAGCAGGTATTAGAGCCATAATTCAAGTGTGGCTACCCAGCTCTGCACCCATCACTTTTCTCTACATGTTACCACCTCTCTTTAATTCCAAGTACCTCAGTTTCCCCTTTGTACCATGCCTCCATCACAGAACCATGTTCAAGAATGGTGTTATGGTTAGATATAGAATATAACCATAAGAGTTTGTATTACTGTTCAAAGTTGATATGATTAAGTCATGAGGGGTGTTAATTTTATTATTAGATAAACCCACTGTAATGGATTTACTGGGTAGAGACCTAGGCATGTGGGATCTGGCTGGCAAAGGTGGTTCCCTGGGGGTGTTTCCTTAGTACTCTGTTTTTGTCTTGGAATCCCCTTGCTTGCTCACTCTTTTTGCTGCCAGCCTCCATGATGTGATATCAAAGCCCTCCTTCTGTCCCTTTTTGCTTCCCACCACCATCGCCTGAGTTCTGCTGATGTAACCCAGCCTGACCTGGACTAAAACTCTGAAATCTCCAAAAACTGTGAGCAAATAAGTCTTTCTTCCTTTATGTTGTGTGCTCAGTTGCCTTGGATTATAGCAGTGAGAATGCTGACTGAGACAGAGAGACTCCTGATGAAGGGCTATGCACACTGTTTGGCCTTCAGTGAATGTTAGCTGCTGTCCTGCCACCAGTAATTGTAGGAGTAGGAACAGTAGGATAGCTATCATCCCCGCTTCATGGGTAAGAAAACAGAAACTCCAGAGGCTAGCACTTGCTTACACTCCACATGCTGTGGTTTGGATGTGATTTATCTCCCTAAGGATTCCGATGTTGGAAGCTTGGTATTCAGTGTGGTGATGTGGGAGGCAGAGCCTCCTTCTGAGAAAAAGCTGTTAGGCCATTGAGGCCATACCTTTAGAAGAGATTACTGTAGTTCTTTTGGGACCCCAGCTGGGCTCTGACTTCCTATCTCACCACATGATCTCTTCTAACCTAGGCTCTGTCCACGATCCAAGTCTTCACTAGAGCCAAGCCACTGCCAGTGCCATGCCCTTGAACTTCCAGAATATCTAAAACTCTGAGCTACATATATTTCTTTTCTTAATAAAATTTCCCAGTCTCAGGTATTTCATTGTATAACAGAAAACAGACTAAAATGCCATCTATGTGGAAAGATGGGACTCTTGTACTTGATCTGGCACAGAAGACAAAATCCTAAGAGATGGTAGTTGGCTTCCCCTTGAAATAAGAGTTTCTTTTTCTTTGTTTTCAAAGCTACTGTCTTTAGCCAATGGATAGCCCATCCTCCAATTAATTTGCCTTGAAATGTTACTTACTCCACTACTAATTGCTTCTTGAAAGTATTTAATAACCTATATCACAATAATGTTACTGGTCCGTGGCACTGAGTTTGCTCAGTTTCGCATCCAGACTTACTACCCACATACTTATATACAGAGAGATTCTTTCTGTAAGACATCCTCTTTGTGTGGTAGAAAGGATCATGACCAGACCATTTTCATAAAAATCCCACCCACAAGGATGGTCTCTAGCAACATTTTTGCTGAATTATCTGCCCACAAACCTTCCGTAGCTGTGGCATTTTTCTTTCTTTCTGAAATTTGTCAACTTTAGCTGATAAACATAAAAATGGCCTTTGTTTGGTCATCTTAATGGTAGCATTCCAGGGAGTATATTCAAGAACTCCTACTGAAGAGACACCTGAGGCTATCCAGTTGCTCCATACCTGATTAACTCTTTCTGTATTTTATAAGCTACACAAAAATCCTTACAATAAATTCCACTCTTTGATTAGGCTATCCCGGGTTAGTTTCATGGTAGCACTTCTCTAGTCAGAACTTTTGTTTCTTCCTGAAGCTCTCTGGGGTGAGGTTCTAATCCAATATTCCTGGAGAAATCCAATGAGCACTTAGTCCATAATCTTACTGGACCAAGGAAGAGTCGGAGGGCCACAATGGGGAAGTGACTCAGCCATCATTTAAATATTATTCAACAGAGGTGGGAGGGAAATGAGACCATTAGATTATATATAAGAGCAAGTCAAGGCTCTCCACTCAACTAAACTTTGTAAGAAATTGAATTTAGTTTCCACCAGCAAGAGAGATGTGACTTGCTCTAGGCCACAGACTACTTGTGGAATAGCTCAAATCAGAATGCAACATTCTTCACCTTTATTCTAAGAATCTAACTGGAAAAGGTAGATGACACAAATCCCATAAATCCAAGAAGACCGGGTCTCTGCCTCAGGGGGAATCCAATCTGTTCCCTGTTAGTCATGCCACAAGCTAAGCACTTAAAACCTTTATTGCATTCCAGGGATGGAAGTATATTCTGCACCTGTTAAATTTTAAAAAGGATAAGAAAATATGCCTTATATAAGGGAATGGTTGAGAATGGGAAGACAAGCCAGGGGACATTACTATGGTTGAGACAATAAGGAAGAAAAAGCCACTTGGTATAAATGGCTTTGCTATTGAGCCATGCTCCTCCATATACTGCCTGCGTGGCCTCAGTCAAATTACTTTTCTGAAATCTTACTTCCCTTATTGATAAAATGGAAATAGAGTACTCACACGAAGGTTATTTTAAGGTTGAAAAAATCAGTTAATGCCTCTCAAGTGCTTAACATCTTAGCTCACAATAAGTGATAAGTGAACATGAGTAATTCTTGTTGTTGACTGCTGTTATGGTTTGAATATGAAGTGTCCCCAAAGGCCACATGTTAAAGTCTTGGTCCCCATTGCAGTAAGGTTCAGAAGTGGAGCTTTTGGTAAGTGATTGGATTCTGATAGTTCTGACCTCTTGGGTGGACTGATCCATTGATAACTGAGGAGGTAGAGACTATGGGAGAGGTGGAGCCTCACTGGAGGGAGCAGATCACTAGGGACGTGTCCTGGAAGGGCATTTCTTGTCTCCTCTCTTTCTCCCTTTCCCTCACCCATCTCTCTGTCTCTCCCTGGTTTCTTGACTGCTATGAGCTGAGCAACTTTACTTGACCACCGCCCTCCACCATGAGGTTCTGACTCACGTCAGGCCCAGAGCAATGGAGCAGCTGACCATGGACTGAATCCTCAGAACGTGAGCCACAGTAGGCCTTCTTCAAGCTGTTAGTGCCAGGCCTTTTGGATACAGTGATGAAATGGGTACTAACACAACTGCTGAGCCAGAGAGTGACCATACTGGCAAACTCTCTGATCTCAGTGTAAATAAATAAAAAGAATATTTCAAATGAGTGGCTAAAGAACAAAGTACATAGGGGTCTTAGATTATGGCCATACTGGCAAACTCTCTGATCTCAGTGTAAATAAATAAAAAGAATATTTCAAATGAGTGGCTAAAGAACAAAGTACATAGGGGTCTTAGATTATATGGAAGCAATAATCTGACGCAGTTAGGCACTGTGGGGTCCTGAGAAGCTTGAGAGAAAAAAAAGTGACTTCTCTCCCTGGGATGCTTTCAATGTGGCCTTCAAGTCTAGGGTGCAACAGATAGAGCTCCCAACTTCCTTTTTAGTGCTTGGTCTCTATTGTAGCTTTAGGAGATAAACATTTTTTTCTGGCCTAGAATGTCTAGAAAGACACTTCAAGCACCAGCTGATTCTGCCAGGGAACAAATTATGGAAAGGCCCTAAGGCCCTGACCATAGGAAAACTGGAACAACCTGCGCAAGGCACTGTTCTGGGCCTGTGAGCCCAACCACAGCCCCGCTCCAGCTCCCAGGGCTTGGATAAATATAGTAGGGCTCACCTGCATGTGATTCATTAAGGAGACACTGTGCACAGCTGAGCTCTCGCTGAAGGCAAATGGGGCCCCATATGGTGTGTACAATGCTTTGTGCCTCCTCTTCCATGCAGGTACATAAAGTCTCAACCTAAAATTGAGATGCCAACAGCCCAGGGAAGTAGAATCTAACCAAAGCAACCTGGAGCTCTAGAAAGTTAGAGGTGGAGGGTTTCTTGGTTCCCTGACTCCATTGTATTTTTTATCTCTTGGCTGTTCCAGTTCCTCTAAGCTGCCTCCTCATCATTCTCCAGACTTTCCCTGATTCCTTGAGGCAAAGTAGAAATTTAAGAATGACTACCTGAGTTGCAAATCCTACTCTGTCACTTATTAGGTAGGTGATCTAACAACTTAAGGTCCAAGTTAATCTTTCTAAGGCTCAGTTTTCTCAGTATCTGAAGTACCTTTCTCAGTGTTCTAGCCCCATAACACTTTTTAACACTCAAATTATAAACAGGAAATCCCTGTCCACAGGTGTTTCACAGGTGACTACAGGTGTTTCAGATTTGGAATATTTTTTATTTTTGTATATACATAATGATATATCTTGGAGATAGGAACCAGGTCCAAACAGAAAATTCATGATGACTCATATACATCTTATACACATAGGCTGAAGGTAACTGTATACATTTTAAATAATGTTGAACATAAAGTAAGGTTTCAGAGTGTGGAGTTTTCTACTTGTGGAGGCATATTGGTACTCAAAAGATTTTGGATTCTGGAGCATTTCAGATTATTAAATTTGGAGTAGTTCACTCTGTCAATACATGTAGAGAAACTGGCACAGTATCCAGCACACAGTCTGCAATTGGTAAATGTTAGCTATTATTATGTCATCTCTAGTTTCCCTTCTGGATCCATCCCATTTTGCTTTCTGAACCTTGAAAAAAAAAGGGGGTCTGCATAAAGTCTACCACTACTGAGCATTTATAATGTACCAGTACCACACAGGGGACAAAACTAAGGGAGAAACCTCAATCACTTATTACCATGTAGTGATAAAAACCAAATAATAAAAGTTGACTACTATCACCAAGACTTCCTAAAGGCCAGGCACTGTGCTAGGTTCTTTACATGGACTGACTCATTTGAGGGTGGCTAGTATCTATATTTTGCATGTGAGAGAAGAAAAAAATCAGAGGTTTAAAGTGACAAATGCTGATCACCTATGTGGTGGCACCTCTCTGATCTCAGTGTCCACTCCTCCCTGCCCCACTCACCAAGCCTGCCCCCCTTCCTTCTCTGTTCCTCCCCACAGCCCCAGAAATGAGCCTTAGGTTCAGCCCTCAGCCCAATACCTTCTGTCTCCCTGACACATCTTTGCCTCAATGTGCTCTTGGCGAGAGATACACCTGACTCATTTCATAGGTGCCTGGGAGTCAGACCAAATTAATTGAGAGCTTTTTAAAATTAAGGATCTCTTTAAAATGAGTCCATGGTCTCATATAGAACTCAGCAAGTACTCAGAGTTGCTCAGTGTACCATTTTGTTACCATGCACTCAAGTCAAGATTCCTTAATGTCCCCACATAGGATACCAGATACCAAGGAATACCATAGAAAGGAGGCCACCTATTTAGTGACTTCCCTTAGCTGACCAATGTATACTCCATATACCATAAATTCGGAATAAACAAATTTTATCTTTCTTCAGAGTAGCTCTATAAAAATGATACAGCTCTCACTGCAGTCAACTAATTTTAGGAGTACCCATACAGGAGCTCAAGGATGATAATAATAATCTTTGGTTATTCAGCTTTTCACCATCATCATCATCATTTATTATTATTATTATTATTATTATTATTATTATTATTTATTATTACTACTACTAC
Organism: Muscardinus avellanarius; assembly: GCF_963383645.1. Classification (NCBI taxonomy): domain Eukaryota; kingdom Metazoa; phylum Chordata; class Mammalia; order Rodentia; family Gliridae; genus Muscardinus; species Muscardinus avellanarius. The sequence goes on along the minus strand of NC_137793.1, from coordinate 21,545,199 downwards.
TACTACTACTACTACTACTATCTTTGCTAACAAGGCAATTACTACCATCACCAATAGTTATTATTGTGATATAAGTGTTATTGCCATTAAATAGTTTAGAAAATAGAGGCTAGACTAGATTGCATAGTTTGTTAAAGACTGCTCAGCTAACAAATGATAGAGCTAAAATTTTATCTCAGGTATGTCTCTGGCTCCAATTCGCCATTTAACCACTAGGTAATATCACCATGGAGCAGAGCTAAATGATATTTGTGGAGAACATCTGCCTAGAAGAAGATGGAGGGAAGCTGGCTGTAACCTGTAACCTTCTCTATTCAACTTCTAAATCCAAGGTGACTTGGCTGGTATTCCCGCCTATAAGCTAGCATTCACTTTATTAAGGTAGGCATAAATGAATGACACTATAAAAAGAACAATTGAGCCTGCTCCTAGTTTCCAAGGTGTGATTACTCTGGGAAAATTATAATACTTAGAGAATCAAGCTTGCCAGTCTCTCTGGCCTCAGTCTGTCTGTCTGTCTGTCTGTCTCTCTCTCTCTCATAGAACAAAACCCCACCATACTCTCAGTAGGCCTTTTAAGTCAACACAATATGGCTGGACAAGTCTCATGAAAGAGAGCGCCCCCTGCCTCATTTGCCTCTTTCCTATCTGGTCACTATCAGCTTTCCCACCCCTTTCCAACCATCAAAATGTATGGACCTAAAATAAGTAAGAAATTATAGATTGGGACATGAAAATTGGTTCAGCAAAGTTGGAGTTAGCTGTCTTACTCAACAATGGCCAGAGAAATTATCTTCTGAAGTTGAAATGTAAAGAGTCTATTAGAAGAGAAAGAGTAAAGCTCTGTCCGGAAGGGAGTATGTGAGAAGTATGAGGGTGGCTGTGATGTTGATGATGTGGACTGTCAAGCAGTCCTGGTGGCCAGTGAGACCTCGTGCCAATGTTATTTTATTGACTCTCACCAGCAGCCAGTATGCAGGGCTGAGACCAGCTCCTGGTACAATTCTTCTGTCAATGACAAAATTATTTGTACTTGAGCCATTACTTTCCAAGAGTGTGACATTTAAGGAAGGAGCAAAGAAGTTTCACTACAGTCTTTCTTCATCCTGTAAGTAACCCAAGGGAAGAAGGATTTGTGGCTGAGAGAAGACAAATTCAATATGCGGGGATCTTGCTTGAAAAATGTCTAGAATGAACACATAAAAATTAATCCAATCACTGAAGAGAAACTGCCTCAGGTGGAAACATTAAACGGCCTGAATAAAAAATAGAAGCTAACAATATGGAAGAAATGAAAGAAAAACAATCCATCTAAACCATTCACTTTACTTTTAAATTATGACAACCCTGTGTAATAAATTAATAGTAAGTAGGTAATAAGATGCAGGCAGAAGCCCTGGAAGGAACTCTAAGTTATGAACACAGTGTGATGTGCACCCCGTGCCATCCTTCATTCTACCACGAGGAGCTGCAGACTTTATGTCATTTGGCAAGAAGAACTAAGTTGCATAATTCTGCACATAAGTAAAATTCCCCCATTAGCATGAAAAATGGTATTCAGGACTTTTTTATTGAATATAATTAGAAATTGAATGTTCCCAAAACAGTGTTCTGAGGACAGAAATACACATACACACAAACCCTCCTTTGCTTCCCAGACATTTACAGAAAAATATAGATTGCACTTGAAAAAGAAGCAAATATTCATGAGGGTTCTTCTAGTTCTTTCTCTGTGGACCATTTGGTCTAAAAGTTTCAGTGCCAAGGTGAAATTGGGTTTGGGCTATATTTCTTAATATTTGGTCCTGTATTTTTTTAACAACCTAGGAGATTTACATGGTAAGTAATAGCAAAAAATGAGTAGTAGACTGATTATACACACACATGCACACACACACAGAATAAAATCTGGGCATTTGTACAATTTGTACATTAAGTTGATAGTGGCAATCTCTTGAAAAAGAGGTTGTGTGTAACAGTTCCAACATATAATTATAAATTATATATTCTGATTTTAAACAAGCAAATAATACACTTGATATTTTTTTTTTTTGGTGGTGGTACTGGGGTTCCTGGAAGCCCTTCTACCTCCAGGCTACACTCCCAGAACTATTTTTATATTTTTGAAACAGGGTCTCTTATGCCAGCGCGGCTGGCTTCGAACCTGCGCGATCTTCCTGTCTCTGCCTCCTAAGCGCGGGGATTGCAACTGTGCACCAACACGCCTAGCCTACACTTGATTTTTTTTTTTTTTAAAGAGAGCTACTCTTTGGATGAATGTGTCTTACCCTCCTGCCCCCTTTCTATAGAATTTCTTTCCTCCAAATCCTTTCCTGGATTCCCTCATCCTCATGATAGGGCCCAGGGCTGTAGCCAGGGGATGGAACACAAGGTTGAATTCTCCTTCTACATTTAGAGAGCAGAGAGGCTGATTTTTCACCCACTCCTGGAGCTGGCATAGACTATAGCTACAGAGACAGCTGCCTAAGAAATGTCAAGTTATTATTACTCTAAACTGTGGTCATGGCAAGAGCATCTGAACTTTGTCCTTCGAGTCTGGGCGTCCTAAGAAGGATAATTAACCCCAGGCTTCCTGCTCTGTTCCACTGAGGGCCCTGACATTTGATGTGTGTAAATAGAATTTTTAACATTTTCCTTACTAATGGTGCCAGTTTTAAAAATACCTGCACAGTGAAACTCTTTATTTTTAAATCTGGGGACACCCCAGGAAGCCTGAATTCAAACATACCAGGTTTTGTTTGTATCACTGAAGACTTCATTTGAGTGGGCTGAAGAGCTGAACTGCCAGCAGAGGGCAGTGTAGAGGAAGGAGCAATTGTCTTGCGTTCCAGGACTGAATTCTAGACCAGGGCCATCATTAAGAAAGGCAGTGACCTTTAGAAGGTCATTTAACTCAACACTAAGGCCTAGTTCCCTAGTCTCCAACTGAACTAAATAACATTGAGATAAGCCTCTAGGACTCTCTATATATGCACAGCTTTGGAGATTAAACAAGTACCTCATGCAATCAAAGCCTGGGCTCTACCACATAGTCCAAAACCTCAGGACTCTTCATTGGCTTGCATTGTCAAAGAGTCAGGAGGGGATATGTCAGTTGTCCAAGACCAAGCCTGTTTGCCCTCCAGAATTCCTAAACATAGCACATGGGCCATAAGGGGCCCAATTCCAAGCTACGCGGTAAGAAGGGGAGTTCTTGAAGAGTATAAATGTCATTCAGCTATGGAGGCCCATCAATTCCACCTCTCAAAGCTATTCTCTCAGCCTTTGGCAGTCCCACATCATCCAAGTCTCTACCACCTCCCACCTGCAGGGGTCTTTGAGCCACTCTCCCCACCTTTGGGCTCATCCCTTTCCAGTCCAGTGGCTAGAGGGATTTATTGATTGATTTAGAGTACTGGGTTTTGAACCTCGGACTTTGCACATTCTAGGCAAGCACTCTAACCCTGAGCTATATCTCTAGCCCTTAAGGGATCATTTTAAAAACACAAATATGATCCTAGCATTTTTCCTGCTTAAAATTCTATAACAGTACCCCATGTGCCTGAAGACAATGGCTTCACACCATGGCACAACATCTGAGGCTCTTCAAGGTCTGCCCCATCCCACTCTTTAAATGGTCTCTGCTTTTATTCTTTGACCACTGAACTTCAGCCACTCTGGCCTTTCAGTGGTTCAATTCCTTTCTCAGGGAGTCTCCGCTCAGCTTTAATTTCACCGATTGCTACCTCCCACTCCACCTGCCAAGGCCTGTTCATCAGTTGGCTTAAATGGCCCTTCCCCCAGGAAGCCTTCTTGAGCAAACAGTAAGATCTGACCTTCTACTTACTCTCAGGGAACTGCATGGATGCCCCTTGATTCACATGCACCCACACACAACCATCACTCTATGGCTCTCTTCCCAAGGAGACTAAAAAGTCCATCAAGACTAGGCCTGCACTTATCCTGTTCATTGTGGGCCCAGAGACCTGCTCACTAAATTAGTAATGGATAAGCACTCAATGGCCAATACTAACCAAATATTTCAACCCACTTTGTGTGTGTGTGTGTGTGTGTGTGTGTGTGTGTGTGTGTGTGTGTGTGTCTGGGATAGAACCGAGGGACATTCAATCACTGAGCTACACTATTTTTTATTCTTTGTTTTGAAACAGAGTCTCACTAAGTTGCAGAGGGCCTCACTAAGTATCTGAGGCTTTCCAAGAACCGTGATCCTCTAGTCTCAGCCTCCCAAATGCTGGGATTGCAAGCGTGTACCACCACGCCCAGCTTCAAACCATTTTAAATGAGAAATATGCGTTATCAATTCAGGTGTTTAAAAGAGGAACCAAAAACCAGGCATGGTGGTTCACACCTATAATCCCAGTACTTGGGAGGCTGAGACAGGACAATCACAGAAACAAGGATAACCTCAGCAAGTAATGAGAATCTCATCAACATAGCGAGGCCCTGTTTCAAAATGAAAATAAAAATAAAATAGGGCTGGGGTTGTAGCTCAGAGATAGAATGCTCATGGGTCCAACCCCCAGTCTCTCTTTCACACACACACACACACACACACACACACACACACACACGAACTAAGTCATATGGACTAGCTTGTATAGAACGGGGTACATAATTTAAAATCCCTTTAGAAGCTGTAGGCACTAAGAGAAATTCTTTAAGAGTTAAGAAATGCCCATATACACAAAGCTATTTACCATCTTAAGGTTTCCAGGACCTGAGATTGTCTGTGAATTAGCTCCAAGACACACACCCCACCTGTCCAGCAGATGCCTTCCAGAAAAGATGGGAGGGGTCTGAACCGAGCAGCCCAGGTTCAGAAGAGCTGAGTGTGCACTGCATGCAGCAAAGGCTACAGCAGAAACCAGGACAGGGGCCTTCAGAACATGCTGTGTTGACCTTTGGGCTTTAGGGAAAGCCACGTTTTAACATACTGCAATGGGGGAAGTACCAGATTTCACATGAAATCATATCAGAAGAGAAAATATTGATAAAAAAGGAGGGTCCTGACCCAACAGGGAGATTTAAATTCCAAGACTACAGTTCAGTCCCAGACCCTGCCCACCCAGCTAGACATGCCTGGCCTGAACCCAGACCAAGAGAGTGATTGAGCTGGCGCAGGAAGCAAGCCATAAGGTGTGGGGAGAGGAACAGCAAAAAATAACGGGTCCTACAAATTCTAGAAGGATGGCCTTTATGTAGCTCAGCAGGCATGTGTAGCATTTTCATAGGATCATGTATTCAACCAACAAAAAATGTTGAACACCTACTATGTGCTACCACTGTGCTAAAGAGAAACATCAGAGATGTTGATTGATAAAGAGATACAGCAGCACTTAAAAGCATAAATAGCAACTATGGTATGTACTTCAAGGATAAATTATGCAGGCAATGGAAACAAAATAGATTTGACCTAGCCTGAAATAAAGGGGGAGTTTCCCTGAGCAAGAGACATTTGGGGTGACAGAGAAAGTATAAATAAATCAGGTGAAGGGAGTTCCTGGTTGCAGGAGGAGGCCCCACAGCAGGAGGGAGAGGAGAGGCATAGAGGGACCCAGTGAAGGCCAGGGGATCCAGAGATCAGGGAGCCTGGAGATCCCCATGGAGTAGAGGAAGGGCTGCCTGGTAGAACAGCAGAGCCTCCCAAGACACACTAAGTTTCTTCTTCACTCTAAGAAAAATGTGCCGAGCTGGATGTGGTGGCACACACTTGTAATCCCAGCATTTGGGAGGCTGAGACGGGAGGACTGAGGTTTACAGACAGCCGCAGCTGCTTAGCGAGGACCTTTGCAACTTGGTGAGACCCTGTTTCAAACTAAAGAATAAAAAAATTGCTTTGAGGGTGTAGCTTGGAGGTAGAATGCCCTTGGGTTCCACCCTTAGTACTGCAAAAAATAAATAGATAAATAAATAAATAAATAAATAAATAAATAAATAAATAAAGTGCCTAGGGTTATAAGGGAAGTATAGTCGCCTCCCTTTCAAAGAGTTCACATTCTACATCTGTTCTCCCTGGTCCACTAAGGTCAAAAATATAACTTTTCCCTTGACTTTGATGAGAGAGAGAGAGAGAGATATCACATTTACATAAATGTTATTACAGAATATTGTTACAATTGTTCTATTTTATTATTAGTTATTATTGTGAATTCTTACTGAGCCTAATTTATAAATTAAACTTTATCATAGCTATATATATATAGGAAAAATAGTATCTGGTTTGGCACCATCTTCGGTTTCAGCCATCCACTGAGGGTCTTGGAACATACCCTCCATGAATAGGGGACACTGTTGTGCCTTGATCTGATTTGAGCTATGAAAAGATCCCTCTGGCTGCTAGATAAAATAACATTTGAAGACTTGTATTTCTGACAGGATAGTGGACAAAAATTGCTACGAAGACATCTCAATGATATTGACTCCCAAAGACAGATTTAAAAATGAATTTCTGAACTGTCAAGAAGGTAAGGAATTCACAAAGGATAAACACAGAACAAAGCTAGACTGCAGGTACTCCTGAACAATAAAGCCAGCATGGCCAGGAAGGCATCTGAAAATTCCAGTGTTCAGAAACTTCTGTCTTGATGTCTAATGAGGAATAAAAGTAATGAGATGGATTCTTGGCCTGCTCAGTAGAGCCCCAGCCCAAAGCTGGTTTCTCAGATGCCATGATTTTTTGTACAGAAGGGTAAGAAATGAACTCACTGCACAACAAGACACACGAGGGACATTCCCCGGCACTTAGTGCTGGGTAGGAATGAAAACACATCTCCATGGAGGATTCTCTCCCACAAACCAATCTTCTCCTGGGCTTTGTTTTGGTTTGTTTTTTTGTTTTGTTTTGTTTTTCAAAATTCATTGTTCTTGTTTCCATCTACAAGCAGAAATTTGAACTTAAAGAGGTCTCTGGTTGGCACTGCTTACACGTGAGTGATAGAAGGAAACTCTGATTTTCTTTGACGGGAAACAAAACTTTAAGACATTCACACAACAACTGAAGAAGGGAAATTATTCTTAAAACATATGGGAAGCCAATGAATTAGATAAATTCTAAAATACAAAGGTGGTATTTGAAAATATGATCAAGAAACAAAAAATCTTTTAAGTGACAACTAGATTTGAAAAAGAACCAAATGAAATTCTGAAAATTTATAGCGTAACCATTTAAATAAAAAACTCAGTCAGTTATTTTAATAGCATATTAGATATGGCTAAAGAGAAAAATTAGTGGGATAGAAATAGGGTTAAAAGAATTAGCTAAGCTGGGTGTGGTGGTGCACACTTGTAATCCCTGCACTTGGGAGGCTGAGACAGGAGGACCGCACAGGTTCGAAGCCAGCCTCAGCTACTTAGTGAGGCTCTCAGCAACTTAGTGAGACCCTGTTTCCAAATAAAGTATAAAATATGTCTTGGAGTATAGCCCAGAGGTAGAAAAGTCCCTGGGTTCCACCTCTAATATTACACACAAAAAAGAATTAGCCAAAATAACAGCCCCCCCCAAATAAATAAAATATTAAAAAGTTTATAAAACCTAACGAATATAATGAGATCAAATATACAATGGCTGACATTTCAGAGAGTATATAATAGGATACACAAGGAAAATTAAGATATTAAAAACATAATAGAATGGTTTATTTGGAATTGGTATTAAGTACACAAAACTTTATATTAGGAAAACTAACTTCTAGCAGTATAAACAATCTCATCCCAAATACACAATGGTGAGATTTCAGAACATCAAAGACAAAATATGATCTTAATGTTCTCAAAGAGAAACAGAATGCCCATAGAAATAGTAGTAAGACTGCCAGTTAATCCTAACAACGGAACATAGTAGTCAACAAACCAACCAACATACAAACAACAGAACTATGCATCTATGTCTATGAAAACCGACAATTTCTTAAACTAGATTCTAATATTTACTTTTAGGAAGAAGAATATGAAAATGTCTAAGATATAAAAATATGAAATGTCTAAGATAGTAGGAGAAATTGTAAACTTTCCTAAAATCGTGGTTAAAAGTGTAAAACAAAATTCACCATCCTAGCCATTTTTAAGGATACAGTATAATAGTGTTGATAAAATTTTTAATAAAAACATAAACAAATACTGACTGATTAGAACAATAGGAATATCTACATAATAATAACTTCTACAGTTATTTTTAAGGTAAAACTGAAATATTTCATAATAGCACAGTATTTAAGAAGGCAGTGAGAAACGGTTTTCCAGAAGCCTTTCATTATTCAAGAGGATGTATAAAACATATTAACTTTAAGCTTTATTAACTTAAATAGGTATGATAAAATATTTAGGTAGCCACTAATGAAATTGACTATAAAATAAAACTTTCAAACTAGGAAAGGAGAAAATGCTAAAGAGAAGATTGAAAACAAGGGGAGAAAGAGCACACACACACACACACACACACACACACACACACATGCACACACACACGCACACACACGCACACGCAAAGTCAAGGAGTATGAAGAGCTAAGATGGTAGAAATAAATTTGAAACATCAATCGCCCATATAAAATCTGTTATCTATTCAAAATGAACATCATCACCAGACTACTAATGAGAAGGGACTTCCTTAATCGGATAAGAAAAATCTCCAATAAAAATTGAATGTACTGGGAGAGGTGGCACACGCTTGTAATCCCAGCATTCAGGAGGCTGAGACAGGAGGATCGCGGTCCACAAACAGCCTCAGCTACTTAGTGAGGACCTTTGCAGCTCAGTGAGACCCGGTTTCAAAATAAAGAATAAAAAATTGGGCTGGCGTGTAGCGCAGAAGAAGAATGGCCCTGGGTTCCATCCCCAGTACCACAAAAATAAATATCCCTGCATGCGCAGTCTGCATCACGACTGCTGCTCAGTACTGACCTAGAATCCTAGCCAGTGCCGCAAGAAAAAAGGGGAAAGAAGAAGGATTAGAAAGGCAGATACAAAACTTCTCCTCCTTACAGATGTGATAATGGTTTAGGAAATTCAAAAATCTCTAGAGAGGATGGACCATCAAGGAACAAGAATGGAGGCAAAGAGACTGTCGTGGGTGAATCTGTGACACATTTAAGAGTCGTGGCTGGGGACCATGTGATCATGAGGGGAATAATGAAAAATGAGGTGCGAGGGACAAGTCCCTCTTCCCTGCCCATTGCTACCTGCTGGAGCGGGGTCATTGACAGGGGCCATCAGGAGCTTGGCTCTAATCTGCTGGCTTTGAATTGCCTTTGAGATACTAAAGGAGAGAAGAATTGAATGGCTGGATGCATGGGCCTGGGAGCTGGTGAGGAGCTCAGCCTGGCTCTGTGTGTTCTCTGCACAAATGATAACTGAGGGGATGGGTCGGAATTCTCCCACCAAGGGAATTAGAACTGTGATGGCGGAAAGGGCTGGAGAACTTAGGATCCCCTGAAAAGAAACAACAGGGTGGTCCAGGCAGTGTGAAGCCTAAGGAAAGGGTTCTGTGTTACAGAAGCCAAGAGAGAGTCTCTTAAGGAGGGGAAGGAGGCCAGCAGTGTAAAGTGCTGTGGCTCATCCTATTTGGGATTGTGTGTGATTGTGTGTGTGAGTGTGTGTGTGTGTGTGTGTGTGTGTGTGTGTGTGTTACTGGGGATGGAACCCAGGGGCTTTCTACCTTTGGGCTACATTCCCAGACCTATTTTATATTTTATTTGGGAACAGAGCCTCACTAAGTAACTGAGGCTGGCTTTGAACCTGCATGATCCTCTTGTCTCAGCCTCCCAAGCACTGGGATTGCAAGTGTGCACCACCACACCTGGCTATTTGGGATATTCTTAATTGCTGGCATGGTAGTGGTAATCATCTGTGGCATATTCACAGGTTATTTTGGGGGCCTTATGGTATTTAAGACACACAGGTTTGCCACCCCTCCAAGAATGGGGATAGTGTGGAGGTAGAGTACCTCTGGGTTTAATCTCTAATACCATACATACACACAAATACACACAGAAAATCAGAAAAAATATGAGCAATGCCATTTAGTCCAGAAAATTGTTCATTGGGAGATCAGTCTTTTGAGGAAAAGCACACCTGCTCACAACCAGGTACCCTACATAGTGAAGGTGTGTTAGTGATCACATCAAATGCCACTTTGAGGAGTGTAGGTCTTTAGAACCCTTTGTTAACAGAGAATTGAAAAGTGGCCATAATAATATACTTTTGATAAAATTATCCAAAACAAAAAAATGTAGGTGGTCTAAACATAAGTAGCTTTAAGAAATAGTAAGTGTTGTGACTATAAAACAATTAACAATAATAACATTGAGCAGAGTTGAGAGATGGCGAGAAGGAGGAGAGGGCAAGGACAGTGTGTGTCATGTGTGTCCTACACGAGGTAACCTAAGAGGCTCAGGGGTTGAGACGTGGAGTACCTGACACAAGCCTTTCATGCCATCTGAGTATTATAGTGTGCTGTCTCACATGAGAGAATGCTTGGTTAAACACCTTCTTAGGACTTTGTGTGTGTGTGTGGGGGGGGGGGGTCTGGGGATGAAACCCAGAGGCATTTGACCACTGAGCTACACCCCCTGCCCTGTTTTTTATTCTTTATTTTGAAACAGGGTCTCACTAAGTTATGGAAGGCCTCACTATGTAGCTGAGGCTGTCCACGAACCATGATACTCAGGTCTCAGCCTCCCGAATGCTGGGATTACAAACATGCACCACCACACCTGCTTTTTTAGGACTTCTTGATGGACTAAGAATCATCCTTGCACGGTAGGCTCTACCTAGGTCTCCAAATTCATCTCTCACCTCTGCCCATTCTGCATGAGCCATGCTAGTATCCTCGAGCTATCTTAAAAGTTTCCAGATTGTTCTTAATTAAGAGCACTTGCTCATTCTTTTCTTCCTTGAAATGTCTCTGTCCATCCTTTGCTTGGCTGGTTCATTTGCATCTTTCACATCTCAGTCTACAGAGCTCTTCCTCAGCATCCTCACCACAGGAGGCAATGCCCACTGGAGACAAGTAAACTAAGAGGCTGAGTCACCTGGCCAAGGTCATAGGGACACTATGGCTCAACCCCAGGCCATTCGGCAGCAGAGCCTCTTCCCCTCACCACACTGTACCACCGATCTCATTACCAGTGGTCCCCCATACTGGTGCGTTCCATCCTGCAACTCAGTGAGACTCGCAGAAAACTAGTGAGACCTTGTTTCAAAAACAAAACAGGCCGAGGGGATAGCCTGGAGATAGAGTAGCTCTGGGTTCAGTCCCCATACCCCCCACACACACACACTCCGAATTAAACATGCACCCACTTTTTGCCGTGTCATTATTCCATAAGTGATACAGCATAACAACTATTTGCATAGCATTTACATTGTATTAGATATTTCACATCATCTAGAGATAACTTAAAGCACACAGAAGAAAGTACAAATACAAAGCTATTTTATATAGAGGCTGGAGCATCTGTGAATTTGGGTACTGGTAGAAGCTCCTGGAACCCATCCCCTCTAGGACCACTGTATTTACTTATTTCCCTGACTGGCATTTATCACAATTTGAAGCTATTTGCATTATTTATTTCTTTTTCTGTTTCTCCTGGCATAAAACAAAGACTTTAACTCTTGTAAACTAGAGTATCCTACACAGAGCTTGACCAAATATCAAGATTCAAAATAATGATTGAATAAATGAATGAGCAGAATCAATGTATCTCTGCAGCAGTTACATTGGGAGATGGAGGGATAAATTCAGAAACTCAAAGGATGGGAGCCAGCTGTGCCTCAAGACTGAGCTGTTTTCCATTTTTTTTTCTACCCAAAAGATACAATATGTAGCAACTGAGCAAGATAGTATTTTCTATTAGGAAAACAAATTCTACTGCAGGGTGATGCCAGATTCCAGGGCATCTGAAGTGGGTCATGAAGTCCAAGTAGTAATCCTAATTTAGTTCGTTATCCCCAACCACCGTGTTAATTTGGTGAATTCCCCCTGCTGGAGAGCTAGACCTCTCTTATCCAGTGTATTCACATCTGTTGTAAGGGATTTGAGAACACATATGTCCTAAGGTCTACCTATTTACTCAGTGGATGGCTCTCCCACGCAAGTCATTTTCTAAAGAGCTGTGAGCCTCAACATTTAATGCAAACAGCTGTTTTAAGCAGGGGATTCTGCCAGCAAGCTGGCTCCTGGACTTCTAACAAGGAGTTAACAAGAATAGAAATTCATCTGCTGCTTTAATCTGGAAGAATGAACATCTCGTGTCCTGCACATCTTTTCCATAACTGTCTACAGCACAGATAGTCTTGTTCTATGAAATAAGCCATTGCAAGGGACAATGGAAGCAGACAGGACTAATATCTTATATTTTGCCACGAGCAGAGTTTGAAAGTTCGCCCAGCCTCTAAAAAATTGGCAAGAGGACACCAGCATTGGAGTTCACCCTCATAAAGGACTATCCAAAAGCAAGTAATTCACATGCAGACATGGGGCAATCAACTGGACTCAAAACCTGGCCCTCCTGCTTACAATGATGGCCTCCCCACTGGATGTTAGGAAAGATGCTGCTATGGCTTGGATATGGTTTGAGTGTGTACCCCAAGTGTTCATATGTTGGGAGCTTGATCTTCAGTATGGCAGAACTGGGAGGTGATGGGTACTTTAGAGATAGGAACCAGGTCATTAAGAGTGCTGAGCATGAAAGAAATTAAGATCACTTTCATGGGACTCCAGTTATTTCTCATGAGTGGTTCTTATAAAAGCACAAGCCTGACCACTCTCACTTTCTGCCTGGTGATGTGATCTCTCCCTCTCACACATGCCTCTGTCTTTGTGGTGCCATCTGCCATGAAACCCTCACCAGAGCTGAGCTATTGCTGGGGCTGTGCCACTGAAGTTCCAGAACTGTGAGCTAAATAAGTTTCCTTTTAATAAAGCTTCCCAGGCTTGGGTAATTTGTTACAGTAACAGAAAACAGACTAATACAGATGCTAAGGTTGACTATTCACCAATGGTCTCCTCTTTGTATGGTGTCATACAACAATGTGATCTTACTGCATCAGGCAACTTTGCTGACACTTGCTCTTTGGAATGCCTCATCTCTGCTGTGCCGGGGATGCCAGTCTCTTCTGCTTTCTGTCCTGTGTTCCTGATCTTACCTTTTCTAGGACTTCTCTTTGCCCATCTATTTCAATAGGTTAATTCCTTGTGATTCACATTGACTTTTATAGCATTGCTCAGATGGTTCTGTAGCTTCAAAGAACCCTTTGGATCAATTCCCCAAAATTCAATTTATATTTTCTACTCTGCTGACCTACAAAAGTGTATCTAACAGCTTGCTGTACATTTCTTTCAGGCTATGCTGATAAACACCTCCAACTTTTCATACCTCAAACCAAATGCACTATAAAGACATGCTTCTCTTCTGTGTTCATCAGGCTGTTCTTCAATGCCAGGTCAAAGAGGTCAGAAAATTCAGGTTCAGATCAGCTGACTTGGCCTCCCTTCCATTCCACTACCATATTCCATGGGTTCTGGCAGTCCAGCCATCTCGAAACCATTATGAGATTATTGTAAATTATATATTGGTCTTCCTCCCCGCTTCCTGACATAGGAAAGTCCTTGGACTCTCCAAAGTGATTAAGTATCCTTTTATATGATAATGAGATGAGTGTGACTGGCAGTTCTACCTGGCTTCAGGATGGAGACTGGTAACTGGAAAGGCCAAAGCAGCATTTGCAGCTTGGGACTTTGAGCCGCAGCCCCAATCTCCCGCAAGGTGAGAGTCAGCTAAGGTTAAATCCCTCACCAATGGCCAATGATGTGCTACTTCATCATACCCAGGAAATGAAGCCTCCATGACTCCCAAGGGCAGGTTCAAAGAGCTCCTGGGTGCCAAACACACTGAGGATCCAGAGGTTGGTATCAGAAGAGTGTATGGAAGCCCTGGGCTTCTTTCCCCACACCCTGGCCTGTCCATCTTTTCATAACTGGCATCCTTCATGATATCCTACATAATTGGCAAAGAGAGTTAAGTGGTTCTCTGAGTTCTTTTAGCTGCTCTAAAAGATTAATTGAGCCCAAGGTGGGGGTCGTGGGAACCTTCATTCATATCCAGTCGGTCAGAAGCACTGTTAAAACACTCTGGGCCTGCAATCAGTATCTGAAGTCAGGGACCATCTTGGGGACTGAGCCTGTAACCATGGGGCCTGATATTCTATCTCCAGGAAGATGGTGTCAGAGCTGAGCTGAATTAAAGGACACCCAGCTGATGTCTGCTATAGAATCACTTGTTTGTTGGATTGCAGACATCTTCTGTGTCAATTGTGGTGTGAGAGCAAAGGGAAGCCCTTTGCTTCTTCAGCGGACCCCACCTCCCCTTTTCCTTTCTCTCTAGCCCATCGTAGATCAAATCCTCCCGCCTGGATTGTTGCAGTGGCTTAAACACTGAATTCCCCTCATCTCTCTTCCCCTCACACTGCCAAGCATCTCGAGTCCAATCCATGCTGAACTATCTCACACGTGCTAACTCCACAGTCATCTTTCTAAAACATGAGTCTAATCATGTTAATCTCCTGCTTTCAAATTTCAGCAGGTCTCCCCTGCCCAGAGCACTGGTTTTCAGACTATTCCTGTGAGAAATAAATTTGAATCAGAATTCTCAATCGATGCTTATTTACTTAGAAATTATATTCATGTGCCCTTCCAAGTGCTTATAAGGCTTAATTTCTTTATTGGGGTTTTAATAAATTTTAAGATCTTTACCTATTCTCGATGGATTCATTGATAACCCATTGGGGCAGTCTTCATGTGCTCTCGGGATGAACAGTAGCATCTCTGCCCAAACCCCCTGCACAGAGAGGAAGGGAGCTCCTTGGTTAGCAAGTAGCATGTGTTTCAGAGTCTTGCTCCAACCCCCCTGTCCAGACCTGTCCTGTGCCCCTCCTCATCCCCAGCCTCATTCACTAGCCACTGTGTTTGTCAGATTTCTGTCACTATAACACATATCTGAAACCACCAAATTTATAAAGAGAAAAGGTTTGGGCAAGGGCTAGTTGGGTGATGTGTGCATGTATGCCTCCACCTTCTTGTATTCCATTAAGATGCATGACTAAAATGCACCAATAAAAATTTTTAATAAAAAAAGAAAAGGCTTACTTTGGCTCACAGTCTGGGGGTTTTGGGCCCATGATCATCTGACCTCCTTACTTTTGGGTCTGTGGGGAGCCATACATCACACACGGCAGGAACAAACCCTCTCACCTCATGGTTAGGGAGCAAAAGAGAGGAAGAAGAGGTAATGAGGCCCACAGGTCCCCTTTAAGGGCACGTCCTCAATGACCTAAAAACCTTCCACTAGACCCCACCTCTGTAAAGCTCAACTGCCTCCTAATACTGTCAGAGGTGGGGACCAGGCCTTCAACACCTGGACCTTTGGGGGACATTTATCCAAGCCATAGCTCACTCTTTTCCACAAACATACTATTGATGTATGGACAAAGTATAGTAGAAATAAGTCGGGATGTCAGCATCTATCTTCTATACCTTTCTGGACTTCCGTTTCCTCTTCTATGTGATAAACAAAGAAACATCTGAACTTTGCAAGGTTTCTATAAGCATTAAATGAACTAGAGCAAAAAGCGATGCAGGCCCAAGCAGAGAGGAGAGTCCTCACAAGGAGGAAGGGGAGTCAGCGCAAGCCCTGTCATATATGTTGTGCTTGGCATGTGGGACTCTCTCTTCTTCTGGTGGCTGCCTTGTTAAATGCCTTTCGATGTTTAAAACAACACCTCCTTTGAGAAGAATTGCTGATCCTCCCAGGTGCAGTTTTTCATTCAAACCCGACTGCCCCTTGTAAGCATTCCTTGTATTATATCACTGATGACTGCTGTTTGCAGGGAAGGCTGGTTTGATAGCTGTGATGCATGTCTACCTGGCTACTTCATTGCCACTACTGGTGCACCTGTGGACTCCAGAGTCCCCACCAAAGTGCCAAATACAGAATGGGCGCTCAATAAATATTTACCAATATTTCAATCAGCAAAGTGAAAGGAGAACTGCTTGAAAGCTTGTGCTTATTCACAATTTCATATCTCAAGTGCAGCAACTTAAAAGTTGACTAGGTGCTTGCACGTATGTTCATAGGAACAGGCTGCTAGCTCCCCTCAGCAGGGCAGTAACTCATAAAACAGATAACAAATTACAGAGAGGTAACTGTTTGACAAAATCCCTTTGGTGACAGTTTTCTCTTCTGTCTTGATATGATGCCAAGTTAATATTATCATAAAATAATTCCATTAACTACAATCGGGCAGTTTACGGAGCCATTACTGTCATCAAAAAGTAAAATTATATTCAAACCCCCAAACAGAGGCTTACATAGGAATAAGCGGCATTAACATGCAAACAAATTACATGCAGGAGAAATGGGAATAGCGATGTGACAGGCATTTCAGCCAATGCTCAGCGTAAACAGATGATTGCATTTTAATATTTATTCATATGCAAACAATGAAAACAAATCACGCTGGCAAGAGCCTCGGAGTTAAATTCATATTTGTTTAAAATGGCAGCAACTTATGCATTCACTCTGACTGCAGGCTACACTGGGCATGCCTCAGCTTCCTTCAGACAGCCTCCTGCCTAACATATTCATGACCTGGAGGTGAGCTAGTATATGCTATTTACATAAGAGGATGCAGATCTGGTGGGGTTGGTGCTGGTGGTGGGTAAGTGGAGGCTGGGGAGGCCTCAGATGTGGCATAATAAAGTGAGATGCCCAGCAAAAAAGCACAGAGAGCACCCTGATGCTTGGCCCAGGTGAGTGAGCCAGACCCAGATGTGTGCTAGAGCTGTGGTCCAAGGTCTGCAACCTCATTGCAGGCTGGTGGCACTGTCCTAGGCTCCTGGGTCAGTGTTGGGGAACATGATGACTCTTTTAGATGCTATGGATCCTATCAGAAAGCAGAGGAGCATGGGCTCACCTCCCCCTGTCCCCCAACCGATGGCAGCTTTTCTCATCCATCCTTTGGGATGAGGATAGTCAAGACTGTCCGCAGAGCTTCATCATAATGGTGAGGAGCCTTCCCTAACTTCTCCCGCTCCAAGACCTCCTTCTCTTTACTATGTTATACAGTGCTTAGGGGCAGTCCTCAGTCACATAGCGCCTAATCCCATGCAGTCTTTTGCCCACTAAGTAGACACTTCCAGTCGGAGCTGCTTTCTCTCAGGACAGCCCTTTCTCTTGGCCAGCCAGACTTCACACCTGTCTTGCCTGGCTCAGCAGAAGTTCCAGCTCTCGACCTGCTTAATCAGACCACACTGAGTACAAAGCCTCACTCTTCTAATTCTCTACTATGCCATCTTTGAGACTAAATACAAACTTCTATTTTCTTATCTGTGAAATGTGTCCAGTTCACATTGAGCAAGTGACGACTAAGTCCCGTGTGCTGTTCCCAGCCCTTGGAATACAGCAGTGCCAAAAACAGAGCTGCGCACCCTCCTGGAGCTGATGATCTAGCAGGAAGGGAACAGTAAACAAAAGCATAATTAATTATCGTGGTATGATAACATGAGATCAATTCTATGGAGAAAAAAAAAAAAGACCAAGAGCAAAGTGAGAAGATGGGAAACCAGGAGCTGGGATGAAGATGCAAAGGTGTCAGTGTGTCTGCCTGGAGAGTGAGGCGTAGTAGAATATGACATGAGAAGATGTGGTCTGGCTGCATCTTTGTGAAAATGCATGTAGCAGGTAAGAATCACCCTGGGCCCTGCTATGTGACAGGAGCTGTTAAGAGCCTTATATCCTAGAGCTCCTTCAGTTTACCCAGTGATTGCTGTGTGGTGGGCATGAGTATTGTGACTGTATCACATATCAGGAAACAGGTTTAGGCAGATGAAGTAACCCAAGATCCCAAACTCTAGTGGATGGTATGGTAGGATTCATGCTCAGAATCCCAACTCGGGGACATCAACTCTGGAGCTGCCTCTAACCACGGAGCTCATGACCTCTGCTAAGAGGGGAGGCAAAGGAGCACTTTGTGGAAGGCAGAGACCCAGGAGATGACATAGAGTAGGAGAAAGAACCAAGAATTGAATGAGCGAGGCAGTAAGAAGAGCAAAAGGCAACATGCAGAGAGAAGAGAGTCAGAGCCAGCAGGAACTATGAGCTGGCCACAAGGGCTGCTCCGCCAAAGGGGTACTTCCCAGAAGAAATGAGAGCAGAGTCAGGGCTCATGCCTGGGGGCCAGCAGAGCAAGGTCAATCGTGGAGCCTAAAAAGTACCACACTGTGGTCCTGAAAAGGCACAGCTACTTGGCCGAAGGCTTCTCATCTTCCGGAAACCAAACAGCAAGAAATGCTTGAAGTCACAGCAAGTCAAATTTTGAGTATAAATCAAGATGCTGAAATTTTCTCTTACAAATTTAAATCTGAGCTTTTGAAACAGACACCCTCACTGTCTCTCCTAGATGATAACATGACATCGGTTCATCCATATCACACTAATGAAATAAATACAGATATTGCATGGAGTACTTTGTACATGTGACCTCCTTTCACCATTGAAACTCCATGAGCTGCTTTACTCCATTTGTGAATGAGAAAACTGAGGCTCAGAGAGGCTGGGCCACTCCCTAAGCCAGGCATGTACAGGAGCAGGAATGTCCCTCCCTCGAGGTGTGTGCAGCACAAATGTGTGTTCATGAACACCATGCTATACCACCTCCAGTGTTCTAGCCTGTGGCAGCATTAGGATTTGAAAGGAGTCAGATCAAGGGAGCAAATCCTGCTGCAGCTCTGGGCTCCACACTCCCTTTCTTCTGGAGTCATTCCTGCATGAGCTCTATGGTCTAACTGCTCCATGCCTGGCCAGCAGCAAGAGGAGCTGCTCGGTGTCCATCATGGACTAGGGAAGCACAGGCAGCTCCAGGAGCCAAGTGATTCCAGAAGCTCAGAAACCTTGGGGATCAGCACAGCTGCGTGTCTAGGCTGGAGAATTAAAAGCACAGCAAGGGGGTTTGTAGAGAAGTTCCATGTCTAGAAGGTAAGCATTCCAACTCTTTGTGAATATTGCTCACTATTTTCTATAAATCCCTCCCCAGGGATCAGTCATTCTACAAAAGCTTCTGAGATATAGACCATATTTATGGCTACTCAGGGTCTTTTGAACACTTTCCCCACAATCTAAGAGCTTTCCATATTTCTACCACTGCCTCATTGTGCAGGAACGGGAAAATGTTTACAGATATGGTACAGGTTTTGCCTGGTGCAAGACACATACCCCAGACATTGACTCAGAGGGACAGACACGAGAAACCCAGGCTTTCTTTAGCTATACGTTAAAATAAATCCTTCTTCCAAAAAATTAATAAAATAAGATTTCCACTCTTCAACCAGTTTCTCTTTTTCAAGTGGCAGGGAACAAATAATGGGACCTAGACCAGCTGCAATTATGCACATGGGGAAGAAGAATAAAGGAATAACAGGAAACTGGGAAACAATACCAGACATGATAAGCCCCAAAGCAATCATTATATTTTTACTTCCCACCAGCTAGCTTAGGAATCTTAAAGCATTAAGCCTTCTATAGTCTAGCTGTCCAAGTATAATGGCCCCACCCCATGGAGAAATACCCCAATCCCTTCCCATTTCCCTTGAGGCTCCACTGAAGAGCAGATCATCACTACAGACTCTGCAATGAACAAGGCACATGAAGCTTTCTTTCTCCTAAGATGATGTTGTAGACTTTCTTTGTGGGTCATCCTATATTTTTGTTCATGAGAAAGATAAAAGATAAGGCCTGCATTTTCATAGAGACATTTCTTCTAATCAAATGTTAGTGATGTTCCATATGCTGAGGATAGAGCAGAAAATGATAAATTCTCCCTCTCCTTAAGAAGCCAAAAGCTACTTAGCAGTGAATTCAGCCCTAAGTTAGGATTTTTGCAAAATGATATCGCTTGATACCTAGAAGAGGGAAGTAAATAAACAAATAGATTTTGTTCCTTTAGATACGAGAAAATAAGAAAAGAAGAAGAAAGGAGGGAAGGAGGGAGAGAGGAAGAAGGAGGAAGAAAGGTAGAGAGGGAGGGGAGGAAGGAAGGGAGTGGGGGAGGAAGGAAGGAAGGGATGGCAGGCTAGGAGGAAGAGGAGAAACAATAAAATTAAGCCAAAAGGAAGAACTGGGGAAGATATGATAAACAGAAATGATATGTTCTTAGCTGGGTGTGGTGGTGCATGCTTGTAATCCCAGCACTTGGGAGGCTGAAACAGGAAGATCGCACAGGTTCAAAGCCAACCTCAGCTACTTAGTGAGGCTCTTAGTATCTGGTGAGACCCTGTTTCCAAATAAAGTATAAAATAGGTCTGGGAGTATAGCCCGGAGGTAGAAAAGCCCCTGGGTCCTACCCCCAGTACCACACACAAAAAATGAAAGAAATGATATGGTCTTATAGATCAAACATTCTTACTTGGAAAAATGGATGAGAGATATCTTTTCCTATTAATCTAAAACTAGAATGTCTGAATCTCCAAACTTCAAAAACCTCAATTTTCAGAAAGTCTGGTTTTTCCCATTAGTTTAATAATTGACAAGTATCCCCTGCACTTGGAAAAATATCTCCTAAGATTTGACTGACAAGACAGAGAAACCGAAACAGGTGCTTTATTTCCAGAATAACCTAAGAAACAAAGGTTTTGTGGCATCTTTCTCCTCCTGACTTGAAATCTCGGTGTATTTTATCTCAAATGATAAACCATTTCAGATACCTTGTTGACTCTCCATCATCATGATCAGAACAATGGTTACAGACTTCATCTTTCTTTTAGAAAGTCATTTCTCCAACACACTGAATCTAAATATAAGTGGCTGACCTTTCCTACCACACACGTCCACACAGGATGCTTCTCCTGGCCACACTGTTTAAGATCTTAGCACATGACCTTAGACAGTTCTTGGCATGGGATTTCTGGTGGGATAACTGGACCTTAGAGTTACTTCAGCCAGCAGAAAATAAACCTATGGTTTCCAGTAGCCTATACACTGGAAAACTTGCCTCAGAAGGAAAACAAAAAGAAACTAAAATAAAGATCTAAATAGATCTTGAGATGATCCTAATGGCATTGAACATCTGTATTCAACCACATGTGGGGCCAATCTACTCTCTGGTTGTCCAAAAATGTGATGAAAAATAAAGTCCTACTTCTCCCTACATTAATTTCAGTCAAATATTTGCTCTGACATAAAAATCCAGATGATACATTCTTTGTATGTTTTTTCTTATTTCTCACATTTTCTTATTTTCCACACATGACCAACGCAGTCACATGCATAACCAGTCCTCTACCTAACTTTGTCTTAGAGATAAAATGAATACCAATTATTCTTTTGTAGATCACATTTTGATGCCTTCATTTCCACAGACTTTCAGAAAGACAGCTAGTATCTGTGATACCATCAAGGTTTCCTAATGTTCTCAGACTCTTCAGTGGGCTTGTTGGCTCCAAAGACACACAGGTCAACTGCAGCTACCAGCTGATCAGCACGCACAGCCCCAACCACAAAACACTGCCAAACTCCCCGAGTTCTGCTCTCCCTACCCCCAGTGCCTCTGATATTTAATATAGATGTCTGGAAATTTTTCTTTTAGAGGGTACAAGTAGTACATACAACTCTCTGGGTTGGATTTGGGCTTTTAAGGGTTTTTTAATGTAAAGGTGGTTATAATACGTATGTATGTATGTATGTATGTATGTATGTATGTATGTATTTGGTACTAAGGGTGGAAACAGGGCACTCTACCTCTGAGATACACCTCCAGTCCCACCACTATTTTTGAAACAAGGTCTGGATGAGATGCTGATGGTCTCACTAAGTTGCTGAGACTGGCCTAGAGCCTACCATCCTCCTGTCTCAGTCTCTCAAGTACTGGGATTATAGGCATGTGCCAACATGCCTGGATGGTTACAAGTTTTTAAGAGTTTCTCCTATAGTTCATATACTGTTGGGTACCATTGCAGAGCTAATCAATCACTCTTATACAAGAAGCACTCACTGTGAAAATAACGTCCTCGACCGAACAATGAACTTGAACACATATTCCAAAGCTTTCAGGGTCCTCAGGATTGGCTCACACTGCTCCCCTCTGCTGGAGGTATCCAGGTAAGTCTTCAGCACTGTCATCAATTTCCTGAATAAGGGATAATATTTTCAAAATACATCTCTTTCTAGCCTGTAGCCTGGTAATTAGTCTGCTCAGTAAATTATAAGACATTCACTCAAGAGTTAAATGTGGTGGTATAGCCAAGTTCACTACTTGCTTGCAAGTATAAAAATAACTACTAACTACAGAGAATGAATAAGCATTTCCTACTCATAAAAATTCAGAAAAGGCAAATGTAGTTAGGAAAAATAAAAATGTTGATTTTTTGTATAATCAGGCAATGAGTGGGAATAATAGTGGTGATAATGCCCTTTTCAGCCATTTCTTCCTATACAAATGTTCTTGTAATTACTATGAAACTTCCTTGCTTACCAACTTTTTTTTTTTCAGTACTGGAGATGGAACCCAGAGGCATTCTACCTCCAAGCTACATCCCAGCCCTATTTTTCATTCTTTATTTTGAAACGGGGTCTCACTGAGTTGCGGAGGGCCTCGCTAAGTAGTAGCTGAGGCTGGCCACGAACCAGGATCCTCCTGTCTTAACCTCCCAAATGGTGGGATTACAAGCGTGCACCAGCACATCCGGCACTAACTTTTTTGTTTTTGTATTTTTCTTCATTACCAGTGAGGCAGGCTTTAAACTTAACTAGGTCTGCCTTACAAGGCTTTGTCCCAACCTGCTGCTGCTCAATGCTCCAGCACAATTTCCCAGCTTTCTCCCTCTGGCCCCTGGAGACGGACAATACTAAGTGATGGGGCGTCTCCACTTTCTTCTCCCTCGCCTTTGAGACCTGGTGTTTTACAAGTGACTCTCAGTAAATGACAGCTGACTGGCTGAGTGGATGGATAATGAAAGCTCCCATGTGTGACTGCACCAAACCTATTCATCTCGTTCTCAGGGTTTTGCATTATTTGAATATACTTGTATTAAAAGTAGTTACACTTTATAGTGAAGTTCAGAGTGATAGGGATATGCCTACACACAGCATTTGGTGCAGTTTCTCCCAATTCTACCCACTTCTTCCCCTTCTTCCTATATGATATTGAGACTGGAATTGATAATGTTATATATGCACATGGCATCAATTGAAATGACTTCTTCATCAAGCTTCCCTCACCCCTACCTCCCTCTCCCAGATCTCCTTCATTACTGCACTGGGGTTTTTCCTCCTTTATCTAGGGTCTCTCATAGCCCAATTTCTGCCTACCTTCCACATATGAAAGCAAACAGATGACTTTTCACTTTCTGTGACTGACTAATCTCAATTAGCATAATAGTCTCCAGTTCCATCTATTTTCTGCAAATGACATAGTTTTGCTCTTTTTTATGGCTGAGTAAGATTATACTATGTGTATATTCTATAATTTCATAATCTTCATCTGTTGATGGATGCCTAGGCTGCTTCCATAATTTGGCTATTGTAAATTGTGCTCCTTCAAACATGAATATTTAATATTCTGATTTCAATTCCTTTGGAAATATCCCTGGGAATAATATAGCTGGATCATTTTATGGTTCCATTCCCAGTCCTCAGAGGAAATTCCACACTGATCTCCATAGCAGCTGCACTAATTTGCATATTTTAGGATACCCAAATTTCCTAGCCATCGGTTGAATTTTGTCACAAAAGGGAAGACTCACAGAGATTAGTGTCAAAAGGACAATACTCAAATTTCTAGTGTACTATGCATCTCAGCAGAAAAACTTGGAGGTGCACGAGACATTCCTGGATGTACAGGTACTTACTTGTAAGCCAGTGTAGCACTGAAATGCTGCTGAATGTAAGCCTCCAGAACTGTGTTGAAATGCTGGAATTTCCGGTCTGCAATGAGTCCTATTATGTAGATCTGAGGGAAATACAAGAAATTATTGGAGTGGTGGACTCAGAACAGGAAAATGTGTTTGCCTCCACAATGAACCTCTGTCAAAATATTTTTGGCCAGGACTTAGTTCTTTAATAAATAGTTCAGCCTTTTCACTAAAGTATTTTTCTCTCTAAAAAGAGTCTCATAAAGTGTGGTAGGGGTGTAGAAGGATAAAAAAAATTTTTTCACCATCAAATAAGTTAGCGATACCACAGTTTATCATCATTAGACTGCCTTCTTTATTATGGAAATTTGCAGAGTTGTTAATATTCACATTTCCAAGGAAGTCATGCAACATTCAGCACTTCCCTGTTGTTTAATCCAAGGGTCTTCTGGTCATGAAGCATCTTTTCCTAGCATTCTAGGGGACCTCCTTGAAAATCATTGATTAGCCACAGTTATCTCCAAGTAATCTTTTTAAACTTACAAATATCCACAACACATGGGGCTAACACATTAAGACCCAACTGGCCACTGATAACCTAATGTAGATGTTTCTTGTTTTATTTTGAGCAAATGTGACTTGTGATAGGGAAAAGAGAAACAGAGCCTGTGGGAAGACAGGGAAGAAGGATGTGAATGGCAGCATCATGGAGGGTTCTGGGTTGGCAGGAGCAGTGGGCCGACTCTGGCAAGTTAGGATATGAGGAAGAGTAGGTAAAGGAGAGTGAGGAACACCTGGGGCACTTTCCCACTGTGATCATTCAGAGCATCCAGCCTCATGTACTTTCAATAGGTGTCAATGTGAGTGACATCAGCACTGAACCTCCTGCCTTTCGCCCACTGTGCCCCTGGCTTTCTGCTGAACTGGAAACAAATGAAGGGAAACAGCATCTCATGCATCAATCCAGTTGCCAAAGGTTACAACACATTCAAAAGCTTCATGAAAAGGGCCACAGGCTGATAGTTCTCGGTATTCTCACAGTAGGACACACATTAATGTCTCATGCCACCAAACACTGTCCCCTCTCTCTTACCAAGGCATCAAAGACGAGGATGTCATACTCATCACTTTGAGAATGCTCCATCATGATGTTGAAGAGAGCATCTAGGGTGTCCTGAAGAAACTGGATGAAGGAATGAAGGATTCATTCACAAAGAGTCCAGGTGACCCAGAAACCTCACTCCAATTGTCTGTCCCAGAGAACCAGAGCACATGCTCAGGGTTTCAGCACTTGGAGCAACACAGCTGTCCATCTGTTGTGGCACCAATGCTCATAGAGTGACATTTCCATGCCACAGAAAACTACATGACAATATATAAGACCAAAAATACCTCTGCACACAACAGTGAGGATGTTGAGTAAAGCAAGTCAGACACAAAAATAAACATTCTTCACTGATCTATTTTTTAAATTCCAGAGTAGGCACAATCCACCTATGACACAATAGTCATCAATGTGGAGGCTGATTGGCCCTAAGAGGTCCATTGAGTGCCAAGGGGTACAAGAGAGACTCAGCAATGATACAGATGTTTTGTTGTTGTTGTTATTGTTGTTGTTGTTGTCTCCATTTGGGTGTTGGGTATTTGCTGTGTATGCATATGGAAGTTTGTGGAGTTGTGCTGGTAAGTGCCATATATATATATATATATATATATATATATATATATATATATATATATATTACTTCAATAACAAACTTTATTTTGGCACTGGGGGTATTTTACCTCCAAGCTATATCCCAAGCACATTTTATCTTTTATTTGAAACAAGGTCCTACTAAGTTGCAGAGGCTCTAAGTTGCTGAGGCTGGTCTCAAAACTGTGATCCATCTGTGTCAGCCTCCCAAGTATTGGGATTACAGGTGCATCTAGCAATGACAAACATTTTTAAAGAAGAAGAATCAAATAGGATCAGAATAGAATTCATGACTTCCTCACCCCACCATGACTTCTTTAAGGTGCCCAAGGACAATAGATCTTATCAAAGGAGTGCCTGAGGGAGTTTCCTTGCCATTGGTAAACTAGGTAGGCAGGTTAATAGTATACACTTAAAGCCATGACATGAAATTCTGCTAGTGTTTCTCTAAGACTGATTGAACAATTAAATAAATCTTGATTCCCCTCCTTCCTAAGGAATGAGTCGATATTTCCTATTATACCTCAAAACCCAGAACTACCACATTAAGATGTTTAATCTCAGGGTTTCTAGCCATACCAAGTTTCTGATAGAAACAAGATAACCAGGTCCACTGGGAAAAACTTGTCCCAATTCACAGGATTGGAGAGGAGGGCTCCTTTAATCAGACCTGTCCTTTTAGACAGTTGATATGCCCTCCCACCATGTGGATGATAATAAATCCCACATTTGCATTGTTTTCTGCTTGCTTCACTTAAAATGTAAGCTTTGATGTCTTTCTCTGTCTCATCTTTAATACATAATGCTCTTGAGACCAGCAGCACAAACTAAGAATACTTTTAATTTCTAAAAATGTGTACTTAGTACTAAGAGGGCATCACACTATCCACAGTGACACCTAACAAGAAAATAATTAATACTTACTCTTTGTTGAACTTAACATATTTCATGTGTTTTAGTCTTCTTAGTGTGTATTGGTGTGCAAGAGTCTGTGCCGATAGTTTGTATACTACCAATTCTAATATCAAAGACATGGGTGGGGAGAAGGAAGAAGGGGAAGGACCTGGGGGTGGGAGAGCACCAAGAATTACGTACATGGTACTTGTATCTGTCTGACACCACCCAATATGATGTAAAATTACAATGCACCAAGTTAAAAAAAAAAGTCTATGCTATGTAATTCCTAATAATACCACTTCGAATGTTCATAGCAACCCTGAGAAATACGTCGTATTCATAGTATTATCACACAAAGCTGGTAAATGGCAGAACTGGGATTCACATCCAGGTTAATCTATTTCCATACAGTAATTACAACCAGAGTTTTATTATTATTTTTAATATTTTTGTTGGTGCATTATAGTCCCACATCATCATGTAGTTCTTGGTGATAGCAACATGCATTCACACATCACTTGGTGGGCTTTAGTCCAGCTCCTTCCCCATTCCCCCACTTCCTCATACAAGATATTGACATTGGCTTTTGGTATTCTCACATTATATATATGGAAGTTCCTTCACTGATCCTCCATCTCTTCCCTCCCCTTCCCCTAGACCACTTCCTTGGCTCCACTGAAGTGTCTCTTCTATTGGCTGAAGTTTCTCTGGAGTCCCAATTACTCCCTAGCACCTTTATATGAGAGAAAACATATGACCCTTTACTTTTTGTGACTGGCTGGTCCAATCCCAGTTTTCCAAGGAATGACCATACTGATTTCCATAGCAGCTGTACTAATTTACAATCCCACCAACAGAGTAGAAGAGCTCCTATTTTTCCTATTTCCCTACATCCTCACCAGCATTCATTGTTGTGTGACTTCTTGATTATTGCCATTCTGATTGGGGTTAGATGGAGCCTCAGTGTGGTTTTGATTTGCATCTCCCTGATTGCTATGATGTTGAACATTTTTTATGTAATGATTGGAGATAATAACCAGAGTTTCTGCTGCTCAACATTCAGTACCATTGAGCCAAATTTCTCAAAAAAGATGCCTTGGGCAACATGGGAAAGCATGTCCCATTGTGGGAGAAAATGTCATCCCATCTCCTTCAGCGCTTGTCTCTCCCCTGAAGCCACCCTTGGTTTAACATTCTGTCACTGGCAGATGCATACAAGAAAATGGAGTCCCACTGACCTTCACCACTTCCTCTCCATCCACGATCTTCAACTTTTCTAAATTCTCTTGCAGCAGTTGAGGCTTCATACGCCACTTCAGCAAACCCAGCAAGCCCACTGAAACAGTCCAGAGAAACCGAGTTACCACTCCTGGCCTGAACTATTCCTAGGGAGACCCACCTGGACTTGTGTACCTGTGCTCACACCAGCATGCGCACGTGTGCGTGCGCGCACACACACACACACACACACACACACACACACATCACAGTCACAATTGCAATGGTTATATTACCATTCTGGGTGAGTTTTGTGGAGCACACCAGGGTGGAAATGGAGAACACATCCCGGGAGCTGACAGAGAGCCCCCCAATACTGCTGGAGCTCCGACTCAAAGTGGCCACTTTGTTTTCCAACTGGTGTCGATAAGAAGGAAGAGTCAGGTAAGCGCTGGAATCCTCCATCTTCTTGCTGTCCCCCTGGAAATGACACTTCTGTTACTGTCCTGAGCCAAGAGTACATATGCAGTAATACACAGAGCTTGCAGTGACCAAATTATACACTGTGCGGTGGAGCTGAAACAGTGAGGAAAATCATCAGAGAAGCAACGAACACAGGGTGATGAGGCAGAGATGTTTTTTTCACAAAACAGGCTAAGATCCAAAGTCACATTATACAAAAGGGACTGGTCAACCACTTGAAGACTCTGTGGACTTCATTAAAGGCAGAAAGGAGAGTTGAAGATTTTCAGACAGCAATTTTAATCTATTTTAATCTATCCTTTTTTTTTCTTAGTTTACAATAACATGACTCCACCAGTAAGAAAGGCAATCTAGCTTAAATTAGAAGTTAACGGCAAAGGCTTGGAAGCCTTGGGATCCTGAGTCTATCTACGATTCACGAGTCTATAGAATCCTGGATTCATCCCTGGCCTCTCCGAGTCTTGTTGTTCTCATGAGTACATTGATAATAATCATATTCCAAACTTCCTAGAAATTTTGAGCAAACTGAGTAGGGTAATACATAGCTGTTGGCAGAGAGTAACGTAAGTTCTGGGTTGAAGTGAATGACTGAAGGAGGGGATTCCAGGAGGTCATACTTACTCTATCCCAGGAGTTATGCCAAGTGCTTCAAATGTTTTCCTTTCCTTCACTTAAGCTTATGAAGCAGATTCTATTATCATCTTGGCTTACAGGTGAGGAAACTAAGGATTAATGAGGTTAAGTAAAAGGAAAACTGAAGCCAGGCATGGTTGCACATGCTTGTAATCCAGTACCTGTAAGGCTATAAGACAGGAGGATTGCAGGGCTTGGGACCTACCTGTTAAAAATTTCAAAAAGGACTGGGGGTATAGCTTGGAGGTAAAATGCCCTAAGTTTAATCCCTAGTACTACACAACCATGTGCACATGCACACACACATGAAAGAGAGAGAGAGAGAGGGAGAGAGAGAGAGAGAGAGAGAGAGAGAGAGAGAGAGAGAGAGAGGAAAATAAAAACCAAAAAAATGAAGAGGAGTGAAAAGAAGGGAAGGGAAAGGGAAGGGAAGGGAAAGGAAGGGAAGGGAAGGGAAGGGGGCTACACTTGGGCCTTTGCCCTCAAGGAGTTCACTGTCTGTTGGGGAAGAATTACTTTCAAGTAAAGAACTGTTTATGTGGGATAAATTAAAAAACAGAGGCTGTACAGAAGAAAGGAGATGTTCTGGAAAAATCTGAAAGATTCAGCAAAAAGTACCATGTGCTTGGGTCATGTTGGCCATGATGACCGTAGACAAAAGGCACCTGCAGCCTACAAGGCTGGGAAACCCAAGATAAGGGCCTGACCCCGTGCTGACCTCCAACCCATGTCTTATACAATTACACGCTTTGCCTCCCTCCAGGGCTGCCAAATGTATCCTTCTGTCACGGTGTGGGAAAGCACACAGTAGTTCAGGGCAGACACTTCCCTACTTCCTGAAAACAGTCCCAGGCTTGTGCTGTGGAGGGGACAATAGTGGACATCTGTATACTCTTTGTGGTTTGCATGGTCCTTGCACGCACATCATCTTGTCTTTGAGTATCACAAAGACTGCAGTCACTGTTCATCATGGCTTGGATGTGGTTTTCTACCAAGATTCATGTCTTGGAAGCCTGGGAGGCGATGTTGATGTAATAGAAGCTGCAAGAGGTGGAGTCTAGTGAGAGGGTCTTGTGTAGTTAGGCAATGCTCTATGAAGGGATTATTGCCATTCTCATGGGACTCTGGTTAGTGCTGGAGAGAGGGTGGTTATAAAGGTCTGAGCCTGGCCCTGCACAGCCTCCCTGGGCAGCCTTCCCATTTAGTTTGTGCTCTCCTTCCCATACACACATACCTGCCCTGATGTGACATAGCCAACAAGGCCTCACCAGAGCTAAGCAGGTGTTAGTGCTAAACAAACCTCTTTTTTGTATAAAGTGTCCCGCCTCCAGTACTTGGTTGCTATAGTATCACCCATCAGACTAATACATTGCCTAAGAAAAAGGAATTTGAGACTCAAGAAGAAATGTGACCCAATTCTAGATTTGGTCAGCAGCAGGATCAAAACCCTGGATCCTAATATTTTTCCAGTAGCTACAGTGCAGCATCCCTCAATAGTTCATGTTTTCTGTTGGTTTTCTCTATTTTCCACTGAGGTCCTGACAGAGTCAAGAGCTCATTTCTGTATGCAATAGTGACATTTTCCACTCATGGAGCGCACTCATGTGCCCATCTTTGTTATATTTGCATGTATTGTCTTATATAGCACAAGAATTCACTGGAGGCTTGTGGGTGAGAAAAGAAAAGGCCCAGAGAAGTTAAGATTTTTACAAGGATTATAGGTAGTAGGCCCTGGTGTGTGTGATCCTGGGGTTCCTGCTGTTCATCACAAAGACATCTGGCTTCTCTGCTTCCTGAACCCCCTTTACTGAATTTGGTTCTAACCACAATACCTTGAGAACAACCAAGTCATGGCATCCATCGTGTAGAGTGGTTCCATCTTCTTTCATCAGCTTCACGTAGGACATGGCAAAGTTCTTTTCTCCTTTATCTTTAGCTGAAATAGCATGGCAAGGTCAGGAAAGAAAATGGCACCTGGGCTGCCCAATTGTCCTACCCATCTCCCCATAGGACAGCTGCAGAGATGCCATTTGGTCAGGTACTCACATTCCAGAGAGGACCGGTGTCGAAACATGAATCTCAGATGGATCCTCTGCATGTCTTCAATAGGGACAGCCACCTCAGCAAGCAAAAATCAGAGCTCAGGACACGGCGAGCTAAATGGTCCCCCTCCCCACAAAGACAGCCTGACCATTTAACTTAGAGCACTGCATGCTGATTTACCACCCATCCATCAGGCCTGGTGAACTGTAAATAAATTACATAAGAACTAGCTATGAAGAGAAAATAAAGTACCAAATGTAATCCATTTGGCAAATTGCATTCCCAGCCAATGAAAAGAGGTCCGTAAATTATAGCGAGGAAAAATGAATCTCCCCAAATTGATATAAAAGTCACATAACTTTAGCACAGGATTTGATGCACTGCGAACTACACAATGCACATTTTCCCTGCACACTCCAGGAGTTCTGGCAATTGCAGCAGAGCTTAGAAAATTAGCAGTGGCCATTAAGGGGTATGCTTGAGGACTCTCATTTATGCAAATTAATAAAAGTGCCTTAATCCAATAATATTTGGAAAAATCCTAAAGCTCATCCCTTTTTGGTTGGACACACATCTGATGCATTTGCTTCCAGGACACTAAGCTAGGACAACCATCCACTGGCCACCCCAACACTGCTGCACTGAGTGGTCTGCTGGCAGCTCTCAGTAAGGTGCTCTTGGCCTGGCTCTGGACTCCCCAGCTCCCAAAGCCTCCCAGCTCTACTGCACTGTGCGTTCAGCCAATGCAGAGAAGCCTATCTACCTCCCTGCAAGAACAACACTTTGGTCTTTAAAGGGGATAAGTCTGCTCTATAAAAATGACAAAAGTCAAATAGATATATATATTACAGCACTTTCTGCTTCAGAAAATGAAATGGGTGGCAGAGCAGGTCCACCATCCTGCCTGTGTGCCAACAAAAGAACTGACAGCCTCATGGGCAGCTGCAGTCTAATTCGTCCTCTCACTGTGTGTTGAATGATTACTAGAAACTGCAATCGTGCAGGGCACTGGCCATGCTGATAAGAGGTAGCATCCCTGCACCCAAAGAACTCATGGTCCACATTGGGGTGACATAATAGCTACATGGCAAGGATCATGACGATAATAACTATGGTGCAGGTGAGCACACAGAATGGACACCTGTGCAGGCCAGTCACTTTCTAACCCCAAGTTGGGTAGGTCAGCATTTCTCAGAGAGTGACAACAAGGAGACCCACTGAGAAGAGAAATGTGTATTTATGTGACAAGATAGGAGCCACTGGGGTTTGAACAGATATCACCAAAAAGAAAGCCATGTGTCTATCTTCAGCTTGAAGCTGTGATCAAGTTCTACTGTTCAATGAGTTAATTCCAAATTCTCTTTCTAATGGATAGTATTCCTTGATGTTTAGTGTGGTGATTTTGTGGCGAAGGCCGCTTCTATCTAAGGAACCATTCCCAAAGGGCATGTTTTAGGTATGGCATGGCCCTTGATGGGCTTCCATCTGCTTGAAAGTTGTCATTCCTCTCTGAAAGTAGAATGGCACAGATTGATGGGCTGGGCATCGTTCACCGTAGGACTATCAGCGAAGTCCAAATTGCTTAGGTACTGCACCAATCTATATAGTCTGGGAGCATAGCCCGGAAGTAGAAGGGTTTCCAGGAACCCCAGTACCACCACCAAAAAAAAATGTGACCAAGAGAACCAGGAAGCTCACTCATTAGGCCACCATTTCTACTGCCCAACACGCCACCAGACACACACTAGGGTATTGTTTCATTCCCTGGAGTTGCCTCGAGGGACCCCCATCCCCTCATGGATGGTGGTTTCTGCTGTAACCCAGAGCTAAAGCCAGTTCTAGCTGTCGCTCTGTATTTCTTCAATAAGTACACTCATAACTGGCCCCAGAAGTGAGTTGGCAGTTCCATGAAGGAGCACATGATATATTTTTTGCGTTGTTCACAATCATATGGGTCTATCAAGCTTCCCATCTGCATAGACTAGAACAAAGAACTTCTGAAGTATGTCCAACAGAAATGCTAGCCCAGGGATTAGGTGCTAGAAACAAAGAAAATGCCCCATGGTAGGGGAGGTGTGGGAGAGGCTCTGCAGAGCACGTGTCCATCAGAAAGGTTCTGTGCACCTGAGATAAAGGAAACCTTTGACACCTACATTCGTTCTCAAACTTCTTAGCACTTTTCACATTTATTTGACCGGGGAGTTTTATTTTAATAAAGTACCACTTAGTATTTCACAGAATATTTTGGGGTGGAAATACTGCATGAGAAAGAACTTGAGGGAGAATGCAACATATTTTTGGAATTCCTACATCCTCCCCTCCTCTTCCCCCGCTACACAGAGCAGGTACGGGGCTGCCTACCACTGTGAACTGGACTATCTTTTGGAGGGGTGAGTAAAACACAGGCAAGGGCTAGGTGTTTGAGGGGCATCCTGAAGAAGTATTAAATCCAGTTTGGCTTTCCAGACCAAGACCAAAGCCAAGTATAAGGTAAGGCAGCCAAGAGCCAGTAGTGATTATTGAGTACATACTCTCTTCCAGAGGCTTCTCTGACAGAGCCCTGTGCATTGCTGTGCATCACGTGACTTCATCTTCAGTCAGCCTCATGCTCCCATTTTACAGGTAAGAAAATGCAGACCGACTGAATGTCTTGCCCAAGGTCAAATGGCTGGGGATGAATAGGAGAGCCGGAATGTGACCGCTGGACCCTCTGGGGTCTTGTTTGGCTTGCTGGGCTGTTCTCATAAAGAGCCCGAACGCTGATGGCTCCAGTCCACTTTCTATTCCCACTGGGAGCTGTGGCAGTTGGGAGCCAGGCTGCCAATTCCAAGTCCAGCCTTGACATGACTGGCGTGTGATAGTGGGCGAGCTACTTACTTGTTCTGTGTCAATTTCCTCACCGGAAAAGGAGGGAAACTTCATGTGCGAACCTCCCAGGGTCATTGTGAGCAATAAGTAAATTATGTAACTAAAACACTCAAAACAGTATCTGGTTCATTGTAAGAACTAAACTAAACATATATTCACTGTTTATTATTATTATTATTATTATTATTGTTATTATTATTATTATTACCTTGACTGTTTCCATCCAGCGTGGCTGTTTGACTTGATAGTACACAACGGAGTGATACTCATTCATGGGCTTGTCTCCAGCTCCCACACAAATAGCATTCTGTCCCAAAGGAAAAAAAAAAGAGAGAGAGAGAGAGAAAGGAAAAACACTACAGAATTGCCATTTTCTGTGTTAGGGCACTTTGGTCCCAAAGCTTAGGCAAATCTGAGGGCCCGGGGTACCCAGCCTTACCTACCCTTGAGCCACGTCCCTATCACAGCCCTTCTTCATTACAGATTTATACACAATCATCTCTGGCCCTGGAGTGACAGCTGCTTAACTACAGAAATTCTATTACTTGCATCCTGGAAACCACTGGAGCGCGCCAGGCGCTGACGTGGCGGCCTTATTGTAAATGGTAACCAGCCTGGGAGTCACTGCACGCCGCAAGTCTTATTAATCCTGTTTGTTTCCTCAATGTGAATCTGCACAAAGTTTACAAACAGGCTTAGATCAGCCAAGCAGCAACTCCTTCTGATGGGCTGCTAATGCTGTCATACCAAGGGGGCAGGGGGAGAGCAGGACAGAGGAAGACAGCACAAGTTCCAGGGACACCTGGATGCCCACCATGGAGGACTAGTTTAAGAACAGAGACTGGGGAGGGTGATTAGGATCAGCGCACAGTCACAGAACATCTTCTGGGTGCTATGCTCCTGCTAAGCCCCAAGAAAACAGGGATGACTTAGGTACTGAACCTGACATGAGCCCACAGTTCGGTGGAAAGAAAGCCAGGTAAGCTTGCCAGCCATTACGGTAACACATATGGCAATAGGCAGACAGACCACTGCAGCACAGAGGAGGGACACTAGAGTGAGGCTAAGGATTCTGGGAAGATTCCTTGCAGGTGAGACTGTGCAGCATCTCAAAGAAAGATTCTGAGCTGGCTTTGAGCAAAAACACGGGGTGTAGTGGTGCACGCTTGTAACCCCAGCATTTGGGATGCTGAGATAGGAGATTGTGGTTCACAGACAGCCTCAGCTACTTAGTGAGGCCCTTTGCAACCCACAGAGACCCTGCTTCAAAAGAATAAAAAATAGGGCTGGGGGTGTATCTTGGAGGGAAAATGCCCCTGGATTCCATCCCCAGTACAGAAAAAAAAGGGGGGTGGCAGGGAGAACATTCTGTACAGACAGCGAGCAAAGCATGCACACCTGTATAGGGTATTTAATCTCTGCCATAAAAATCACCATCAGAGTCTCGGAAACAAGCCAGTCAAGTCCTTCATCCACTGTATGTGTTAGTTTGGGCTCCAATACAAGCTCCGAGCTATGATCACCCAAAAGGGGCCTAAGTGTGGTTTTCATACCAGATCAACCAATTTTTACCCTTAAATCTCTAGCCTTTTAGAAACATGAGGATTAGTATCAGAGCTGCAACCCCTGAAATCGCAAGATGGTGTGCCCTGGGCTTGTGATGAGCAAGGCCATGCCTCTCACCAGCTCCTGTCAGATTCTCCAGGGGACTTGACCCCACAGTGGGAGTCGCAAGAGTGGACCACAGGTAGACACTCAATGAGCCTCAGTAACACCACGCTTGACTGTGGCAAAGAGGCCTGGAAATCCTTTTCCTCGCATCCAAGATATAGGAAAAGAATAAGCTCAGTTTCTATATTAACTTGTGATCCCCTATATTAACTCATGATCCCTGCCAACAAATAAAATCCATTTAAACGTAAGATATGGACCCCTTTCAGAACTTCCCTCTTATAAGACAAAGATACCTAGAAAAACTGAACGAAGGAAAGCCCATAACTCTTGGATTTACATCAGATGAATGAAAGCCTTTCAGAACTTAATGTGAGGGCTGAAATGCATTCCAAAGGTTTTCTAACCACTTACACAGAGAGTGCTCCGTGTCTGAAACCATGCTAAGCCTTTTAAACAGAACACTTTGCTTAGTGCAAACCTCAAAACCACCTCTGATGACTCCTCTCACTATCCTCACTTCACATCTGGGTAAACTGAGGCCCTGAGAGATTAACCCACTTGCCAAAAACAGTAAAGCTGAGACTACCTCCAGGCCCTCTACCTCTTTACCTAGTGTTCTTTCTCTAACAACCTACCTCCCTGCCAGCCCACAGATTTATGTCTGGTAACATTTATGGGCTCATAGTTTCTGTAGCTTCAGTGAATCCCATGTAGCTTATAAAATCTGAAAACACACATATATCTCGAGTGAAGGTAAAATTGCCGCATGGCAAGCAACTGAATGTCACAAAACTATCCTGATGATGAAAATTTTTCATTTCCTAAGGCTAAAGAAAAAAAGTCTCAGCCTCATACTGAGAAAGGCTGAAGACAGTTCCCCTCCCCTCAGCACTTTGGAGATCAAACTGGACATTGCAAAGTGTGCAGAGAGAGCCTGCAGCTGGGGGACTGAGCCTAATCTCAGGGGAAAACACTGATGTCTATCAACTTCAATAAGATGTTGATAATTCTTCATATCAACCAACCCTTGGCCGCCAGTGCATGGTGAGAGTCCCTAATTGCTGTCAGTGGGTTCAGGTCACTGGAAATCTGAGGCAGAATCCTGAAGCCTGGAAGATTTAATGTGGCTGGACCTTAGAAGCGGCAACTCAGCAAGATAAAACCTTAGGCCCCTGTGATAGGCCCTGTGCACTTCATGGGAATCTCACGAGGAAGAGATGATACTAGAAGTGAAGGTACTGTGAGGAAGAATGTGTTCTGCATCATAGGATGATGTTAATTTGCACCCATAGGAAGAAATCAGGTCTGGAGCTCATGATACTTTCTGATAATAATGACTAAATTTAATGAACATCTAGTATGTGGATTATCTCATCTACTCTTTCCAAGAATAAGATGCCATTGCTGGTCCCATTTGGGGGCAGACTCTCAGGCTTGAAGAGGTCATGGAACTGGCTCAAGGTCATTCTGCTAATCCAGGCTGTGTGGGCTTTGAGCATGGCTGCCTGGCTCCAGAAGTCATGGTCTTAACCACTATGGCACA
The DNA here is from genome assembly GCF_963383645.1 of Muscardinus avellanarius. Taxonomy (NCBI): domain Eukaryota; kingdom Metazoa; phylum Chordata; class Mammalia; order Rodentia; family Gliridae; genus Muscardinus; species Muscardinus avellanarius. The sequence continues at coordinate 21,508,227 of NC_137793.1, read as the reverse complement.
CTATCCCTGCCCCTTCCTCCACCACCTTGAGCTGGGTGGCTTCAGAACAGCTGAGGTTTCTTGGCCCAGCAGCATCCAAGCCTTTTCATTTCTTCAGAAACTTGCTTCGGGCTGGATTGCCTGTTTGATTCCCTCAGGACTTTCCTAGCGATTGGACTTCCTCTCTGAATGTTATTCCTCTCCCTGTTACCAACTATTTAAAGTATACACTGCATGCCAGATCCTGCACATCTACTGTTTTGTTTAATGTGCAACCTCAGAAGAAGAGATGAGGTTACAATTCCTCTTTTATGGATTAAAAAATGTCCAAGATGACATAGAAGTGGAGGTATTTATGATCTTACGCACCTGACCCTTACCTGTCTGACCCTACAGCACACCCTATTAGCTTCTCCTCTATGGCCCCACCTGAGCAAGGTCCTAGAGACGCCCAGGTGAGGGAAGGGCAGGCCTAACTCATCCTGTCCTGCTCTTCCAAAGACAGTGTGCACCTGGAGTGGGAGAATTAATTCTCCCCCTTAGGGACTGCTTCCCCAAGAACCCACCAAATAAAGCAGGAGCATTAGAATGTGCTACATGACACTTAATTAGGCAGTAATATTTATTTCTGCAAATAGGGAAAGAAAAGCCTCCCACGGGCTTACTTAGCAATTTTCAATAGTCAGTCAACTGAACTCCCCCGTAACTTCCCTAATAGATGAAACTGCAAATTACCACGGTGCCCCACGGTTACCTTTGCATCTCAGCCCCCAGAATATATGCTTCTGTATTCCTCTCGGATAAGTGCCTCTGTTTAGTCTGAGTGCCTCTTGAAAGAGTTGCAAAGGCGGACGCAAGGAAGGTTCAGACTTGAGCAGAGAAGCCCATGTGCCTGTTAGCTGCTCCTCCTAATTTGTCCTTTGGCAACATGGAAGGCAAGCATATCAACGGTTTCAAGATGAGGCTGAGAGCACATTTGTCATCCCAGTACTTGGGAGGCTGAGACAGGAGGATCCGGGTTTGGGGCCAGCTTCAGCTACTTAGTGAGACCCTCTGAAACTTAGTGAGACCCTGTTTAAAAATAAAGAACAAGCTGGGCATGGTGGTGCACGCTTGTAATCCCCGTGCTTGGGAGGCTGAGACAGGAGGATCGCACAGGTTCGAAGCCAGCCTCAGCTACTTAGTGAGGCTCTCAGCAACTTAGTGAGACCCTGTTTCCAAATAAAATATAAAAATAGGTCTGGGAGTATAGCCTGGAGGTAGAAAGCCTCTGGGTTCTGCCCTCAGTACCACCAAAAATAATAATAATAATAATAATAATAATAATAATAAAAATAAATGAAGAACAAAAAATAGGAATAGGAGTGTAACTTTTAAGTAGAATGCCCCTCTGGGTTTTATCCCCAGCACCACCAAAAAATAAATAAATAAAAATGAGGCTGCGGTTAGAAAGTTGTCCAGCAGATCACTGGATAAAAATAATTTCAAAATAGTGGTCTATACATTCCTAAAGTGCAATTTTTCCTTTCAGATAAAAGCCCTCTGCTCATCCTTTGTGTTGTTTTGAGCCAAGTATTTCTTACTTACTTTAATTTCCAGAAAAGTGTCAGCATCTGACAAAAAGAGAATGAGTTAAATGCTGGGATTTTGCTCAGGTACATGTTAATTAACAGGGATGGCTTAATGAGCAGAGAGCAATAGTAGGGGTTTCTTTACATTTATATTCTGAATCATCCTAGAATTTGCTAGAAGTGTTTATTAGCCTCATTTTAAAAAATGAAAATCAAATGGAAAACTTTTTTTTTCAATGTACAAGCATTACAGTGCAGTGCTTAAGAGGGCCTGGAACCCACACTCAAACCCCATCTCTGCCATGTACTGACTTTATGTCTCTGGCTGCATTGTCCTACACGGCAAAGGTTTCAGTCCCATCTGTAAACTGAGGGGTAAGAATGGAAATGGATCCATCACGCTATGGCACAGCGGTTCCCCAGACAGGTTCTTATTCTTAGGTAGACGATGACAATCTTAGGCCTGAGCTTCAGCTCCCAAGCCTAGGACAAATGACTTTCTAATCTCCACAGCCCTCCCTGATCAACACCCCCACCCCACTTCACTCTCTGATCCCCCACTGTGGCCTAGGAGAAATTTCTGCCCACACTGAAATTTCTGCTAAGAGCCGATTTTATTCTCGGCTAAGTATTTTGAAAGGAGAAATGGAGAAGAAAAGCCCTCCTACACACTGGACAAGACTGCTGACAACCTTAAAGGAAATATAAGTAAATAAATATAAACACTCATGACAAATATTGTCCAGGACATATGCTGTATAAATATAGCCATGTGCTTTGCATTCTTGAATACACGCCGCCAGCTCTCTGGAGACCAATTTGCGAATAAGGCTTTCTACCCGAATTTCTGGCTGAGTGCTAGAGAGTTAGATTAAGTGTTGAGGATGTCTGCTTTGAGGACACCCTGAGCCTCCACACCAGCCCAAGGCTCTGTATTGATCCTCTTTCTTACTGTGGATTTTGCCTGAGTAAATCAGCTCCAGTTTCAACGAGAACAACATTTTAACTGCAAAAAAAAAAGCTAACCTATAAGCAGAAGCCAAGCCAAGCCAAAAAAAAAAAACATATATATATATATGTTTTTTTATATATATAAGGAGGAAGAATAGAAGAAGAAGTAGGGGTCATGAAAGCTAAGGAGCAGGCATTGAAAATCTACTTAGGTGTAAAGAAGCAACAAAATGAGGTCTTCTTAGGTGACACTGTGCTCACCAAGCTCAAAAGGTATAGATCTCATCACTAAACACCATCCCAAAGACACCTGGCACTTAGGGAGCAAAATCGGGGAGAGAAAAGGCAAAGCAAATCTTCATGACGAGGGTCCCCTGGGGGCCCTGTCACCCTCAGCAGAGCCAGGCCCCTTACAGGCAGTGTCTTGCCATCCTCGGCACACACGCACATGATCACTTCCACGTTCCTCTGCGTGGTCTTGTTGTACTTGTCAAAGTCACCTTGTAAGAGGGTAATGTAGATGTCGTTCCTGACATCCCCTGAGGCAGAGGGAGAGAGAGGAGACAAGAGTGAGAGTCATGGCAGCTGGAGAGAGGCTCGGGAACTGCAGGGGGTGGAGGGTGGGAGGAAGCTCTACTAATGAAATTAAAACCAGAACTGTTTGGGAGAAGCATTTTTTACCTGCCAGGGAGGCTGGAGAAGTAGGTAATGAGGGGATGGGGGAACACTAGGGAATCGGTTGCTAAAAGGAAAGCAATGATGGTCAAATTCGGCCTTATTTTTTTTTTTTTCTTTTACCTTGAAATCATTTCATTTCCATCCTCTAGTGACACCTTCTGGGGGGCAAAGGAAAGCTGCAAGCAAACTGATATTGGCATGTGAATAACAGCCAAGTGGTACCTCCAGACATTTTCTACTGTGCAAAGTAGAATACAGCGGCCGTCCGCATGTCCTGGGGACGTGGGGTTAGGGTAAGGCACAGAGGAATTCCAGGAAGGAGGGCAATCGGAATAGAAAGCTTTACAAGGAAATGAATGAGGCATTTAGATACCAAGTAAATCAGTTAATAAAGTACAGTATTGGCCCCCAGTAGACTAAAAAGTGGAAGAAAATAGTCTGTGAGAGGGCTCATGGGCATAAGTTCAAGACATAGACTTAAGATAAAAAGGGACATTCTTACAGAGCATGTGATTATAGAATCTCACTTTTTTTTTTGTGGTGGTGGTACTGGGGTTCCTGGAAACCCTTCTACCTCCAGGCTACACTCCCAGACACCTTTTTTTTATATTTTTATTTGGAAACAGGGTCTCTTAAGCTAGCGAGGCTGGCTTAGAACCTGTGCGATCCTCCTATCTCCGCCTCCCAAGAACGGGGATTACAAGTGTGCGCCACCACGCCTGGCAGAATCTCACTTTTTAAAAACTACATGAACATTTGGAAAATATTAATAGTAGTGGTTACTTCCAGGGACAAAAATTTGAGGGAGCTTTGAACTTTTCACTTCATACCTTCACATGCCATTTGAACATATTACAATTCCTTTAGCAATAAAGGAGTTGAATAATTTTAGAGAATGATAATATTCTCCCCAGAAAGAGTGGATTTGTTTATGCTAAATTATGATGCTTGTGATAAATTATTGAGTGATAAAGCAAATTACAGAACACTATAAAAAGCATGTTAAGTAAAGGCATATCATGTATACAGTGTGAACCCATTTGTGTGTAGATGTGTTTGTGCTTATTTGGTGAATGCGTAGACATTTGGGGACATACAAAAGTTGCATTCAGTGGTTATCTTTGGGGAGAGAAAGAGAAAGGCAGTAAGTAGAAAAGAGCTGACTTTTTAAAATGGTTTGGGCAAGTTGACCCCAGGGGCGAGTCAGAGCAGCTGGTTCTACCTGGCATGATGATCTCCGGAAAGCCCAGCTTCCTGGCCACCACAGTAGTCCTGTCCACCAGATGTGGGTAGTCCTTGCGGATCTGAATGACGTCACCCACCAACATCTTCATGGTTACCCAGAGGCCTAGAAGAAAAAGCTCAGTATGAAGAGCCAGCTTCTTCAAGACGTCCTCCCAGGCTGCCCTTCTGCCATCTCTCTCCCGCATCCTTTCTGGAGATCACCCACTGGAAGTAGAGACGGACAACCACAGACAAGGGGTTGGAAGTGACTCTGGGTGACACCTCTGGGTTTACACACAGCAGTGTCGACCTTGGGCAATTATCCCGCCCCTCTAAGCTCCCATCTTTAGGGCTCCATCTAGGAGGGCTAAGTTTAGCAGGGCTTGGGGTTTTGCTCTATTTACTGAAGAATCCAAGCTTCCTGGCCTGGATAGCCTGGTCTCCGCCTGTCGCATATTGACTCCTTACCTTGCCCTCCACTGTCCCCTTTGGAGGCTGTGACTTTGCCAAGCAGGCTATGCAGGAAATCATTCTCAGCTGTGACCCTGGAGAGGAAATGAGAGCACAGATGTATGTGTGGTGGCCCTGGGGGTCTGCAACGTGTAGCCCAAAGTGTACCGGGGATCTTCCCAGGTCTCCACTGCCTTCCATGGAAAGTGAACCTGCATTTTTTAGCCAGAGAACACGCAGGCTACTGGCAGGCCTGGGGCTCTTTTCATTCATAAAACAAGCTCTGGAATTTGGGTATATCAATGTTATAAGTAAAGGCTATTTTTATTCCCTAGGAAGAATCCTAAAAAGAAAGGAATCCCAAAACCTCAACGTGAATATTTGACTCAAAGACAGCAAAGACTTCAGTTGTTCCTAGTAAGTCCTAATCACACACCATGGCCAGAGTCACTGGCCTTAATATTTGGACAACCTTGAGGTAATAAAGTACAAACAATCCTCTCACACTGGGGTTCTGCCTTCTCCAACACTCCTTTTAGAGCAAGAAAAGGACATTCACCTTCCTCACTGCCATCCCCTTAAATCTAGGCTATGTCTATCTTTGAGAACCAGGTTAGGACTACCATTAGAGACTCCAAGACAGTGATCTTTTACAGGTCTGAAGCCCTTGTTACACGTATAATAAAGGCATTATGTTATATTATTTTCTGTTTAATTGTCATCTAAATTATAAGCTTCATGAAGATAGGGCCATGTGATCTTATCTACCACTCTATCTCCTATACTGACCACAGTGCCAGCCCACTGCCAGGACTTCTGTAAAAGTCTGTTGAATGAATCATACCTGGTGGGTGAGTGAGTGAGAAGCTGCTGGGTTTGAGGGCCTTGGCACTGAGCCTATCATTCCCACTGGTATGATCTGGATCTGCAATATCCCTCAAAGGCTCCTATATTGAAGACTTTGTCACCAAGAAAGCAATGGCCAAGTAGGTGGGGCTTTGGGAGATGATTGGATCATGAGGGCTCTGACCTCACTGGTGGATCAATCCATTGATGGATTAATAATTTGATCCAAAGCCAGGCATGGGGTGCACACTTGCAATCCCAGCATTTGAGAGGCTGAGACAGGAGGATCACAGGTTCATGGCCAGCCTCAGCTAATTAGTGAGGCCCTTCACAACTTAGTGAAACCCTATTTTAAATTAAATACTAAAAAATAGGGCTGGGGGTGTAGCTTGGAGGTAGAATGCCCCTGGGTTCAACCTCAAACACTGCAAAAAATAATAATAATAATTTGATCCTATCTTAGAACGTGGCAGAAACCTTCAGAGTTGGGGCTCAGTGGAGGAATAGGTCTCTGGGGTATGCCAGAAAGGTATTTCTTATGGGTGCACTCACTCCTGTTTTCTCTCTCTGTCTCTCTCTCTCTCTCTCTCTCTCTCTCTCTCTCTCTCTTTCTCTCTCTCTCTCTCCAACTCTCATGAGCTGAGCAGCTTTCTTCAACTACACTCTTCCACCATGATGCTCTGCTTGCCTTAGGCCCAGAGCAATGGAGCTGACCCACCATGGTCTGAATCTTCTGTTAACTATGAACCAAAATAAGCTTTTCCTCTCTAAATGTCTTGGGTCATGGCAACAAAAGCCAACTAGCACACTCACCTGCCTTCTTCGGGGGATGCCCTGCCTGCCCGCCCTGTCACTAACTCAGGGAACCAGGTCACCCTGCACTGCAGTCACCACCATGAGGAAGGGCATGGTTTCAGAGGCTGGAGAGACATGGGCCGTGGCTTACGGGTGGAAAGGGATGAAGTGCTGCTTTTCTTCATCACTCTCTGCCTTCCCCTTGATGATGTCTGTTATGTCCATAACTGGGAAGAGAAGAGACATAAGATAACAGCTTACCTTCCCTCCTTGTTCCCCGGAAGGGATGACAGGATGAGAAGGTAGGGTGAGGAATTCCTGGGGGTCAAGAAAACCTAAATGGCAAGCAAGCCAACAAGAAGCAACATAGGAGGAGTGAAATTTCCAGAGTGCAGCAGCTGGGCAGAGAGCACTGAGCAAGAGAAGCTTCCCACCCCATGATTTAGCAGAGGCCAGAAGAAAAGAGCCAGAGCGGTGGCTGTGGAGATCAGCAATTAGATTTGTGTTCTACATATACACTGAGTATCTACTGTGTCTATGGAACCCAAGTGCAGTGACTTGCTGAAGAATTTGAGATTCCAAAAGCATTTACCTTCTTTTCATAAACTCATTCATTCACTGGAAGACATGTAACTAAAGAATCAGTGAATTCCAAGCCAGTCTGTACCTCTAAATCTTCTTGAATCAGTCACTAAGGTCTAGCACACCAAGGACAAGGACTCTGGCACTAGATGGGGTTATGGTAATGGAGACTTGGGAGGAGGACTGAGGAAAGCCAGTCAAATAGAGCCCAAACCCCAGGAATACAAAACAGCTCAAGCCTCCAGGCACTGGGAAAGTAGCCACTGCGATGGCTCAGTAAAGAATCAGCCAATGACTGCAGCTAACTTGAAAGAGGGATCCAAGAGCAGCAAGGGCAAAGGATCATTTTATCCTGCCTGGCATCCATTCTCTCTGACGAAGGAGCCCTTGTCACCCATTCTCAGTACCCAGGTGCCGTGTAGGTTTGAACAGGTAATTTCCTTCGGGGTCCAGGTTGATCAGATAATCTGATCTGGCCAATCTAAGAACCACATGCCCAGCCCAGAGTGAATGCTGTGAGGGGAACATGTGACCTATATTTAATATCTAGGGCTTCTTCAGAAAGCAACGGGAAAAGAGGTACTTTCTTTCACTCATGGAAGAATGGAATGGCTGGTTGATGTTTTGCTAATGAATTGATGGTCCTTTTCAGAGTAACAAGTATGAGGACATAGGAGCTGAGACATATAAAGATATCAATTCATTTGTGTTCCTGGATCCAGCTGTATCTGAAGCAATAAATCCCCATACCTTCCACTTATACCAATAAATAGTGTTCCTTTTTTTTCTGTTTCTGCCAGTTTAAAAGAGATTTCTGTCACCTGAGACCAAAAGGAAGGGCTGAGGACAAATCCAAGGACAGAGGGTCACTTTGGGGTAAAGCTGGAGGACACACCTGGCTTTACAGAAACATCCTGATGTGAGGCTCCCACATAGGAAATCAGAGCATCTGAGAGCAGGAGGAGATTTCATAGATTCTTCGGGTCCAGGTCCTTTATTTTACACACAGTGAAACTAAGGCCCTGGGGAAAATGCTTGCCCAGGAGCACCTGACTGGCTGGCTAGCTAGTGGCAACAGCAAGCTAAAAAGCCAGCTGATACAATACAGTGCCCTCCACTCCATCGCTATGCAAGTGGTGCCAGGGGACCAGTGGGAGCACCAGGAGATTTGTGACTGCAGAAGACAGAGCATCCCAAAGTGAAAAATAGCTGAGACAATGATACTCAGGAATTATAAGAGGTACATGACTAAAAATGTGTATTTCAGTAAAAATAATAAGCCTGACATGCCAAGTTACCGTGTCACTGATATTTAAATTGACTTTAAAAAATGAACTCTAGTTTAAGTGAAGCAGCTTAATTAAAAGAAAACATACTGGTAAATAATAGTGCAAATTACAGACAAATAGAACAGACATGATAAAAATGGGACCAGAGTGATATAGTCTTGGGAAGTCTGGGAGAAGAAAGCTTGGGGGGGGGTGGAGCTGGTAGCGCCCCATAGCGGCCTCTGCCTGTCTACTTCCATCTGGAATTCAGATGTGTGCTGGGTGACTCATCCAGTGTAACTGCATTTTCTGTCCTGAAACCTTCTTTTAAAATGATTTGCTCCTGGTAATTAGATCCTGCCTGGATTGTTCTTCCTTTTTCATGGTGCTGGGGAGCGAAGGCGCCAACTGCTCAGACTATACCTTACTCCCAAGGCACGGCTGCAGACCTGAAGATCATGTTATTCACTGTAATCCATCATGAATCCGGACTTAGTCACCAATTATTTCCATTAGTCACCAGAAACAGAGTTATTAAGGGTTGCCTGGCATAAACTGTGCAAGGGGTGGGATGCAGCAAGGGGGAGGGGCAAAGAAATAATCATCAAAATGCAACCGTAGAGAAGGCGCGCACTCCAATAGAAGTTAGTGGTGCAGAGGGTGTGGTCACCTGCGACCCCAAAGGGCCTCCTCAGTCCCTGTGTGCACTTCTTTGTGTTCGTATCCTTAAGATCCATCTTCCCGACTCGGACTATTTGGCAAATTAAGTAAATCTTATCCCTGTTGAGGTCTTTGTTTCCAAGATCCTATAGGGGGGGAAAAAAAGTAGTTACATACCTCACATGCTGAATAAAAACAGGCAGAAAAGCAAACCTAGTCATACCTGGAGGATGTACTTGACAATTGGTGTACAAGGGCCAATCATACAACCCATCCTGAAAAAGGTAGGGAATGAGAGCAGCACACCATTGTGTAGAGAGGAAAGGCTTGGAGAGGGTATCAAGTGGCAGGACTCTAGTGCTCAAAGCAGCTCTCCCACCTCACACTGGTACGAGGTGAGAAGGGCAGAAAGATGGTAGCAGTCATACGGGCAGATCCGCCCCTCGACCCAGCAGGTGAAACATCACAAATGACACTTGCTACAGATGACTCCATGGGTCTTCTTTTGCTCAGCACCATTGAGAGAGAAGCAAATACGAGCAGCAGCTGCCATTGACTGAACACCTGGAGCATGTATACTGGTTGTGCTGTAGTGGTACCAAACCACCCCAATGTCTCAGAGCCTACAATGCAGCAGGGACCAGTTTCAAATGCAGGTACAGGTCCAGTGCTGACAGATAATGCTCTGCTCACCACTTCCTCTGGGCCCTGGCTGATAGAGTTTCCTCAACAAAGGTGCTTCCACTGTCCATCCCATAGTAGGGAAAGGTGACGTAGCTGCCAGAGTTTGGATCTTGAAGTTCCCCTAAAGGCTCATATGTTGAATGAAGGCTTGATTGTCAATGCAGCAAAGTTCAGAAGTGGGGCTTGAGGAAATGATTGTATCATGAGGGCTCTGATGTCATCAATGGATTGATCCATTGATGGGTTCAGTATTGAATGGACTATTGGGAGGTGCTATAAACTATAGGAGGTGGGACCTAGTTGAAGGAAATAGGTCCTTGGACACCCTCCCAAGTACTGGGATTACAGGCATGCGCCACCACACCAGCTCTCAGTGACTCTTTCACCAAAGACCACAGACATACGATCACATGGCCCCTTGTCAACATAGAGGCCCTCAGGAGGGATCGTTGATATGAGCATATCAGCACCCACCTGTCCCACTTAAACCCAAAAGATTCAGTGTTCTTCAGTGTTCCCTGCCTGCTAGAATCAGCTAGGGATGGATCAAGATGGCATGATGTTGACATCAGAGCTGAGACCCCTCAGCCTGACCTCACCATGGAGCAGTTTCTCCCCTTGGGGTCATTTCTCACATAGACATATTACTAGGGACAAGCTGTCAGCTTACATTCAAGCCATCCCAGTTTCTCACTGTGGCTGGTGTGAGAGACAGGGAGTGGGGTGCACAATTCTCTGGAGATATGGCAAAGGCTGATGTGGTCCACACCTCCCTGTGTGGCTGTGATGGCTAAATTTTATGTGCCAACTTGGCTAAGCTATGATGTGTAGCTGGTTGGTCAAATGGTAGTCTAAACGTTGCTATGGAGGCATTGGGTAGACCTGACTAACATCTACTATAAATTGGCTTTAAGTAAAGGAGGCTACCTTCCATGGTATCAGCAGGTTTTTCCAATCAGTTGAGGCCTTAAAAGCAAAAATAGCCTTTCTATGGGCAGGAGGAACTCTTCCTCCAGACTGGAGTACAAATGTCCTGCCTGAGTCTCCAGTCTCGGAGAAGAGGAGCGGTGTTTTAGCTAGGAAGACTTCCTCGCATATTCACACCCCCATTGCCCTGGTGGCACCTGGATTGAGATCCCAATTACATCACATCAATATGGGTGAACAGCCTCTTCTCAGACCTGCCTGGCTCTTCTTCCCATCCACCCAAAACTTCCTACAAACTCATCTTGAGAAGCCACATTGATTCGTTCACTTGTCTCCCCACATTAATAGCTCTGTTTCTACCTGATTAGAAGTGCTAATCTTTCCCAGTCGACATGAAAGGTCCTAGACATAATATATCCAGCTGTTCTTGCCAACTGGTTCGTCACTATTCTCTGAAAATAATTACTCTATTTTTGTCACAAAAAATTCCTTTTTTGCTCCACAAACACACAAGGCTCACTTTTGACTCTGGATCTTTCTTCCCACCGACCCGTCCTGTACCTCTACCTCGAATGCGTACCACTTAGTCCTCCGTATTCCAAATCCTTTCCAACCTCAAAAACTCAGCTTCTGCTTCCTTTATATTTTGGTCCATCCTTAACTAGTCCCCTCTCTCATTGGGATTATTCCTATCTTTGAAATATCTAGATTGATGTGTTTTAGAGCCATTCCAGATCCACAGCAGCCCTGGCACCTGAAAGGTGCCAGATGTTATTCCAGATGTCACATATGGAATTGGTTCCTCCCTTACCAAACACACAAAGTTACTATGTTAAAGTCTTAAGATGCAGGATTTCAGATTACTACTTCGTTTGGAGATAGGTCTTCAAAGAGGTAAAGTTAAAATGAGGTTATTCAGGTAGACCCCAATCTCATAGGACTAATGTTCTTATAAGAAGAGGAGATTAGGACACAGGCACACACAGAGAAAAGAACCATTGGAAAGACACAGGGGAGCAAACTAAGGAGAGGAGCCTCAGAAAACCTAACCCTGGGGATGCTCTAATCTCAGACTCCCAGCCTCTGGAATAGTGAGGAAATAATCGATTGCTTACAGCAATCAGTCTGTGATATTTTGTTAATTCAGCACTAGAAAGGATATTACTTGCTCAAAGGAAGATCCCAGATCTTTAAGAGCTATCTCATCAGAGACTACCTGGCCTACAATCTCAATATGTCATGCAAACTACAGGAAAAGGCTTGAACACAGATTATTCCCTGGACGGTGTGTAAAGGAACAATCCTCACTGAGAATTGGGCCCCAAATCTGCAATGTCTCTCAATAACTTTTACTTTGGTTTTCATTGAGCCAATCAACCAAAGTTCCCAGGTTCACTGCTATGGGGGAAGATGGACGATGGAACTTAGAACACATGTTGACTGATGTAGCAGGACATTAGTACTCTTTTTATTGTCCAGTTTTGTTCCCTGGGTGTTAGCCACAATCCCAAACTGGGCTGGGTCTCCGGGAACACTAAGGTACATGCTGCTTTCTTCTTGTGAGGCCGAGGATGGAGAACAGTTATGAAACAGAGGGGACATCAACAATTAGCCAGGCTCACATGCCAGCTCCTTGAGCCTACTGAGCTGAAAGCACATGCCAAAGAGGAGACCAGACAGAGCAAACATCCAGAGGGGAGTCAGAGAAATCCAGCAAGGCATTTAACTGCCAGCTCTTATCTCGTGTTTAGCTTAACCGCCACCAGGATGCCCAGTTGGAAGTAACTGCAGTCAAACACCATCACATCACCAAGTTTTAATTATCTATGTTGCTCAGATTGCTTTTTGACATTGCTCTCTTATTTATTTATTTATTTACTGATAATCTAACACCCTACACACACTGTGCCAAGGAAGCGGGGTCTCTCCACGTTCTCACTGCCGTATCTCAGCACCACGTAGAGCTTACACCTAGTCCATGGCCACTAGATAGCTCTGGAACCAACACAAGAAGTGAACACATGCACTGTGACCTTCCCCGTCCACTAATGAAGAGGCCAGTCATCTCAAAAGAGCAAAGCATCAGCCTGTCAAACTAATCAACCAGAGTTCTCAAGTTCACTCTTTCTGAGATGCCAAGGCCTGGTGCGGGCACAGCCACGGTAAGGCAGCCTCACTTTCTCATTAATACCTCACAGCACAGATTTACTGATGCCCTCTCCTTCATGGTGACATCATGGATTTGTTCTCTGTAAAATGAAGCACTGATTGATTCCCTGTCCTTCTGCCTCTTGTGAAACATCTGTCTTGTGGTCTAATCAGGAAGCCCTGTGGGACTCTCCTATTTATCAAGAAAATAAATAGGCTCCTCCTTCTACCTGATAATAGATAAACAAGATTGAAGCACATTTATATATGCCAAGGAAACTTTGTCTAAGCAATTAGGGCCTAGTATCCTATTCTATGCCTCTGGCCTATTTTTCAAGAAATAGCAAACAAAATAAATCAGCTCTATCCCAATCTAATCGTGATGTAACATAAGACATTGCACTTAATGGGCTGTAACTGGAAAATTATTGTAGAGCAAGGTAGGTTAATATAGCTTGTCGGTCACTCCTGGATCTAAGTCATCAATTTGGTCAATGCCAAAACCCCTCCCTGGCTCCTCCTCAGCCATTTCCTCGTGCTAATGATGCCAACTCAGTGAAAGTCTCACAGTAATCTTCTCCCTAAACCAGTTGCTCCCAAAGGAGACATCAATGTCCTTCAGTGTCTTTTTGTATGTGTCTGTGGTACTGGGGATTGAACCCAGGGACATTCTACCTTCAAGCGATACCCTCAGCCCTATTTTATTATTTTGAAACAGGGTCTTGTTAAATTGCTGAGGGCTTCCCTTAGTTTCTAAGGCTGGCTTTGAACCTATAATACTCCTGTATCAGCCCTCTAAGTACTAGGATTATAAGTATGCACACCAGGCCTGACTCCTTAGATGTCTTAAGATCATACCCTTAACACACACTTATGGAAGAAAAATAGGAGAGGGGTCTCTGCTGGAAACTATAGCCTACCTTTATCTCCTTTCCACTGTTTCCCCTATTTAGAGCTAAAAGGCCAAGTTTATTCTCAGAAATAAATCATTCAAGTAACAATTGATTTCAGCATTTCTACATATAAGTCTTTCCCAGTGAGTATTGGTATTTAGAAAGATGATCCTAAGGACCCCCAGACTTTTTGTCATCTATGACTTAATTATGTCCACAATATCCAATTTGCTAAGGCAGCCAATGTTCTAGAAAGGTCCTATTCCTTTGTACATATTATGAAAAGGTTTTCAGAAAGGCCTGGACAAAAAGGCCACTTGTATTAACTATGAATTAACCAGGAAGTGAAAATAGTAGCTGCTCTGCTCATTCACCTAGACGCTACTGTTCAAAGGTGTGTGTGGATTTATATAGCACTCAGTAATGTGTTTTCTGTGTGTACAGGAGAGATAACCAGATAAGGAAGGGAGAAGAAAGAAAAAGAAGGAGAAAATCTTCCTAAGATCTTCCTCAGAGCACAGGATGCCTTTGCCAGCTCCGAATCTCTGCATCCAACCCAGAATACAGCTCCGCACTCAGTTCACGCCCCACCCTGACCAACAGGCCAGCCTCACTTCTGAGATCACCGCTCCTGTCTGCAGAAGATGGGGACAGTGCGTGCTCACCGTGAAGACCACCTTGAGGTTGTTGAGCATCTCGATCTCCTTCGGGAAGCCCCTGCTGCCCCATCGCACCAGGTAGTTCTCACTGTGGGAAGATGAGCAGAAGCCATTACTTCGAGGGCTTCACCATCGGTCAAAGCATTCACTGAGCACCCGCTACAGGACTGGCATCAAGCTGGCTGCTGGGGATGCGGGAGTGCTTGAAATAGACATGGTTCTTCCTTCTGAGAGACCACAGTGGTATGAAGAGATGGACAGCAGACAAGCAGGGGAAAGAGTTATGCACATATGTGAATGTACATCCTCTTTCCCTCCCCATCTGCTAAATAAATTCTAGTACAGCTGCCAATACTTTTAAAGAGCAGCTGCATACCCTGTGGAGGTTATTGAGAAAGTCAAAAATGAAAAGAGAGAGAGGATTTCAGCCAGCTCTTCTGGACATTATATTTGCCCTTTCCAGCCTAACCCCCATTTTTAAACTGAGTACAGATTTGAATTATTTTCAGTCTTACTTTGAGTGTGGGGCTGCTTGTTTGAGTGCGGTGTCATACTATGAATGGTCCACATAGGGTCTTACCCATCGTCCAAGATGTACTTAAATAACTACTTAAATGCAGTTTTGCAGCTATTTATATGAAATTGTGCTGTGAAGAAGTTTGGATGTGATGAGAATGTCAATCAGAATGGTTGGACCTGGCCAGGCATGGTGGCTTACGCTTGTAACCCCAAAATTTGGGAGGCTGAGAGCAGAGGATCACGGTTCGCAAACAGCCTCAGCTACTTAGTAAGGCCCTCTGCAATTCAGTGAGACCTGGTTTCAAAATAAAGAATAAAAAATAGGGCATAGGCTGTAGCTCGGAGATTGAATGCCCCTGGATTCCATCCCCAGACCCCCCTACACACACACACACAAAGAAGGGTTGGACCTGTGCAAAGGCCATTGGGCAGTGAAGAGCTTGGTGCATCTAAAAAATGGACTCAAGGGTGAAGTGGTAAGGTAGAGAGGAAAGACCTGTAGGCCTTGTAGGCCAGTCAAGATTTTGACTTGATCCTGAGAGCAATGGAAACCCACAGAGGCATTTCATGAGGGGACTGTGATTAAGTGAGCCCTATCATACAGGGATCCACTGGGACTGACACATCATCATTTACCATCCTACCTCTTCCAGCAGCTGGACCCCCTAGTGTGAGTAGCACTCAGCAGTCCAGCCATGCCCGTGAGATCAAGAAGTCTAGCACTTATTAAACTTAGAGGGAGCATAAGACAGTTTGCTGAGTGAACTCGTTAGTTTTTCCATACCATCCTGGAACATAGAGTTGGTGCCAGATAAATGCACACTATTTTGAATTAGGGAAAAACAAAATAATGCTCAAACTCAAGTCAACTCTAGAAGGCATGATAAGACAATTTGGCAAAGTTAAGGGGAATTGCTTTCCTCATGGAGCATTTCCCCCTGACATCTCACTCTTCTCTACTCACTCCTAGAAGATGAATGAGAGCAGTTTGAGCAAAGCTCAGGAGGGAAATGGAACCAATCGCAAAAATGAACACAACGCCAGATTGACCAACGGTTAAAATTCAATCAAAGTAAGTATACCTTTTCATCCTTTTTTCCCAGCAATCTAAAAAAATTAGTGAAATTCACAGCCCAACAACTAGGAAGGTTCTATCAAAAAAATTTTTAATGATTTCTATTTTTTATTAACTGTTCTTATCAGAATGCCTGGGTATTTTTCATACTTTCCATCACATATAGCAAATCCATTAGTGATCCAGCCTTCTATATCTAAAAAGCAGGCACCAGCAATTTTATTTTTAGGAGAAATGCAATCATAAATAAGAAAAGCAATTTAGAGGGCTGATCTGGCCACATCCATCCTTGACTTGGAAGACCTGGAAAGTAGAATCTGATGCTCGAGCCACCAAGACAGGTGAAATGTCTCCTGTCCCTGAGGAGGGGGAAGGATGATTTTGATTTTTCTTGGGTTCTCTTTGGACATAAACTTATCACTAGCCTGACATCTAAGCTGCTGTTTCTCTTCTCTACAAAATTTTACTTTAAACTTCCCAAACCAGATTCTTCGGGGATCTGCTGGGAATCTGGCCATGATTCTACCCAACATGGAAAGATGATGCCCAAACAAATTCTTTCCAGCCCACATCTGGGCCACACTAAGGATGCCCTAACTTGTTTGATGTTCAGAGTAGGTGAATCCTGGCTAGAGCAGGCAGGAGTGGAGAAGACATCTTCCTTCTGCAGCTGTGCAGAGTCACACTGATATGAGGAACATTTCCAAGTCCCCTGCCCCTTCTCTGAATCAGTCCTCTCCTCTTCTTCCTTGTTTCCTCCTCTCCTCCCCTCCCCATTGTCCCATGCTCTTCCAATGGCCACCCTGGGGCTCAGGCATTCTCTGAGTACCACTCAGGCACACCCCATTAAGCACATAATCTAGGCTGGTACATCTGGGGACAGAGCCGTCATCTTGCTGATCCATCACTTCCTACCACAAAGCTGGCTCAGGCTTCCATCACCAAGGTGGGCTACTGGGCCAGGCATCCTTAGTACTGCATCCACAAGGAGTCCCCAAGCTTTCAGAAGGATGGAGAGGGTCTTAACATAATCATGCTTTCAGGATCTTTTCTGTGGGAGCCTTGGGTGCAGCTGTCAGGAAAAGTCAGGGGCCTTTGACACACATTTCAAGGTGGATTCTAAGGGAACAGGAACACTTGTTCTCAGTATCATGTACACTGAGGCCCAGCCAGGTGTGTTGGGCTCACTCTATAATGTTGGGCTCTTAGGTTTTCCATCAAGCATAATTTTCCACCATAATGGGACTAAAACTCTGGGTAAAGCCATCCAAAATATTTGACACATGTCATTTTTTGGTGATAGACTGCAATGGGGAATGGCTTGTCTTTGAAATCTGAGGGACTTGGGTATAAACCTCAACTTTGCCATTTATAAATATATGTGGCTTTGGGCAAGTTGTTCAACTTCCCAGGGCCTCATGCTCTCACCCAAATGGCATAAAATAAAGAGGCTCTAATGGGATTATGTGGAGGTCTTGGTCCAGTCTTCTTGGTATAGTCTTCTCAGGTGGACAGCCCCTCCGTGTCTTGCAAATCTCCAGGAGAGCCCTGATTGTCTAAAGGACCACTCTTTGCTATGTTCTGTATACTATTTCATCTAATCATAATAACCAAAGTAGGAAGATATAATTTTCTCCATCGCTTCAACAAAGGCAGAGAGATCAGGTCCTAGCTCCATTCTAATGTGTCAACCAGTGACCACCAATACCAGCAGGATAGGCACAAGACAGGCAGTTGTCCCCTGGGAGGAAGAAATGTCTGAGCCACAAGCAGTGGCCAGGGGGCTGGTAGCAGGGGACTTGTGGTACACCAAAATCTTCTCCTTGAAGATTCCCAAAGATGTTTTCACTTCCTTGAACTAAGGCACCCAGAAGTACCCTCCCTTTCTCCATTCTCAAGAGCAATTAATGAAAGCAGCAATAATAATTTCCACTGTCTTTTGGAACATGTGTGCCAGGCCTGCTCACATGCTTTTTCACATTAAAGCCTAAAACCAAAATCACCCGAAAAGGCAGCATCATATTTTGCAAATGAGGTCTACGAATGATTAACAATCTGCCCAAGGTTAAGAAAGAGTAAACAGTAATGCAGGGGCATAAATGTAGATAGAGCTTAGGAGACCTTGGTGCTTTCACCAGACATTTCTCAACTTCCATTTTACAAACTATGTATTTTTATTATACTTATTGTGGCCTGTCTGAATCTTGTTGTTTCTGGCTATTTTTTGGTAATCAAAACCCTGTAACCAGAACCCCACTGTGAAAAAAAATTTGGTGGCAGGTAACACTTTTATGTGATTCCCATACCCTTCAAAGGAGATATTTCCATACTCTCAAAAGCTGTTTCTTTTCTGAGTGGGAATTTTTCTACAGTGATGATAGGAAGAAAAGATGCTCCATGCACTGCCAGCTCCAGCCTCTCACAAGTGGAGACGTCGGGTAGTACTGAAACACCCACCTTATGACCATCTGCTTATTGGGGTCGTAGAGAGACATGAAGAGCTCGGCATCTTCCCCAATTCTGCACACGAAGTTCCTCACAAAGACGTAGAGGCTGTGGGTGGGAGATGAGGAGATCCGAGAGTATATTCCATAATCTGGCTGGTCTTTTGACTAAGAGGTGGAAGAAGAAAGGAGAAAAAAAAAATAAAGAAAATTAGCCCAGAACCATTTAAGACAACAGAAACATGGTCTAAGATATTAGGAGTACTCAAGTCTATGTCCAAAGATTTCAGCATTACACCCATTCCTGCCACCCAAAATTTCTGCACCTGAGTGAAATAATTTTGACTCTATTGGCCTTCTGTTTCTGTGCTGGGAAATGCCACCACTCACCCAGCATTCCTCATGAAATTAGTATCATGAAAAGCACATATTATAAAAATGGACTTCACCAAAACTATAAACGTTTGCTCTTTGAAAGATGTATTTTAAAAATAAAAAGCAAAGGCACAGACTGGAAGAAATCTGCAAACATCTATAATGTGTAAATAATATTGCAATCAGTTAATGGGAAAAACAACCCAATTGCATTGTATTCTGTCATGGATTTGCCTTTTCTAGAGTCTCATATAAATAGAATAACTTGGTATTAGTTTTTGTGTTTGAAAAACAATCCAATTAAACATGGATAAAATATTTGAACAATCATTTTGTCAAAAAAACATATAATTAGAAATGGCCAAAAATCACATGAAGAGATGCCCAACCTCACTGGCCATTAGGGAAATGAAAATTAAAACTATAATGAGTTGCCACTATAAAGCCATTAGAATGGCTAATGTTAAAGAATGATAACATCAAGTGTTAGAAAGAATGCAGAGCAACTGGAATTCTCACATATTGCTGGTGGGAATACAAAATTATATTGCCATTCGGGAAATAGGATGCCAGTACCACATACACTTATTATATGATCCAGCAATCCCACTGATAAATATTAACAAGAAGGAATAAAAACACACCCACACAAAGATTTGTTTGCAAATGTTCTTAGCAGCATTGGTTATAATAGCCCTAAACTGGAAACTATAAAAATGCCCAACTGGTCAGATATCAACTAGGAATAACTAGAATCAAAATGTTAATGCACACAGTAACAAATAGAGACCTCAGAAATATCCTGTGGCATAAAAGAGGTCAAACACAAAAACGAACACCAAGTTATTCTATTTATATGAGACTCTAGAAAAGGCAAAACCATGACAATGCAAATTAGGGGCTTTCTGGGGCTTAAAAAAGGGAAGGAGAACAAAGAAAAATTTAGGAAGATGTGTTGTGGACTTTATCCAACATTATATATTACTAAGATTCACTAAAGTACAGTTCAAAAGTGAGTAAATTTTACTATGTGAAAATTATACCTGAATAAACCTAAAAATAACATTGCTTTCAGATAACACATAGCAGCTGAAGTGTTTCTTATATATACTGGATTATTTAAGCCCTCCCTGAAATCTTTCCTGTGCTTGCTGTCATGTTTGGACTAAGTCAGTGACTCCTAACACCTTGCACTATGTTTCTATGTTAGCTCTTCTCCACACCCCTGGATTCCTTCAAGAGCAGAGTCTTGCTCCCTGTTGCTCCAGTCATTGCCCACACTCCCTGCTGCTCACCCTGGAGTCCACTGGACCTGAACATTCAGTCCTTCCTCAGGGCCTGTGCACATCCTGTTCCCTCTACCTGGAGCATCCTGTCCACACACCTTCCCAGGCCTGCTGCTCCACCTCATTCAGGAGCCTGCTCAGACTCTACTCCTAATAAAGACCTTTCCTGGCCATGTATTCAAAAGTACCTCCTCTTTCACACTGACCCACATAACCCTACTCTGGTGCCTTTTAGAAATTTATCACCATCAGGAATTAATTTTTTGTCTATTTACTTTTTTACTGTGTCTTTTCTCTTTTTGTCTCTGAAATCTAAAAGCTCCAAGAGACAAGGGCATTTGACTGGCATTTAACTACCTGTGGGATGCATGCTGAATGGATTATAGGTCCAAGCACAAAAACACTATAAAGCCTATGTGGTTACTGATCATTTCAGGTCACAGGACAGATGGTCCCTTGAATAATACACGGTCCGGTTAATTAGCCTATTATTTTAAGTTTATGGTGTGCTAAATGGCCACCTCACTTGGCCAAAGCCTATTTAACTTAATGAAGCTCACCATTTCTTCCTTGATGCGCTCTGTGATTTTATTCGTTGCTTCCTCGTGCGCGTGAAACAAGCTGATGACGCTGGTGTTATCAGGGTCCAGGATGTTGCCATCCTCATCTCTGACAATCAGATCGAGCTCAAGGATTCTGAAAAGAAAAAGTTGGAGGTGAAGAGAGGCCAGGAGAGGCCTCTGGGATACTGGTGGGGAGCTGGTACCAGAAAGTTCAAGATATTGGGGGATCATTTGGTCACACAGAAGAGCTCTACACGGTCATCCTCAGACATGGCTATGGAGGCATATTAGTGTGCTACAGCCTCTTTGGAAGGTGTGAAGTGTGCAACACATTTTAAAGGAGTATTCCCTGTGATTGCAAATTTAAAAAACAACCACCCACACTTGAAAAAGAATGTGTGCTACAATACTGTTTGTATCAGCAAAGTGTAGAAGAATAAGATAGAAGGAGAGGAGGAAGAGACCAGCCACCACCACCAAAGGATAAATGATTACATAAACCGATCCATAGGAAAATGCAAGAGATTATGTAATTTTGATATATTTGATTATATATATCGGGTACAGAAAGTACCTGCATAGAGTGTGCTTCATATAAAAAAAAATCAAACAATCAGCAATAAAAAACAGCCAGGCTGGATGCTACCTAGATACAACATAAAAGTGACAAGAAACAGGGAAAGAAATGGAAAACAAAAAGGACCAAGACACAAACAGGGGTTACCTGTGAGGAGAGGAAGGGGATGTGCAGCTGGTAAGGGGCAGAAGGGTCAAACGAGGCACATACTGTCTGGATTTGTTTAATGTCTTCCTACACACATGCACAGGTACACTCATAATTATTCATATATTATCCAATAAAAACTCAAAGATAGTTGTTGGGGGATAACAGCCTCCAATATATTGATCGTCTCCCATAGCTCGCTCTTCAGCTGTTTGCCACCAGGCCGCAAGCATTTCCCCTTTGGATGTTGATCTGTTTCAGCTGCATCTGTCATTCTGCCTGGCATCAATGTCGCCAACAGTGCACACTCACTCAGCACCAGCAAATGTTCTCGTCCATTAAATGTTTTACACGCAATAATTCATTTGCTCCTTCTAACAACCTTATAAGAGAGATACTGGTATTCCCACTTGGCAGATAAAGAAAAGACCAAGAATATAGGGGCTAATTTATTTGATCAAGATTCACATAGGTAGTAAAAACTCATATGCACTTTGCATTCTTAACTTCCATGGCAAATTCTCTAGGCAGGAGGAGCTTAAGGGCAGTCTATGGGTTGGGTAGGGAGGTAGAGGTAGGTGTAGAGAGGCCAAGCTGCTCTTGCACCTGATATAAAGCTGGAGAGCCTCAGCTGTCCATACATGCAAGGAGGGGAGATGCACTGATGGAGATGCTGAGGTCAACCGTGGTCCTACCTGGGTGCCATTACTGAGTACCAGACCTGGGAAGGGCAGCAAGGACAAATGAAGGAGACCAAGTCTTCATCTCTTATTTGAGAATCAAAATGAGAGGCACAGCTCTCATCTCATGGAAATGCAAACAGAAGGGAGCCAAGGATCACCCGTTTGTCCACATTCATTAGGAAATTAACTCCCAACGAGATGTGACTCATAATGTTGCACAGCCACGCTGCCCAACGGGCGATGTTGGGAGAACAAATGCATTCCGCTCATGCTGAGCGGCTCAGGTGACCTCAGAAAAGACGGAGCGTAGCCGATACATAATTTAATGCCAAGATCTCTCTAGCTCTTTCTCTTCAAAATTTATCAAAGTAGATTCAGTTCTAAAATGTATGAATAAAACATTCTCCAGGTCCAGCTATCTTGGGATTTGGAGAAGTCATTTGAGGATGGCTTGCTCCTTGTATACCAAAGAGTTTGCCCATTACCAGCCTCCCTGGGAACTGCAGGAGCTTTAATAGTTGCAGCAAAATTGATAGGATTGCCGCAGTCCGGGGTGAGGAGGGGCTGTCTTCCCTGGATGCAGCAGCTATTGGTTATGGGGAGGGGAGCATTTTGACATGTCCTCCTCAGCCCGTTGCTCTTTTCTGTTCAAGAAAAAGATGAAAGGAAGCCAAGATGAGGGCAGGGGAAGAAGCCCCCACTGTAAGCATTTAAAAAGAAGAGCAGCTAAAGAAAACAGAAATGGCTCCTGCCAGGGCTCTCCGTTGAGCAAAGCCAAACTTCTGCACTTGGTTGGCACTGGGATCCTCAAGTGTCTAGCCCCTGCCTGCCTGCCTTCTTCTCCAAGTTCCTGTTTAAACCTCATCTCCCTGACTTTCTTCTCATGTTGGCTGCTTCTCCTAGTAACTTCCTTGTGTTGGCTGTCTCTCCTAGTAACTCCTGCTGGCCTCTTCAGATTCCAGGTGGTTGTCCTGCCTCGCCCTGCCTCCTCCTCGTTCCTGTGCCTCCTCTCTTGAAGTGCATGTCGTCCCGGCCAAAGGTCGCTTTGCTTCTCTGCCTCCCTCGCTAACTCACATAGCCCCTGGGAGAGGTAGAACGCAGTGGCTACACACCAACTCTGGAGCCGCGCCACCTGATGCAAATTCAACCGCCTCTAGGACTAACTCACCGAATCACTTGTTGAGACTCCATTTCTTCATGTGCGAAAAAGCAATGATAATAGCACCTACCTCCTAACATCACTGTGACACTGGACTGAGTTAACATATGGAAAGCACCTGGCACGGTGAGCACTTGGCCGGACTATCACTAGTTCTTATCACCCGCCTTATAAATAGTTGTTGGCATTAAAGACAGAGGCTATGCATCACATGTGCCTCTACCCTCAGGGTCCTCCCGAGTGTACAACTAAAGTTTTTTATTATTTTTCCTTTATTTATTGGTGCATTGCCATTATACATCATTATGAGGTACAGAATGTAGAGACACACATGCACATATCACACATTTAGCTCTTTCCCGATTCTCACCCCATTAAAAGTTTGATGTTTGCATGAAGAAACGGAGTAAAGAAATGGACTTCCCCTGGCTGCTCCTCCCAGACAAAACTGCCCCGATTTGGTGGGCCTCCTGCTGCCCCTCAGCTCTGCCCAGATGCGGGGACTCCTGGCCTTCAGAAAGCAACACATCCCTGTCTGAGCCATGAGCCCCCAAGACAACAAGCCAATAGCCAATGAAAAGGTGCCCAGGCCTCTCTCACCTCCAGCAGAAGCTGACTGGGGAGGAGGAGCAAGGGGCCTTTCAGCTGGAGGCATCTCTTACTTCCCCAAAGAAACTGACTGAAACTGAAAGTTCCGGGGCTGGGCGAGGAGCTGGTGAGAGGCTTGGTTTAGGAGACTGCAAAGCGGGTCAGAAGGCTGAAACAGCGGGCCTCCCTCTACTCATCCAGCTACACTTCGTCATATACCTATTGTGTGCAGATCCTGTACCAGGTGCAGGACCTCAGAGGTGAGCTATACAGTCAGGGTCTTCCAGGAACTCCCAAGGTAGCAGAAAAGGTGGACCAGGGGAGGGTGAGTGCTGCTCCAGGTGCCAAGAGGCTACGAGACCTCAGCCAGGGTGGGGAAACCAAGGTAGGCTTCCTCTGAGTGATGACTATGTCTCCTGCCCTGATTCTTCTTGGCTGGAGCCCTCATTGAGGAAATAACATCTGAAGTTCTAGGAAGTTGTTGTAAAACAGTGAATGCCCTCTATCCCCATTCTCCTGGCTACAACCATGCTCAGTAAAAGACGCCTCCAGCAGCTCAAGCTGCTGCATGGAGACCCTTCCTGCCTCTTCGGGATGGTGCGCATTGTTAAGTAGATTTGGGTGCACTTGTCAGATGCCCCCGGGGTACCAGCTTAGGGACTGTGCCCCTAGAATGGGAAGCAGCTGTAAGTTAAACTCATGGACCTTCGTCTTTGGCTTCTCTTTCTTGCACAACGCAAGGGAAGGGGAGCCTGGCAGCTGAGAAACTTTATTCCCATCAGTGGCTCCCTCTCCTCCCCCCAGGCCCACTGTTCCAGCCTCTGACCCGCTTTGCGGTCTCCTGAACACGAACACACACACACACACACACACACACACACACACACACACACACACACACATACACTCTCTCCCGCACCCCCTGTGCTCCCCTTTTTAGCTCAACACCTTTCAGGGGCCATCTCCTTCAGGGAGCCTCCCTTGACTTGATTTCCATCTCTAAGTTAAATTAAGAGCAGCCTTGGCCTCCAGAGTCATCAAATTTAACACAATACAGCTGGGTGTGGTGGCGCAGGCTTATAACCCCAGTACTTGGGAGGCTGAGACAGGAGGATCACAGGTTTGCAGCCAGCCTCAACTACTTAGTGAGGCCTTCCACAACTTAATGAGACCCTAAAGGATAAAATAAAATAAAGGATAAAAAATATAGAGCTGAGGGTGTAGTTCTGTAGAATGCCTCTGGGTTGAATCCCCAGTACTGCTAAAAAAAAAAAAAGAAAACTAACTAACTAACTAACTTAGCCAGGCATTGTGGCTCACGCTTGTAATCCCAGCGCTTGGGAGGCTGAGACAGGAGAATTGCATAGGTTCAAAGCCGGCCTCAGCTACTTAGTGAGGGTCTCAGCAACTTAGTGAGACTCTGTTCCCAAATAAAGTATAAAATAGGTCTGGGAGTATAGCCCAGAGGTAGAAAAGCCCCTGGGTTCCACCCCCAGTACCACACACACACACACACACACACACACACAAACATCCACACTTTACTCGAAGTTTACTCCTACTGGATTACTGTGATCCCCTTAGGGATAGGACTTTAATTCTGCAACCCCAACACCTATCGGGAAACAAACCTGACTGTAAGTACTTCATACACGTTTGTGGCTGGAATGAATGGACATATGGATCGGAGTTTGGAGGGCACTCAAAACACCAAGAGAGAGGGGAGGACCAGGGACTCAGGGCCAGGCTGCCCGCATCCAAATGCTGCTTCTGCCCTCATCGCTGGGCCACTCTAGACAAATTACTCAACCTCTTAGTTTCTTTGTTTGAAGAGATGGGGATAACAAAACGACACGTCCCACAGAGTTGTTAAGGAGAATTAAACGAGACAGCGTTTGTAAACACTTAGTACAAAGCCCTAGTACATAATAGACTCTGATCAATATAAAATTATTGCCACCACTGCTGTTATCAGTAGATTGCCCTGTCTCAAATACTCGTGTTCTTTTCTCCCTAGCTTCATAGCATTCAAACTCCAACCAATTCCTGCTTCTCTTCCCCTTTTTGGAAACACTTTCATAACTGTGCATATGAGTGAGCTGGTGGCGTGTGGCTTGGATAATTTAGGATGGAGAAGAGGCATTAAGTCTCACACTGGGATTTAAAGGAGAGTTTTGTAAATGCGGGGACAAAATGACAGCTAAGCTGAAAGTGAACCAGCAGGACTGTGTTCCCGATCCCTCGGAAGTAGGTTAAATGAGTGTCCTAAATCTCTCCACCCGCTAACAACCACTGAGTAAGCAAGCCTACGCTCTGCTGCCTGTCCCCGGTCCCACGAGGGTGATCACAAAGGCACACAAGCACAGCCCTTGGTAAGAGCCTTCTCCCAAACAGAAAGTGGCAAGCTCACATCTAAAAATGAAAGCAAGCTTGGGGGCGGGAGGAAGGGGAGGAGGGGAGCTTGGGGGAAAGGGAGCAGATTCTTGAAGGCAAGAGTGGTTACTTGTTGCCGTAGTCAATCTTCGAGGTGACTTTCTGCTTCAGTTCCTTCAGCTCGTCCTTGGGCAGAGTCCCCGAGAGGAGCTGGGACCTCCATTCCATCAGATCGTACATCATGGACTGCACTTGGAGGAAGCGCTCCTTTCTACTGGCCTAGGAGACAGAAACGGGATGTAATCACCTGTGCACGGGGTACTCTGTATTTGGCCAGCTGTGCCAAAGTCAGGTAGGACATGGAGGGCTCCTGGCTTGGACCACTTTCCCAGCCCTATCAAGGTATAAAGGATACAATGTGATCTTAGCTGTTGATATATATATTTTTCCCCTGGCCCATGGGGTTTCCAAAAGCAGAAGTATGAACCTCAATTGCTTTTAATTTAAGAAAGGGTGATCTCTAATTTTTATTTTTAAAGGTGCTTGTTGAACAGGAATGGCATGAACATCTGCTTGAATGGCAGTCCCAGAGTGCAGACCCTTTAAGGCTGGAAGCCAGAGTCATCCCCCTGACTGTTAAGGCAGCAGCCTTCCCAAACCATGGCCTCTGTGTGACCTGTGGATGCATGGTGCTTTTGTGTGGTGAAAACATGAGCATCAAGGGCACTGACTTATATGGTGATTCTCTTCCTCTCCTCCCATCCTTCTGTTGCACAGATCCCTAGAGCTGAAGATACTGCCCCCCAGGGGGATGCTGGAAGAATAGGGGGTGGCAGCAGCCTCAGGTGAATTGGGGGACAGTGAATGAAATAAGGGACAGTAGACAGTAGAAGTGCTTAGGGGGCTGCTGAGCATTTCTTTAAAAGGGGTAAAGTCCATAAGTTTGGGAATCTATTTAAGGAGGAAAGAAAGCTGCTGTCTCATGGTAAGTACCTTTCATACCCTCACACATTTGTTAATTGCTTTTTTAACATGAGAGAGAGGGAGGGAGGGAAGGAGAGAGGGAAGAAGGAGGAGGAGGAGGAAGTTGTTTAGGGCTCAGAGTTTTTCATAGGTACTGTAGTGTGCATCAAATAACATTGTCTTGTTTTCATTGAATGCATTTGAATAACAGTCTTCTACTTGTGCCAGATACGTTTGGCTTTCCATTAGTGAATGTGTGTATGGTATAAATTATATGTGTATACACACACCTGCAATATATGTACACACACACACACACACACACACACACACACACCAGGATCTGTGTCCCGAGTTTCTAATGTAGTGTTTCTAAAACACTTGAAGGAAACAGAGTGGTAGGAGTCTCTTGTTATCCCTTTAAACCACACCTGAGTTTATGCTAATGAGGCAGTCTTTGGGATGGCTAAGCTACCTAGAGAGCTTCAAGATGGAGGGTGGTTAACAGAGGAATCAGCCACATTACTGACTACAGGGTTTGAACCTTTAGCCTCACCTCTATGGTCTCTTTCGCCCCCAGTCTGGAGGGGGGCAGCAAAAGATTGAGTTCAATCACCAAAGGTCAATGATTTAAACAGCTGTGCTATGTAATACAATTCTAATTAGAAATTTTCAGCAATGAAGTTTCTGGGGCTTTCCACAAGTTTTCTAGGCTACTGATGGCTGGGAGGGTGGCTCACTAGAGAAAATGTGGAACTTTGTGGCCCCCCCGTACCTTCCCTACACATGTCTTCCATTTGCCATTTCCTGAATTATATCTTTTATATTAACATTGTCATCATAGGCACGACACTTTTCTGAGAGCTGTGAGATGTCCTAATGCATTAGGGAACCCAGGCAGAGAGAAGAAGTGGGAATCCGTGAACTTGTAGCCAAGTCAGGCAAAAGTGTAGGACTGGTAAGTGAGGGCAAACTTGTGGGATAAACTTCTTTATGAAAATTACCTGAATGGACCAAAGAAGAATCCAATTTAGGTATTAACTAAATATTATACACATGGTATACAATCAAAGCAGTTGTACTGAAATAATAGATGTTTATAGATTTCTTCACTAAAGTAAAAGGTATGGCAGACTTGCCAATCAAGTATTTCTTAAGGGAAATGTCACACATCCATGGTACATGTGTATACATGTTTGAAAAGGGGCAGTGGAAATTAACAAGAAATTATTTTATCCACAAGTTCACCATTTGCCCCATTATGGTCTGAATATAAATTGAGTGTCACTAAAGGTTGTGTGTGTTAAAAGTTAATCCCTATTTTAGGTATCAAGAGGATGGAAACTTAATCTGGTGATGGTTTTTAGAAGTGGGACTTTTGAGAAGTGATTAAGATTAGATAAGGTCATTAGGTTAGTTCCCCCATGACTGGATCCTGGTGGCTTTAAAAGAATATGGATCAACTGGCATAAACACACATATATACCCAAACACTCACACATATACCCTGTCTTTTGCCATGTGATGCTCTGCATCACCTTTGGACTCTGCCAACAAGAAGGCCATCACCAAAGGTAGCATCTCAAACTTGCACTTTCAGAACCACAACCCCAAATAAACTTCCTTTCTCTATAAAATAACCTGTTTCAAGTATTTCATTATAGTAATAAAAAGGGACTAATCTAATACATCCCCCCCCGCCTAAACTTTCCTGACACCTTTGGGGAAACTTATGTAATTGGAAGTGCCAATTACCATGTATTATGAAATGCTAAAATGAATGTCAATACTTAAGACCTTAACAGGAAAGTCTACAAATTGTGTAAACAGAGCAGCAGGTGTGCACAGCACTGCAACAAACATGCAGAAGTCTTGGTTGACATTTATACTCTCAGCTTAATGGTTTGTTCAGCTAATTGCTTTCATTAGGGACTATGGAGCATCAAAGCAAGATTTTAAATTAGATTTGCTTTAAAACAGGGAAAACACATGCATAATGTGTTCTTTGTTTTTTCAGGGTCAAAGCATCTTCATAGATCTTTGGACAATAACCATCAGTTAATTAATATATGAGAGTCGTATTTCTCAAGGTGCTGTCAGTGGATTATCAAACCAAACCCCCTGAGGTTTTTAAAAATGCAGATCACTAAGCTCCCTCAGAAGAAGCTTTATTTTTTTAAAACAGATATCAAGGTAATTTATATGCAAACCCAAGTTCAACCATTTTTACACTGGTTTAAAAACATAAGGTACTGCAGATGTAGCTTGGTGGTAGTAAGCTTGCCTAGCATGCACAAAGACCTGGGTTCTATCCCCAGGATCGCAAAAACAAAATGTAAGGATCACAACAGACCCATCACTTGCTAGCTAATATGTGGCTTTGAGAAAGTCACTTAACCCCCCTGAACTGTAATAGCCTCACATATAATGATGTGTGCTCTGCTATGTCACAAAGCCACCTTGGCCTGTCCATCTGCTCAAGGCTAGATGTCAAATTTAAACCAAGCCAAAGGTCACAAGGATCTCCAGTCACAAGGGCAGGGCCACATCTCACCACATAGAGCTGTCTCCAAATGCTCCCCCACTCCCAAAGCGTCGTCGTCACTTCTTGTGCCAGGGGAATTTCTGCCGGAATGATGTTCTCCATATTTCTACTTAGGGTAAGGAAAGAAAATAAGGTGAAGTTAAGATCCAGGTGCTAAGGAGATAAAAAATGGGCAGATGTTCATTGGGCTGCAGCTGCTGAGAGGGGCCTTGTTGACATCAGGTGTAACTGGCTCCAATAGCCACACCAATGTGAATACACGGACTTCCTTTTTTGTGTGGTACTGGTGTTCCTGGGAGCCCTTCTACCTCTGGGCTACACTCCCAGACCTATTTTTTAATATTTTTTTTTGGAAACAGGGTCTCTTAAGGCAGCGCGGCTCGCTTTGAACCTGCGCGATCCTCCTGTCTCCGCCTCCCAAGCGCGGGGATTACAAGCGTGCGCCACCATGCCCGGCTACAGGGACTTTCTTTTTAATGTTCCCCATCACTGGAATGGGCTCCTCTGCTCATTATTCGGGATTAATCCACTTTAATAAGGTTTTGGATTCTCCACACTCCCTAATTCCCCTCAGAGTCAGATCTGAGCTCCAATCAGTTCAGATTAGCTCTCCATCCTGTGGCACTAGGGAAAGACAGCAAGTTCAGGCACTGGAGTAGTGGAGCCCTGCGCATCTGCCAAGTCAGATTTTCAAAGTCAACAGGACAAAGACAACCGTGAGTCCCGTGGAGGGGCGAGTGTGGCAAAGGACTGCAAATACCTTTTTTTCTCGACTGTCACTTCTTTGATGTGGATAAAGGACTTAGGAAAAATGCCCTGTAGGAAACAAAATAAAATGAAAAGACATATCCCTACAGAAATGACTGACCCTTGAAGGGGGATCTTTGTGAGTTTTTTGTTTTACCCTCGAAGCCCCTGACTAGTGGCTTTTAAAACCATAGGTGTTTAAAGGAGGGATCCCAGAGTCAGATAGAGCAAGGGGCATACTCAAGACCCATTGTTTTAGACCTTTTTGATTTAGATTCTACGATAGCTTCAGATCCCAAGGATGCTCTCACTCCCATTAGGAGGCTCATCCTTTCAATGGGCAATGTGGAAGCGTCACTTGAAAAGCCAACTAAGCCCCCATTTTAAGTGAGACAGGAGCTCTGCTTCTTCCCTCATTGCCCCACTTCTGGAAAGCAGTGTCCCTTCACAGCCAGGATCTGGAGGCCGCGGAGCAGCTGATCCTTAACTAAGAGATTCTGGTTTTGCTTGGGTTGGTCAGATATGAGGCCTCTTCTCCCTATATCAATGCCTTTGTTCTTTGACCACATGAATAGAATAGTGACTCCTAATATGGCATGGCAGGGAAGGAAAAAGATGCTTCTATTAGACCTTGCTCAGTTAACAAGACAATTTTTTCAGTTGCTTGGAAATTCTTTCATAAATTCAACCAACGTGAACCTTGGGGACCTTAGTCGCTGTGTGGGACGTGAGAGAGCAAATGAAATGGGCGAAGCAGGTGCTGCTCTGGCAGAGATGATGGAGTGGGGTGAAGCAGAAACCAGAGAGCCCTCGGGGAGACAGGGCCTGGCCTTTCTGTGTCACACAGGGGAGGAGGAGAATAAATGCCCCAAGCAATGCCAAAGGAAGGCAGTAGAAAATACACTTCAAATAAAAACACGCCATTCTACAGAGACTCGAGGGAGGGAGAAATCAGAAGCCAGTGGCAATTCAGAGAAAGTCACAGGGAGAAGATGGCACCACAGAGGAAGGGAGCTGAGGCCTAGCAAGCGCAGGGGTGTGGAGGTCAGAGAGAGGTCAGAGAGCAAAGCGCAGTGAGGAGGAAACGCGTACAGTTGGCTGAGGAGCAGAGCGATGCTGGCCTGGAGGGAACTGCCCAGGCGGGGCGGCAGAGTCTGTCAAGACAGCCAGTATTGTCCCAGATGAAAGCAAAGTGACCTTACCTGCAGCATTTTATGCTTAATGAGGTATCCTCTATACCAGTCTGCAAAAAGAAAATAAACAAGTCTGTCATCTATTCTCACAGATATGTTGCCAGCAGTTTTTATTTTGTTTTGTCTTGCTTTTGTCTGTTTATTTTTAACCAGCCAGGAAACTACTGTAAACTGCTTTAGACATTTGGTACAGATCAAAGTCTAAAAGCCCATTGGATTGACTGCCAGCATCTCAAAGCAACATCTAAAGATGCAGGGGGAAAATAAGATACAGGGGTTTCATATAAAGGTGTGTTTTTCTTTCTTTGGAAAAGTCAGGAGCCCTGGTGATGCTAGCCAGAGCCCCTGAGACTCTGGCAGCAAATGGCAGGTGGAAAGCCTTGGCCATAAGTCGAAACAGTTGCCTCTTTCCACCAGCCTCTCTGCTCCTTCCCTCATTTCTATCACCCGTCAGGTCCTCTGGACATGTGCACATTTTCAACTCCTATCTTAGAGGCACAGAAAGGTTCAGAGAATTTTACAAATATTCCAAAATAATATTGACCATTCTAACAGTGGTAAATAGTGTCTAAAATGTGATTTGGGCCAAAGTCAGTCATTACAAAACAGGTAAATTCATGGACAGATAGAGGAATAGGCATTTTGAAAGTTGCTTCTCTATGCAAGAATATAAAAATGATTCAGTTAGCAAATACCAAATGGCATGCGATTGTCTGACAAAATGAGCCTCAGTGTAGCCGGTATTGATGACGATAATGAGTCCCTGGCCTTAGAGTTGACACGTGCACAGCCAAGCAGTGGCATTTGTCATCGTTGGAAATAAAAAGCATCTGCCAAGTGCATCATTATCAGACCTTCATTCCTGGGTGGACAGATTGTTGTTGAAATACGATCTCAACAGACATATGCACAGGATCCCAAACAAACAGCTTGAAATGCAAAGTCATCCCTCTCAGTCATGAGCCAGCTTGAGGGCCAGGACCTAAAGGAAGTTGTACCGTAATGGGAACCAGGGCTTCCATTTGGAGTGACACAAAGTGAGAGAAAAGAGAAAACAAAGAAAAGGACAGAGAGAGGAAAAACAGAACGGAAGGGAGGCTAGAGAGGAACGGTATACAGTTTGTAATAAAATTACCATACTGGGCACTTTTAATCTTCATAACAATCGTATGGGATAGGAACTGAAATTGACCCATTTTACAGGTGAGTGGTCTATCTGAGACACAGAGAAATTAATGACGTGCCCAGGGTCACAAAGCTAGTAAATGAGAACATCAGGGTTTAAATATTAGCTGCCATAATAACTGTGGATTTTGTCTTATAGGGAGAGTTTGGTGGTCATCTGATATTTCCTTCATCTTAACATCTGAAGCCCTCAGACTAAGTTCCCACCAAGCCACTTTTCATCTGAATACTTCCAGGGATGTAAACTCATCCTCATGAAGCATCAGATTCTATTTTCAGCTAATTCTAGTTGTTTGAAAATAATTAACAACAATGCTAATATTTTCTAAGTGCTCTGTTCTGCAAAGTCTACTAAAGATTTCTGCTTTGTTTTATCAAATTATAAATTAATATTCACAACAATGCTGTGAAGACACTATGGCTACTTCCATCTTGGAAATAAAAATAGACACAGAGATTAAGCAATTTGCTGATAAGTCACACAGCTTTTAATTTTATACTCAAGCATTTTATTCTAGCAATGACCTCCCGCTGCATTCACTATGCAATGACCTGGTCTATTTGCAATCCTACTCCTTCCCCAAGCTAGGTATAAATGTCCTTTAGTACCAGCTATATGTACTAGGTATAAATGTCCCTTTAGTACCAGTTAATTTCCTGGTAGTACCAGTTAGCTCAAAGCCCACAAAGCTGTATGCTACATGTTATAAAGGCATGCTTTCATTTAATCCTCACAGCAACACTGTGCACTAGGTATTATCATTCCCATTCTTTGGATGCAGTTGACATTTGCATTAGTTGATATACTGGACCAAGATCACACACCCAAGACTCAAGTCCAAGAATATGTGAATCCAAAGCCAGTTCTCAAAACTATTCAGCCACATTGATGGAGACAGAGCAAAATCCAGATAACCTGATTTTGGTTGCACTACCTGGAACTAACTTGGCCAAGGCCACCAAAATGGAGCAGCAAGCAAGAAAATAATCAGCGTCCCAGTAGGTCACAGCCCAAGTTCAAGCCCACATCTGTATCTCTGTGACAGGGACCCCTGTCAGGATCCCTTGACTTCCTGAGTCCAAGGACTTTGCCTTCTCTGACCCTTGAGACTCAGTTCCTGTGCATGGTTGGCAGATTTCTTGATCATCAAAAGCTTTATCTCTCAACCCTGATCCAGCAGATTCCTGGATGAGGAATCTGCTGGATCTTGCCCCAGTATCCACATTTGGGCTCCAGATTTGCATTCAACCAGCTCCAATTGCATTCCAACTAGTACATGAAGCTAGCCTAGGCACTTTCAGAAATAGCTCCCCAGTGATGTTTCATGGGAAGGGTTGATCCCCATGCCCACTTGGTAGAGGACAAGACTGAGGCTAAACAAGGGGGGAGGGAGCCCCATGTTCTTGAGCAGAACCCAACCCAGGCCTAACACATCCAACCAGTACATCAGGACTGTTCTTAGGACTTTGCCTGACATCCCCACCACTGCAGAGTCATTGACCTCTGACCCCTGAGGTCAGTTTCCTAATCTGGTTACCAGTCAGCTATTTCTCATTGTGCTCCAAGATTGCAGGTTCAAAGCCAGATGGATAACAGTGGCCCCCTGGGGGGAAATTCCAGGAAAAAAATGACACCTTAGTCAAATGCAAGTATAGCACAACACCTTGATAGGTCCTGGGACTTACCAAAACATAGCGCTCTTTTGAGTTTAATAATAACACGAGACATTTTGCTAACCCTTTTCATAAGACCACCACTAATTTTTTAACATAAAACTCATAAAGTACATTGCTGTGGTCTGAATGCTTGTATTGTTCCCAAATTCCTATGTCAAAATCCTAGCCTCCAATGTGATGGTATTAGGAGGTGAGGCCTTTGGGAGGTGACTAGCTCATGAGTATGGAGCCCTGCTGGATGGTATTAGTGCGCTTACAGGAGCGCCTGCGCTTGCATTCTCACTCTTGCTCTCTCTCTTTCTGCTCTCCATTGTGTAAGGCACAACAAGACCACTATCTGCAAAACAGGGAGCTGGCTTTCACCAGATTCAATACCTCCTATGGATATATATATATAACTTTCATAACTGTGTTTGAAAAAATAGTTTTTGCAACAATCCTGTGAGGAAGATGTCTTTTTACATTTTTAAAGTATTGGGGATTTTACCTCTGAGCTACACCTCCAGCCTTATTATTTTTTATTTGAAAGAGAGTTTTTCTAAATTTCTGAGGGTCTCACTAAGTTGCCAAGACTGGATTTGAACCTGTAACCTTCCTGGAAAATCTTGGATTTTCCAGCTCCAGAACTGGGAGAAATAAATTTCTGCTTTTTATGACACCCAGTCTATAATATTCTGTTACAGTAGCCTGAACAGACCAAGACATGCATCCTGGAGGAAGATGAGAAAAGGGGATTTTTAAATAACTTTTTGGACATTTAGGAAGTGGCAATTATTCAAGTTGTCCTACCTTTCTACACCCAAAATACCATCACAAAATACACCCAAATTCTCAATCTAGCTTGGGGGGGGGTATTAAAAATATTCCAAAACATCCAAAACCTCAAAGAAGACTCCAAAACCTAGAGATGTAGTCCTCCCTCTGCCATTTCTAGGTAACACGATAATTTGCCATGCCACTTAAGTCTTAGTGTTTTCATCTGTAAAATGAGGAAAAGAAGCCAAGAACAGTGGTGCACACCAGTAATCTCAATACTTGGAAGGTGGAGCCAGGAAGATTGCAGGTTCAAAGCCAGTCTTGGCAACTTAGTGAAACCCTCAGCAATTTAGAAAAATGCTCTTTCAAATAAAAAATAAAAAGGCTGGAGGTGTAGCTCAGAGATAAAATCCCCAATACTTAAAAAATGTAAGAAGACATCTTCCTCACAGGATTGTTGCAAAATCTATTTTTTTCAAACACAGGTATGAAAGTATATATAAAAAATAAGGTACAAAACCTTGGTGAGGAATAAAACATTTCAATTTCATACTAAATGTTACCCACATATGGATGAAAGAGAAAGAATGAAAAAGCCGAAGGGCAAAAAGTGAATGCATCTGAAATTTTTACTTAAGAAAAAGTCTGAAGCAAGAATGGCAAAAATATTAACACTTATCTAAGTGGTAAGTACCTGAGAGGATGTTCATATTGCTCTATATTAAAATATATAATTTTTATTAATTTTTTATTTTAATTACTTTATTTATTTATTTATTTATTTATTTATGCTGCTGGGGATTGAACCCAGGGTCACCCTATCTCTGAGCTGCATGCAAAGCCATATATATATATATATATATATATATATATTTTTTTTTTTTTTTTTTTTTTTTTTGGCAGGTCTGAGGATGGAACCCAGGCGCATTCAACCTCCGAGCTACATCCCCCAGCCCTATTTTTTATTCTTTATTTTGAAAGCGGTCTCATTGAGTTGCAGAGGGCCTCACTAAGTAACTGAGGCTGTCCACGAACCACCACGATGCTCTGGCCTCAGCCTCCCAAATGCTGGGATTACAAGTGTGCGCCACCACGCCAGGCTCATATTTTATTTTCAAAGTAGGATTTCACTAAGTTGCTGAGGGCAATGCTGAGGCTGGCCTCAGACCCGCTCCTCCTTGTCTCAGTCTCCTAAGCACTGAGATTACAGGTATGCATCACCATGCCCAGTTAGTAATATTAGGATCATCTAGAAGCTAGGCATTATCAGCAGTTAAAAGTGTGAACTCTAAAAATCTTCCACCGAGCAAAGAAAATAATGAACAAAATCAAATGGCAACCAATAAATTGGTAAAAAAGTACTGAAAAACTATATATCTGATAAGGTGTTAATATTCAAAAGTTATAAATTATTTACATGACTCAATAGTAGAAAAGCAAACAACCCAATTAAGAAAATAAGCAAAAGACCTAAACAGACACATCTACAGAGAACACAGAAAGGTAACAAACAATTGTATGAAAAGTTGTTCAATATCATTGACCATCAGGGAAATGCAAATCAAAAGCACAATGAGAGCCGGGCGTGGTGGCGCACGCTTGTAATCCCTGGGCTTAGGAGGCAGAGACAGGAGGATCACGCAGGTTTGAAGCCAGCCTCGCTGCTTTTAGAGACCCTGTTTCCAAATTTAAAAAATATAAAAATAGGTCTGGGAGTGAAGCCCGGAGGTAGAAGGGTTTCCAGGAATCCCCGTACCACACGAAAAAAAGCACAATGAGAGCCAGCTGTGGTGGTGCCTGCCTATAATCTTAGTACTTGGGAGGCTGAGACAAGAAGATCTCAAGTTTGAGGATACCCTCAGAAACTAGTAAGACTCTCATCAACCTAGCAAGACCCTGTTTCAAAATAAAAAAAAATAATAATAAGATAGAGCTGGGGTAGCTCAAAGGTAGAATGTCCTTGGGTTTAATACCCAGTACTACAAAAAAAATTTAATTAACAAATCAAAACTACAATGAGATATCATCTCACATGCAGTGGGATGAGGATGACTATTATCTAAAAGGGGATGAAATAATAAATGTTGGTGAGAATGTGGAGAAAAGCAAAGGCTGATACACTGCTGGCTGGAACGCAGGTTGGTTCAGCTGTAATGGAAAACACTTAGGTGATTCTTAAAGAAAGTAAATATCACTACCATATGACCCAGCAATACCACTTCTCGGTAAATACTCAAAGAGAATGAAATCACCACCCCGTAAAGATGTCCGAAGTCCTGTGTTCACTGCAGTATTATTCATAATAGCCAAGTTACAGAAGCAACCTAAGCCTTCATTCCTGGGTGAAGAGGGAAGAAATTGTGGCATTCAGATGCAATGGGGTGTTACCCAGCCCTAAAGGAGGCCTGCCATTTGCCACAACATGGATGAACCTGGATGACATTATGCTATGTGAAATAAGCAAGACATTAATTTTTTTTAAAAAAAAAGGTATATTGCATGATTTCATTTTGGGGGAGAAATTTTCCTAAGTCATATACACAGAGATAGAGAATGAAATAGAGATTACCAAGGGCAGAGCAGGGGGTAAGAAATTGTGAAGAGGTGGGTCAGAGGTTACAGAGTAGTAGATATGTTGGATAAACAATCCGCAGATTTAGTGTGCAAGGTAAGGACTATAGTCAGCAAAATTTTACTGTACTTGGGATTCCTGCTAAGTGATTAGATACTAGCTGTGTATGCCACAAAAATAACAACAACAAAAAATAGATGAGAATAGAGGAAGTTTTAATTTACTTCACAAAAGTAACCATTTCACTATCTATAGGTACCTCATAATTATATTGTATACCTGAAATATACATGATAAAATTTATTTTCTAAAAGGAGTAGGTGCTCTGGAGATGAAGCCTTGATTTGAATAAATATGCAACTTGCTGTCTGCATGGTCATTGACGAGTTACTACATTTCTTTGGGCCTCAGTCCCCTCATCTATAACATGGGAATCATAATGGTGACTCTCATCAGGCTCAAATGAAGAATTTAGAGTTTGCCCAATGTCTGACATTAGGTAGGTATTTTTAAAAAATTGGTAGATAACATCCCTTCTTTTTTTTTAACAAATTGATTAAAATAATAATTCTAATATGGAAAATACTGGGCATATTTTCTGTTTTGTTTGTAGACCCTAGAGATTTGGAATATTGTTCTTTTAATTGATTTCAACATATTTCTGTAACAACAAAGTGAATGAGACATAATGGAATTTTACTGGCATTGTAGCCTCATTCTCCTTGAGAAAGGAAGAGCCCTTCACTTATAAACATTCATAATGGAGCAGCAGCCCTCAAGAAAATGGGGTCCTTTTCACAACCTGCCTCTCGAACAAAGCCCAACAAAGAACCATCTCCTGGAAAATGGGCACTTTAAAAAGATTCCCTGTTAGGAGCTCATCATGTTGCCCATTTACCCTAAAAGCAAAGAACATGGGTGGGTTAGGCTCACCCTCCATGTAGTTGTTAGTATAGAAATTGTTAGTGAAATCTCCAAACTCCTCTGGTGCCTCTATCTAGAAATTCCATTTCTTTCCCCAAAAAGATAGGTCCCATGGCCCCAATATGCATGCGCATCAGTAGATAGAATGCAACTCTACCTGTTATTTCAAAATGGAAGCTAACAGCACAGAGCATACAGTCCTTCAGAAGAACTTGTAAAGAAGAATCTATGCAAATGGTGCTACCCCAAGGAATATCCTCCACCATGGTCTGTGTGATCAGAAGATAAGATAGATAGAGAAGTCTTTGGAAGTGGGAACTGTTTCCTTAGAATGCATGGCACAGGTTCTCCACCCCAAAGCCACATCTGAGCACAGTATGGCTGCATCCCAGGAGCTGTGCAGGAAAATGTAAGCAGCATCCGCATCTCGTTCCCAAGGTGTATCACTTTTTGTGCAGTAGGCTGACTTGTCTTGGAGCTTAACTGAGTAGGAAAGGCAGAGAATTGAAAAGAGAGAACCCAAACTCTCCCCCCACAGCTTCTCTTGGGAAAGAGAAGAAGGTGAGCATTATACTAAACATGAGGTTGAAGCCTTAAATACCATGAACGATTTTAACAAAATAAGACTAAAGGATGTGATGGAGGGGGTGTCTCCCACAAGAATTTCCTATTGCTCAATAAACACATGTGCTTCCCATACCCATAATCAAGACACAGTATATCTATGCTCCTCTAGGTAGAATAGACAGCCTAATAAATGTAATGTAGACAAAGAAATAAGCATTTGGATTCTAAGATCCAATTGTGGACCGTTCTGTGAGTACTCTTACGAACTATATGAGTTTGTATTTTCATATATGTTATCTTTATACTATATGAAATTTATTCATGTATAAAGTTTCAAGTCAAATTTTGTTTTCTTCTTTATCTGAGTAAATTTAGGACATAGGTGTAGTAATCAGTTTTCATTGCTATAATGAAATACTTGAGAAAAGCAAATTTATAAAGAAAAGAGTTATTTGGACTATGCTATTGAAGCTTCAAAGTCGAAATAGCATGATGCAGGCTGTATGGAGGGTCACCTTCTGCTGTATTACATGATGATGGAGGCATATATATGTATGTATATATATATATATATACATACATATATATATACATATATATATATGTATATGTATATATATATATATATATATATATATATATATATATATATATCCCTGTCTGTGTGGTCTCCCCTCCATCATTATAGAGCCACCAGGATTCAAACATGGATCCTCTACCCTAATGACTTTAATCATTTTCCAAAGACCCCAGTTCTAAATATCCACCATAATCAGGTTTAACTTTCAACCTGTTAACACTATTAACACTATTAACAAGAGACTTTGGACTCCTTCCTGAGTTGGGAGAAGGATATCTTAGTTAACATCCTCACTGATATGATCCAAAGACCTGACCACATAACTTAGAGGGAAGAAGGTTTATTTGCTGAGTTTTCTTAGGGACTTTGGGTTCAGTCCATGTGAGGACAGGGACTGTGGCTCTTAGGACATGGCACCAGCAGAAAATGGCGAGAGGGAGAGTGTACGGCTTTGATCTCACATCACAAAAGCTAGAAGCAAGAGAGAGCAAGCAAGGAAAGGAGGAACCATATATAATCATCAAGATCACACCCCAGGGACCCACTTCCTACAGCCACACCCTCTCTGCCTAGGTTAACACCCAGATAAATTCATTGTGATGAAACCAAATCACTGCTGAGATTGCAACCAAGCCACACTTCCAGTATTACTACCCTGTTTCTGTGAGGGCTGGGCGGACATTCTAAAGCCTAATCATCACAGAGAAGGTATATTCAAGCCATGGTATTAGGCAATGAAGGGCACTCAGGTAACCAGATTCCAGGTTAGCTGAGCTATATTATAGATGTATACCGGCCAGTCTCTATGTAGCTCTACCTAATAAAAGGAAGAGTGGAATTAACATACACACAACACTTTCTATGAGCCAGGCATAGTACTAGACAGCTTCTTTACTTTTTCTCATTTGATTCTCATTTGATGCCCATAACAAACCCCAAAGCAAGGTGACCATAGCCCATTTGACAAATGAAAAGCCTAAAGCTACCCAGTCAAGACCACTTAGCTGGTAGTAGAAGCTTGGGGTGGGAAGGAAGATGGTAGAGAAGATTTTAAGACTATTGAAAAGCACAAAGAATAAAATAACCATTTACATTCCAATCAC
Organism: Muscardinus avellanarius; assembly: GCF_963383645.1. Classification (NCBI taxonomy): domain Eukaryota; kingdom Metazoa; phylum Chordata; class Mammalia; order Rodentia; family Gliridae; genus Muscardinus; species Muscardinus avellanarius. The sequence goes on along the minus strand of NC_137793.1, from coordinate 21,467,311 downwards.
CAATAATTAATCATTGCTGATGACTGAGGATATATATTTGATTCAAATTTTCAGGACCTTATCTTTTTTTTGTTCCGTGGGTCTAGGGATGGAACCCAGGGCATTCTACCTCCGAGCTACACCCCCTGCCCTATTTTCTTTTATTCTTTATTTTGAAACAGGGTCTCACTAAGTTGAGGAGGGCCTCGCTAAGTAGCTGAGGCTGTCCGTGAACCTCAATCCTCCTGTCTCAGCCTCCTGAATGCTGGGATTAGAAGCGTGCACCACCATACTCAGCAAGACCTTATCCTTTTGTCTAAAATTTTGAAGTGCTATTACAAATATTTTAAACTAAGCAGAAAAGTATAAGTGTAAATGGCAAAAATGAATTATCTTGGATCAAATTAAGCAGAAAAAGATTCCACTCAACATTTCATTTATATTTATATGGAGAGAATGATAGATGAGTGAGTAAAATATATACTATGCAGATTAAAAGTCTCAAATTTAGTCTTCTATCTAACAGAAGAAGAAATCAAGTGAAATTGAAGAAAATGCTATACTCTTCAATTAAATGCTTCCTCATCACTAAAAGGATGCCCTAAAATACTTATCTAAAATAAAAATAGTTATACTGAACATTAAAAGATTAGAGTGATTACGTTTTCTAAAGAAAATCACATTTTGTTTCTAATATTGATCAACTCTCTAGAATTACCTCTCGTCTCTTCTTTCCTAGTTTTCAATTTTAATAGATTTCGTTTTCATTGGTCTGGCTCCTAACAACATTCTTTTTGGGCAGCCATAAATATGCTAACATTTTATATCAACTTTTATAAACTGATTCATGTGGACCCAGTGTTCACCACCATTTCCTTTTATCACAGCTTTTCAATCGTATATTCTTTTATTTTGGTTCATCTCTCATTGTCTGAACTGTTTTTCAAGTGGGTTTCTACAAAAGGATTTTATGATCACACCCATGTTCTATCAACTATGCCATTTTGACTAGTTTTTTTTTTTTTTTTTTTTTTTTTTTTTTTACCAACACTACAGTTTTCACATTTTTAAGTATTTTGGAAAGAGGCATTTTTCCAATCAGGTCATAGGCAGAACTCCCAACTAAAAAGCAGACAGCACCCATTCTGTCAGGCCCCTCTGTGGCTCTATTTCCTTTAGCATTCCAAGGCCCAGGGAGACCTTAGTTTCCCAGAAACACGTGTTTGAAAACTTTATAAAGGCAAAAATGAGAGGATGAACAAGAAGTCCTAAATATTTGCATACCAGTTCCCCAGATAGCTAGAATGATTCTAGCAGACTTCTAAACATTGTATTTTCAAAATATTCATAAATTAGCAGCTACTTAGCAAATCAATATACCTGTAGGGAGATATTTTTAGCATGGTACTATGATTGCTTTCTTATAGGATACATTAAAATAAGACTAACAAATTGAATTAAAAATGAAAAACTTGAACCAAAGAAAAAATAAAGGCATTCCAACACAAACCAAGGTGACTTGTTGCAGTCATGTGGGCCCTGAAGTCTAGGGCGACAGATCAGAGAAGAGGTGCTGGGAAGGCTGTGTAGTAAGCCCCCTGCGTGGTACCTTCTCTTTCTCCAGCACTGGGTACTTGATGCCTGGGAAGCTGTATCTAGCTACTGCAGCCCTAGAAATAATTCTACCTTTTTTGTGGGTTGATCTGAGAAGTAAATGGGATTATGAGCTATAAAGAACTGAGCACAGTACCTTTTTTGTGGAAAGGACCAAAATGTACCCTGCCTACAGTGTGAGAAATGGGCAGGCTTCACATGGAACTGGGTGGTTCTGCTGAGCAGTGAGGGTTGGAAAAGCCTTGTTGATCACAGGGGACACACTAGCAAGCTCATTCAGTTTCAATACCCAGCTCATGCTCACAATATTAAGCTCATCAGGTGGCATGTTAAGTTTCAACTGCATGGTTCATAAGTCAAAGACCCTCAGCTTTTGTGCAAATCTTAAGCACTCCTTACCACCACCACCATGGGTGGATATAGTTAATAGACACTTGGCTTACCAGTAGGTGGCATCTCTATGGAAAGAAAGAGGAGCCACCTTGCCCAGCTCAGGGCTCCCAGCTTGATGAGGGGAGTGGGCCTTATGGCTCCCTTCCAAATCCAAATAATGCTTACTTTCCTTCACAATAGTATTGATACTCATGAAGAAGCAGATCTAGAAGGGACCCAGAGAGTCCCATGGCTGTGGCAAGTGGAAACGATAACAAATATCAACCCACTCAGTCAGGCCTTCTTTGTGAAACAAAAATTCCTAAAGCAATAGAGCATTTTTGTATAATAAACTCTAATTTCAGCCATCCCTCAGTATCCTGGAAAGACTGGCTTCGAGATGTCCCATAGATACTAAAACCCACTGATGCTAAAGTCCCGTATACGATGGCAAAGGATTTGTGCATAACCTGAGCACTTCTTCCCACAGACCTTAAATCATTTCTAGATCACTTGTAATACCTCATTCAAGGAAAGTGTTACATAAATAGTACTATAGGGGTGCGTCTGTAGGAAAACAGTAAATGGACATGTTCAGTACAGATGCTATTTTGTTTAGCAGTTTTTCCATCTACAATTGGTTGACCTGTAGGTGTGGAACCCACTGATGTGCAGGGATGACTGTGCTAACATGGGCAGGATGTGGTTAAACAGATCACACAGGCAGGCCAGGTATGTACTCAGAGTCCACAGTCCAGTACCCCGGCCTCTCTGGGACAGCTGGCAGCGACTCACCTCCGCAGGTCTCCTGTATTCGCACCACATCACCAATCTGTAGAGTGAGCTGGAGGGCTCCACTGCCTTGGAAGTTGTAAATGGCTGTAAAATGGAAAAGAGAAAAGTCAGGTAATACCTCTTGGTGCCTTAGCTCTCCAAGCAGAAACCCACTGCCTGCCATAGCTGCAAATCCAGACCAGCCTGGCTCCTAAAGGCTTCCTCTCATGGACGGCACCTGCCCTCTCCCCAGCACAGATGCTCCTCTGCATCCTGAGTGGCGGGGAGGTTGTTTGTATCATCTACAGATGATGGAACTCTGGCAGTGCACCAGGTACATGCTCATGTGTCTTCTCATCTCAACTCAAGCAACCCTCTGAGGCAGGAACTATGATCCCAGACGAGGAAAACAAAGAATAAGAGGTTAAGCAATTTGGCCAAAGTCACCAGGAAAATGAGCATCTGGCTTCCAGTCTCTAAGATGGCCTGCTTTCTGCTCCCTAATTACTCCATTCTGGTGACAATAACTTAAAATGTCAGTCTTTCCACTACCCCATGGCCACACAGACTCCATTGTTTAAGTAAGCTGTATCCATTTCCTACCCGACTCTAGCCTACCTTTGCTCCTCAGCTTTTACCAAAGTAAATCCTTCAGGCCAGAGTCCTACATAAGGCCCTCCCTTGCTTCTCCAGATCACACTGTCCCCTGTTTCCTAATGGTTGGAAGCACACCGATGGGTACCTAACTGTAGGAATGCACTTTACATTCCACATTTCACTGGTAGCTGCAGAGCAGAAGTTGGCTAAGAGCACAGCCAGAGCTCCCTCTGTACTGTCAGAGACTCCAGCCATGACTTGGAACACAAGAATGTACCCAAGCACTCCAGCACTCAGGCTCTCCTTAGCATCACTTGTCTCTTGAGGGTGGAGTCCAGGTCTCTGGTATGGGTTCTTAAGAGCTGGGGGCAGCAGAGTGGACTCTGTTCCACAGAATTTGTAGTTATATGTTTTTTATTTTATTTTTTATTTTTTGGTACTGGGGATTGAACTCAGGCTCAGGAGCATTCTACCTCCGAGCTACATCCCTAGCCTTATTTATTTATTTATTTATTTATTTATTTATTTATTTTTGGTGGTACTGGGGGTGGAACCCAGAGGCTTTCTACCTCTGGGCTATCCTCCCAGACCTTTTTTTTAAATTTTATTTGGAAACAGGGTCTCACTAAGTTGCTGAAAGCCTCACTAAGTAGCTGAGGCTGGCTTCGAACGTGTGCAATCCTCCTGTCTCACCCTCCCAAGCGCATGGATTACAAGCATGCGCCACCATGCCCGGCTCTCCTATTTTTTATCTTTATTTTTAAACAGGGTCTCCCTAGATTAATGAGAGTCTCGATATTTGCTGAGGCTGTCCTCAAACCTCTGATCCTCCTGTCTCAGCCTCTCAAATTCTGGGATTACGAGCAGGTGCCACCATGCCTGGCTTAATTACGTTTGTCGACCTGTCTTGGGCTCCCTGAAAGAGCCAGCCTGCATTGCTTCATCACAGAACTTCCTCAGGATAGAAACGTAACCTGTGCAGAGGGCATTGGTCAAAAACACTTAAAGACAAAAGAACAAACTGCTCCCAAATGGCACAAAGAATACAAAAATGAATAAAAGTATAATCTGCAAAAAAAAAAAAAATCCTTAGAAGTGAAATACTTTGAAAAGCAAGGGCTTTTAGAAGGACACCAACAAACACCAGGGAATTTAGAAGGCCACACATAAAGGTTGAACACATGCTGAGAAAAGATGTAAGGACACCCTAAACTCTCAGCTCTGACTGACCTTTGAGCTGCATACAAGCAGGAAGTCAGAGTTATAAATGGCCTGACTGAGCCCTGAAGGCATGCCCCAACACAGTCTAGTTGCAAAGACCAGATATTTTTTCTTTCGGCACAAAGCATTCAGTGACCACACGCAACAAATAGTATAGTCTTCACCAAAATATTTTTAAAAGTTGCTATTAGCTGGGCGTGGTAGCGCACGCTTATAATCCCCGCACTTGGGAGGCGGAGACAGGATGATCACACAGGTTCGAAGTTAGCCGTGCTGGCTTAAGAGACCCTGTTTTCAAATAAAAAGTATAAAATAGGTCTGAGAGGGTATCCTGGAGGTAGAAGGGTGTGGTGGTACAGACCTGTAATCTTAGCACTTGAAATGTGGAAACAGGAGGATTACAAGTTCAAGGCCTGGTTTAGCAGCCTAGCAAGACCCTGTTACTAAAAAGGGCTAATGGTGTAGCTCGAAGTAGAGTGCCTCTGGGGTCAATCCTCAGTATTAAAAGTAATGATTATTGTAATAATTATTAAATAACTATGATGATGGTCTCACAATATAAACATGCAATTTCTAACAATAACATAAAAAGGGAGAAACAGCTTTATGGAAGCAGAGAATTTTGCAAAAAGTTAAGTTGGTCAAAGTAGATTATTATAAATTTTAAATGTCAAATGTAAATGCTAGGCTAGCCACTAGCAAAATAACTAAAAAGCATAAAGAAAAGTAAATCAGAAGAGAATCAATGTACTATAGTTTTTAAAATTATTAAACAGAAAAGAAAGCAATAATGGAGAATCAAGGAATAAAAACAGCAAAATGTAAAATACATACAAAACAAAAAGAAGTGAAAGAAGTAAATATTTTCTTTCCCATATTTATTTATTTTATTTATTTATTTTTTGGTGGCACTAGGGGTGGAACCCAGGGGCTTTCTACCTCTGGGCTATACTCCCAGACCTACTTTTTATATTTTATTTGGAAACAGGGTCTCACTAAGTTGCTGAGAAGCCTCAGTAGCTGAGGCTGGCTTCGAACCTGTGCGATCCTCCTGTCTCAGCCTCCCAAGTGCTGGGATTACAGGCTGTGCCAGCACACCCTGCTCCCATATTTATTTTAGAGGAAAAAGATTAAATCCTCCTGTCCAAAGGCAGAGATTGACAAAAATGATTGAAAAGAAAAACACGATCTAGTATATGTTGTTGCAAGATTGACTTTAGATCCAAAGACCAAACCAGTTCAAAGTGAAAGGACAGGAAAAAAGAAATGTTCCGATGTATATACTGAACAACCAAAAAGAACTCTGTATGCTGGTACTAGATAAAATAGACTTTAAGTCAAAATTTTTTATAAGAGACAAAGGAGAACGTTAATATCACACCCAAGAAGATATGGCAGTTATAAACACATAGGTACCTAATAGCAGAACATCAAAATACATGAGGTAAACATGGGTACAACTGAAGGGGGAAAGTCTACAGCAGTAGTTGCTGATTTCAATTCCCTTCTGTCAATAGTGGATCAAACAACTTGGCATAAAATCAATAAGGAAATAGAATAACAGAAAAATATTATAAGCAACTAAATCTAATCAACACACATAGACTGTTGTACCCTACAATAGTAGAATCCACATTCTTCTCAAGGTTACATGTGACACTCTATAAAATAGAGCATATGTTAGGCCATAAAAAGTCCCGGTGAATTAAAAAGATTAAGATCATACACAGCATCTTTTATTACCACTAAGAAATAAAACTAGAAATCAACAACAAAAAGAAAACTAGAAAATTCACAACTGTGTGTAGATTAAACAGTATAAACAACTAATATCTCAAAGTATTTCCAAGGGAGAACTTAAATAAACCACTTGCTTTCAGTTGATTTAAAATATTGCTAATTTTGTAATTTTGGAGGTTGCACAGCTGAGGAATGTATTATTAGACTTGCACTGGTTTGCTGTAGAGGACACCTCTGACTGAAGCCACCTAACAGGTTAACATCGTTCTTCTATTGAAAAGTGTCATTTCACTCTCTTGCCCAGACACCGTTGCTTTTCTGTTATCTTCTGCTATTCTCCAGAAGACCCTTGCCTTCTTCTCTGGGAGGTGGTCACTTTTCCCTTTCTTCCTCTGTTTTCCAGTGAAAGATGTTTTTTGTATTCTAATGGTTAACCACAGAGTTAACTATATCTGGGAAAAGGAACTAAAATTACATGAGTCATAAGACTTTATAATGAGTAACTTTTCTTTAGATTTACAGAACTCAAGACCTTTGACGACCTAAATACAGCAGCAACTAGTACAGCATAACAATGGGCCACCCCAAATTTGTAAGTACCCTAGTGCCCTTGCACGTGATCTGCCTTCCCAAACATGCCTATGAAAGCCTTTCACCTGGAACCCTAAACAATATGGTCTTTGTTGTCAATTGCTTCCTTCTTCTTTGGTTTTCTAGCTTTCCAAACATATCTTTTTCTCACCCCAACAACTTGTCCTAGAACTGTTGGCCTTTCTGTATGACAAGCAACAGACATGAATTCATGGTTTCTAAAGAATTTGAAGGGGGAATTAGAAAATACTTTGAGATAAATGAAAATGAAAGCACAGTCTATTAAAACTTACATGTGCAGGAAAGCATTGATCAGAAAGCAATTTATAGCTTTAAACCTCTGCTTCAAAAAAGGAGATCACAAATCAATCATCTGACTTTTGACCTTGTAGAAAGTAGATAAAAAAGAACAAACTTAACCCAAGGGGAAAAAAAATAATAATGAGGATTAAAGCAAAGGCACATGAATAGAGAATAGAAGAACAACACAGAGAGTCAAGAAAACCAAATATTGTTTCTTTGTAAAGTTGATAAACTTTTAGCTTTAAAAAAAGAAATAGACCTCAAGTTGCTAAAGTCAGAACTAAGAGTAAGGACACTGCAACAAATCTTAAAATTAAAAAGCATAAGAGGAGAAAGCTAAGAGAGGTTGTATGCCAACAACCTAGATAAAATGGACAAATTCCTAGAAACAATTTATCAACACTGACTCATGAAGATAAGGAAAATATGAATATAGCACATATGTGTTCAAATCAGTGCTCTAAAACCTCCCAAAGCAGAAAGTCTGGTCACTTCAATATAAATTCTATCAAACATTTAAATTTGAGTTAGTACCTATTCTTCTAAGACTCTTTTAAAAATAAAAGAGTGAGCCAGGTGTGGTAGCACACACTTGTAATCCCAGCATTTGGGAGGCTGAGATAGGAAGATCGCAGGTTCAACGACAGCCTAAGCTACTTAGGCTTCTGTAATTTAGTGAGACCCTATTTCAAAATAAATAATAAAAATAGGGCTGGAGATGCAGCTCAAAGGTAGAATGCTCCTATACTCCATCCCCAGCACCACAAAAAAATAGTAAAAGAGAGAAAATATGTCCTTATTCTGAGGCAAAACTTACTATATTAGTTAGATTTTTGTTGTCATAATCAAATACCTGATAAGAACAACTTAGAGGAGATAATATTTATGTGGGCTTATGGTTTTCGAAGCTCAGTCAATGGTTGACTGGCTCCAAGGCAGAAATATCATGAGAACAGGATATGGCAGAAGAAAGCTGCTCAGGGCAACCTGAAGCAGAGAGAAAGGAAGAGATCAGAAACAAATATAGACCTCAAGGCCACTTTCCCTGTGTCCCACCTCCTCTAGCCACACCCATCTGATTATGGTTACCTCCAAATTAGTAATCCATGAATTGCATGTATGCCTATATCATTCTGTACCTCATAATGATGTATGATTACAATGCACCAATAAATTAAAAAATATAGAAAAAAATACTCGTCATCTATCAGTGGACTTGCCCACTGAAGAAGTTAGAGACCTGATTAATTATTTCATCTCTGAAAATTTCTGTATTGTCAACACATTAGCTTTTCTGAGGATCATTCTATATCCAACTCATTATAATTATCTGACACCAAGAAAAGGAATTAATAAGAAAAGACCAATATCCCTAATGATTATACAAGAGACTAGCAAATGGAATTCAGTAGCTTATTAAAAGGCATCAAGATCCAATTGGCACTTATCCCAGGCATGCAAGGATGGTTCAACATAAAATTATTAATCAAAGCTATACACCATACTAAAGCATGAAAGAATAAATCACACGCTCATATTAACTGATTCGGAAGAAGCATTTAAGTTAATCTAGCAGTTTCATTGTAAATGATTAACAAGTGAAGAATACAAGGGAACTTCTTCAACACGAGAAGGAGGACACAGATATGCACACAACTAGAGCTGGTGAGCAAATTCAACAAGTTGCAGTTATATTTCTATATAATAGCAGTGAACAATAGGAACAAAAATTAAGAAAACAATTACACTTACAATAGCAACAAATAAATTATATAGGAATATACTTAATAAAGTAGGTGAAAGACTTTTACACTTATAATTACAAAATACTGTTATAAGAAATTAAAGACTAAAATGAATGAAGAGATACTTCATGTTCACAGATCAGAAGAATGAATATTGTTATGACAGCAATATTCACAAAGTGACCTACAGATTTGAAAAATCTCTGCCAAAACACCAATAGTCTTTTTTTTTTTTTTTTGCAGAAATAGAAAGGCAAATCCTAAAACTCTTATGCAATTGTTGGGGCTGGACAAGAGGACATGGAGAATGCCTGCTTATTGGGCACAGGATGTCACTCTAGAGAAAAGAAAACATTTTATCATCAGATAGCTGTAAATGGGTTTGTAACTGAACTAGTTCAATGCTATCAAAGTGTGCACATTAACATGGCACAATTAGAAGGCAAGCTATGATAGGCATGTATTGTCACAATTGTAAGGGGACATTTATAAACTAAACTGCAGCAGTGTGGTAGGGTCTCATTCTGGGAAGGGCAGCTGGGCTGGTGCACAGAAAATCAAAAGGGACATATTTAGAGCCTAAGCCCTGCTTTCAGCCCAGCCCAGATACCACAGGCACCTGTGGCAAACATCATCCTGAGAGAGAAAGAGGTTTGCAGCATGTAAAATACCTGCCATATGATGATACTCCATCAGCAGTAACCATGAAGACAGAATGGGAGCCCCTGGGAGAGGCAGGCAGGTTCACCTGAGACCACTGGAGGGGTGATGTGGACTGGGAGGACAGGTACTTATGCTAGGTGGCATGCTGGACCCTGTGTGGGGCAGGGCAGGCTTCCTGGAGGAAGATCAGGAGAGCTAGGGCCCTCCCCTCTGTCCTGGCACCCTAAGCCAGAGGAGGTCTCTTCTGTTCTTTCTGTAGGGGAGGAAGGAAAGTGCCTCGTGACTCCAGCTCATCACGGGCCTTTATTCTGCTGCTGCTGGTGCAACAGGCAGCAGGTTCTAGACCCTCCACACCTGCTTCAGCCAAAGGGACTCCTTCTCTCTCTGCGAGTTTCTGTCCTCTTTATGCACCTCTGGCCTGTCCCACAGGATGAGTGGAGAACTAAGCTGAGAAAATTGAACATTAAACAGGTTGTCAAGCCTCACTTCTCTGGATATGACTGACCCCATGTTAATCCTAACAAGAACTAATGTTTACCAAACATGTACTATATAAGCTCTCCACATGCATTTACTCATTTAATCCTCACAACTCTCCTTCCAAGTTGGAAGTATTAGTTTTAAATTTTAGATGAGATTCAGGTTCAAAGAGGTTAATTGTTCCAAGGTAACAGAGCACTTACACTGCGGGAGAGAGACCTGTGCTTTTATTACTCTTTTACTCTGTGGGGATGTCTCTCAATGACTATCTCTTTTTAACTTCGGTAATCTGTGAGCCAAGAAGTGGCCGAGGTCCACGCACTGCTATGCATGTGAGCCCAAGCAAGCCTGTGTAAAATGCCCCTGGCCTTCATGGGGATTATTCTGTTTCACAGATACCACCTCCCTTCTCTAGCTCTGCTTTCACACCTCCACACTCTCATCTCCTTCCTTCTCTTCTCTCTTTCCTTCTCCCCAACCCAAACTTCTTGAACCACATTAGAAAGCAGAGTTTTTCAGAAAGAACCCCTACTCTGCCAATCATTGCTGTGTGATCTTGGGCAAGCAACTTCATCTCTCTGGGTCTCACTTTCACACAGAGGGAGATGTTAACAGTGTTAATCTCACAGGGTTATTAGGAGATTTAAATGGGATTGAGCACAAAATGCCTCCCCCAGAACATTCCCTGTATCTCTAGACTCCCTAAACACATATCTCTGTTCAGAGACCTTAAAGCTTGGGGGTTACATGCCCATGTCTCTGGAGTCAGACAGATGTGGCTTTTGAGGCCAGTTCTGTCCTGTGTGGGCTCTGGCTTCAAGCCCAAAGTCACAGCAAGCAGTCCATTCAGGCTGAGCCCTGCACAAGGCTACCCAGCCAGGGGAGCAGCAGAGACGATGCCCAGCCCAGATCTGTGGGCCACCACCTGCGCCCCCATGCAGAAGTGTCTTCATAACAGGTCCAAGCACTGGAAGGCCTGGGGACAGCCTGCTGGGACAGGCCAGGTCACCTCCCTGCGCCTATGATTGTCCACAAAGGGAGATAACACTCCCTACTCTGTAGGTATCAAAGAATAAAATAGAATTGGAGGAGCCCTGGTTCAGGACTCTTAAAATGGAGTTGGAGGCCCTTGTTAAATTTGGCCTCAGACTTGTCTACAGCTGGACCACTGAGCCAGGCCTGCACATGGCCCAGATGCACTGTAGGCCCTCGGACTAGGTCATACTACAGCTAACTAGCTTTTGCTAACTATGTGTGAAACCTCCCTGCCTCCTCTAAATTACCAAGATATTGAGGTGACCCCCTCCAATCCCTTTTAGTGTCAGTTACCATTCCTGTTAAGCAGGGGATGTAACCATTACCTCCCCATGGTTTGTTTGTTTGTTTGTTTGTTTGTTTGTTTGTTTTGTGTGGTACTGGGGATGGGATGCAGGGGCTTTCTACCTCCACGCTATACTCCCAGACCTAATTTATATTTTATTTGGAAACAGGGTCTCACTAAGTTGCCGAGAGCCTTACTAAGTAGCTGAGGCTGGCTTCGAACCTGCAAAATCTTCCTGTCTCAGCCTCCCAAGTGCTGGGATTACAAGTGTGTGCCACCACGCCTGGCTTTCCCCATGGTTTAAAATTATAAATACGGCCACTATTTTGTAAAACCTGAGAGCACATTCAAGACTGCTGGAATCTGTTTTCTTTTATTGCAATCCTGATTAGTCCCCCCATAAATATGATTATCTGTGTTCTTGATTGGGTTAATTTTATTCTTGGTCAATACAGGGTTCCTAAAAGGTTTGCCTGAGATTAATTCCTATAAAAGGCTTGACCCATGTCTGTCCACAGTATATGCTCAATAACAAGTAATCACTTGGTTTTTAGTAGCCTTGTAAGAGCTCCTAAAGCAACCCATTCAGAACGACACTAACTCTTCTGAGCTTTATGTCACCTTTAAAACCACTTCCCTGCAGTTTGCACCAAAGACACTGTAGGTCAACATTGAATAAACTTAATCCTTTGTCTATGAGCAAATATTGAGAGAGCCCTCAGGAGATCCTGAAGCTTCTCTTCTCCTGCATAAACATGGCCTGTTTCTTCATTCCCTCCCCTCTTGGGCTGATTTCAAATTGTCTCCCCACAGGTATGGCGGCAGCTGGCACACACTACGGTGTTCTGGTGTCCTCACCTGGCTGACTCCCCACTCCCCGTTCCTCCATCCCCAGAGATCTGCCTTGGGACTGGTCCATAAAGCTGTTAGGCCTGCAGAGGCAACTCAGGATTCCTGCAGAAGGAAACCATCCACAACATGGGTTTGTTCCTGGAGCACTAGCAAATTAGGGTCATGGGTCTGATAGCTGGAGGGGTGCACTGCAAATCATTCTTTCCCTAACTATCCCTTAGCTTTCCTCAGGAATCCCTTGCCTCAAACTTTTGCCCACCAATGTCAGATGATCAGGCTCCCACAGATAGGTCAGAGAAACCTCAGGCAGATCTTGAAAAAGGGCATTCAACGTTAAGATCTGTATCTATTCTGAGGACTCGCCGATTATGAAAATGAAAGCAACTAGCTTTGCCACTTTGGTTCTAAATGGTGTTCTGCCTTTGTATATGGGCCTCTGTTCTCAAGGCTTCAAGGCTTCTGAGCAGAAGCAGACATTACTGACAAAGGAAGTGGCTTTGCTTCCAAATACCCAATTCTGTTCAGTTTTCTAAATGACTAACAGGAAACCCAGCCTGCATACCACTCTGCTCAAGTCTGATGGCTTCTCTCTGATCCTCCTTCGTTTCTTACCAGTGTAAGATCAGGTCATCTTGCCCACCCCAGGGTCCTCAACTTTTGAGTGGGGGACAGAAAAGGCAGAAAAACTTGAGGAATATATAGGATACCATATAAGTAAAAATCACTGATATCATAGCCTGCCCTATCTTGCTCACAAGACAGACAAGTGGAAAAAGGTTACCCATGACTCCTCAGCCAGACCAGCTTCCCATGGAGAAGGAAGCTCTCACACCCTGGAGAATACTGACACATTCCTCCTGGAAGCTGGGACCTCTTCCTGTATCAAAATATTATACCCAGGAGCCATGGTAGCAATTGCTTTACTTCCAAGCCCACCAAGACTAAAGTGCTTATGGTCAAGGATCAAAGGTGTGTTCCCAAGTACTGGGGTCATCAAGGACTCCAATAAGGACTCTTATATTGGGCACACTAGCTTACTAAGTGGCCAGAATATTTATTTTGAGGCAGATGGGACTTCAGATAACTCTGAAAATCTAACCCACTGGTCAGCTACCCATTCTACCCAATGATATTAAAGTGATTAGCTCATTAAGAATGAACACAGGTTTGAGGCCAGCTTCAGCAACTTAGAGAGGTCCTGTTTCAAAATAAAAAATAAAATAAGACTAGGGGTGTGGCTCAGAGGCAGAATGTCCCTAGTGAACATTCAATCTCCAGTACTAAAGTAAATAAACAATTATAACCCAAATCAGGAGAAATAGGGTAAAAATAAACACAGTTGTTAAAGTACTATAGTTCAGATAAACAACCAAGGTGAGGTCTCTGTGTTTTGTGCAATGTTAGAAAATAAACACAATGCATGCCTTTACTTATAGGTGAGGAGACGGAGGCGCAGAGAGATGGGTAAATGATTATGTACTAGATAGAAAGATAATCCAGAATTCGAACCACTGTACACACTGCTTTCCAAGAAAATAGTAGATGTTGGTTGAGTGCCTATTATATGCCAAACACATGCTCCATGTTTTTTTCCAAGAGATATTCAAGGAGACACCTACTGTGTGCCAACTACTGTCCTTGGCACTGGGGCTACCATGGTAGGAAAAAAACAGAAAAGACCAACACAATCTTTGGCAATTACCTGCATCAACTCATTTAATCATCATAGTAAACCTTCAATTATCCTCTGCATGACATGTAAGAGTCCCAAAGAGAAGTGAGGGAACTTTTCCAAGACCACACAACTAAAAAGCAGTTAAAACATGGATTCACACTCAGAACAGAGTCCACAGTCTTTGCTTCCCTGACCAGCCTATTGCCGATGTCATACTTTATTCTATATACCATAAAATCATGTATGTCTTGACTTTCTCTCCAGCCTCAGCAGTGGTAGAGGCTGAGCCCATCGTTTTGACTACTGAATTCCCACCTGGCCCCCAGCTGAAATGTGATCAATATTTACTGAGCTTTTTGTAAGTACTTGTTGGGCTGAAGGGATGTGAATGAACATGAAGGACAGGTATGCCCCTTTTTCTGACTACACTCTTTCTTGAATTTCTTTAGACTGCCTCAAGAGATGCTGACCCAGCATGACTGCCAATTTTAATGGCAGCCATCAAGGGCCCTGTGGTCCTTCAAGATGGATCTATATCTCATCTGGGACCCTGCCATCTGCTAACATGTTTGAAAACAGAAGCTTCAGCCAATATCAAGTGTTAATAGAGTTTAGGCAAGTGGCAGTATAAGAGCAAAAACAATAGCAGAGAAAGAAAATGGAATTTCCTGAAGCTCACTTCTCTAACCCCTGAGCTGGGCTTTGGAGAATCTCCACTCCAGGGGGAAATAGAATTCACCAGCAGCTCCACTTCGGATTCAAGTGCAATGTGCACACTGAAATACATAAGCAGTGTGGACAAGGCTAAACCACTCTGGACAAGGCTGCAGGGGATCTCAGCATCAAAGCAACATCTCCAGGTTGCATCTGGAGAACCCAAGGGCAAGCCATCAGCCAATGACGCAGGAGATTCTCAGCTGCGGGGATAAAAGAGAGTGAGGAGGAGTCCCTTCACCAGCCAGGAGAGCACAGGGGGATCACCAGCGGAACTAGCCTCCACTGAACACTTCCTACATACCAGACACTGTTCCAAAGTCATTACACACAGCCACCAATTTGGTCATCTCCACAATTCATCTCTATTTTACAGACAAGCTTACTGAGGTAGCAAAAGATGGAGAGAGAGCACAGCCCGGGTGCCACAGCGAGGGAGGAGCAGAGCTAGAGTCCACGGCAGGTGCCGGGTATCCTCCACCATGCACCTCCTGTCACTCTCTAATGGAGATGGATTTGGCACCTGCACCATGCTAGAAGCTTCATGCCCCTTATTAGATGGTGATAACAATTTTCTGGGCTGCATAGTATTGTGCTGTTCTTCGTGAGCAGAGTGACATGCACAGCCAACAGGAGGGGTGTTAGAGTTCCAGTGAATTCTCTAAACCAGTGATTCTCAAGGGTTATTTTTGCACCCTCATTTTGCTGGGTCAGGTGAAGAGGTGATAGGTGCTACCGGCAGCTGGTGGAGAGAGGCTGGAGATGGCACTTAACCCCTTGCCATGGTTTAGATATGGTCTGATGTGTCTCTAGGTGTTGATATGCTGCAGGCCTGGTCCCAGGGTGGCTGTATTAAGGCCTGGTGGGACCTTTAAGAGGCAGGGCCTAGTGGGAGGTGATTAGGTCACTGGGAGTACTACATCCGGAAAGAATTAATGTAGTTCTCACAAGCTCCAGCTTGTTCTCCAGAGAGTGAGTTGTTATGAAAAAAAAAAAAAAAAAGGCAAAAGCAAGCCGACCCTTCCTGAGTCTCTGACTTCCTTTCTGGATGTGATGGCTCTAACCTCACCCTTGCCATTGTGGTGCCATGAAACCCTATCCAGAGGCTGAACAGATGAGGCCATATAACCTGAGACATTCAGCCTCCAAACCTGAGCTAAACAAACCTCTTTTCTTTATAAGTATCTAGCTCCAGGTATATTGTTACAGCAACAAAATACCAGGACACCATCCTACAATGTACAGGACAGCCCAGTATCAAAGAAACCTCTGATTCTCAGCATCAAGAGTGCCAAGGCTGAAGAGTTCCACTCTAAAACATCAGGCCAGACTCTGATTCCCAGCACTCCCACAGACACAGGCATGTGTATATATGCTCACACTCTTAACCAAGCCTACACACACACACACACACACACACACACACACACACACACACTATAGAGTTGGAAGAGGGGTGTTAGGATGAAATCACCAGATCAGCCTACTCCCTATATAGAGAGAGTCTCCAGCAGCCTGCGGGGGCCCTGCAGGTTAGGAAAGTGGGGAGATGGTGCTGGCTGTCTTGCAGCTTCTGTGAAATCTAGCTGAAGAGACAAAACAAACATACAAGGAACAAAGAGCCATCTTGAAAGTAAAGTGTCAAGTGGAAAAGAGGAAAAGAAAGGCCCCCGTAACAGAAGCGAGACTGCAGGGAGGGAGGGCAGAAGGCCCAGGGAGAGACTGCAGCAGCCCCGAGGGGTGCGAAGGGGTCGGAGGATGGGAGAAGGGGAGTGAGCAGGTGTGACAGACAGCAGGGTGTGGACTGGTGGGCTTGGCACAGTGGCAAGTGCAGGAGCTCTGCATCTGGACACCAGTTCAGGAACACTATCTATTGCTGACACCCTCACACAGGACCCAGCCTTCCAGCAAAAAGGGGAGCGAGTTGGGGAGATGAAGGTAAGATCAGGCAACTCCATGTACCTGAACCTTATGAGACCCCCAGAAACTAAAATCCTCCAGCTTCCAGCCTCCCCAGCCCACGCATCCATTCCCTGTCCACCTGCTCATCCAAGTACCCACCCAACCACTACTAAGGCGGTGCCTGCCAGGCTGGATGCTGTACTAGAAGAGCAAGGGGGCTCAGTGTTGCTATCTTTGAGCTTATGTTCTATGGAGGACCCCAAGATACACCCATACAAGACTGCAATGGATTACAAAGGGGGTGATGCAGGAGTCATCATATCAAGCAAGGGTGCACCTGCTCTGCCTGTGGAAGGGGAACACAAATAGTAGTAATGGTGCTCTCTGCTGCCTCACACAGAAAGCCAGATTACTGCTGGACTGCAAGCCTCCTTAAGGCAGGGGCTCTGGGCCCTGATACCTAGCTCGGGGTGATCACACAGAGGAAGCTTATCAAGCTTAGTTGATCTCAATAAATTATAAAATTATTTTCTAACTCTAGGCAGCTCCTAGCTCTAGATATTTATACCCCTGGCAGAATGCCTTGGCTAGTCTTTTGTGTCAGTTTACAAAATAGTTACTGAGCATATTTTACCAGGGACTTTAACTGACCTTCATGAATGGGAGTTCATGGAATCATAATACAAGCTGCCCACATTCATATTTTCATGGGAAGATGGGCTCATGGCTTCTATTGGACTCTCAAGGGGACCCACTGTTACTATATCAATTAGTTGCTCTGACCTCTCACATCCCTGCTATTGCTTTGGAGCTGAATGGACTCAAAGTTAATCCCAATAGAGCTCTAGACACAGACAATGAATTCCCTAGTCTAGTGGAGAAGCTAGCAGATATTTACATAACTAAAAGACAAGGTCTGAATGTGTTCCCCCAAAAGTTTCTGTGCAGAAAACTTAATCCCTAAATATATATATGTTAATAGCATCTGGAGGTGGAGCCCTTGGGAGGCCATTAGTATTAGATGAGGTCAGGAAGGTGGGGCCTCCATGATGACATCAGGAGCTTTAAAGAAGGAGAAAGACCTGAACTAGCTCTGTCGCCTGCTCAGGTCTCTCCATGTGAGGCCTGCCGCCATCTTAGGATGCAGCAGGGAGGCCCCCACCAGAAGCTGGGCAGTGCTCACCAGTGATCCTGAACTTTCCAACCTCTAAAAACAACAGCCAAATTTAATAAACTTCTGTCGGGCTAGGGGGTATGCACCTATGATCCCACTACTTGGGAGGCTAAGACAGGAGGATCACAGGTTCAAGGCTAGCCTTTGCAACTTAGCAAGACCCTGAGCAAATTAGCAAGACTCTGCTTCAAACTGAAAAAAATAAAAATAAAAAGGCTCAGGTACCAAAAAATTAATAAACTTCTATTCCTCATTATTTTCTCAATCTGTGGCATTTAGTTATAATATCAGAAAATGGACCAAGGCATAATGTAAATAGTAGCAAGTTAAATAAAGTAGAAGGGATAAGATATGATCAAAATAAGCCCAGGCCAGGTTGCATTCCCATGAGACTGTGAATGCTTATGCACCTCAATTTCCTCATCTGTGAAGTAAAGATAAAAGCACCCACCTCCCAGGGTAGTTGTGAGGGCTAAACACAAGAACACAAGTCCTTTTAAGCCAGGCGTGGTGGCACATGCTTGTAATCCCAGCATTCGGGAGGCTGAGACAGGAGCATCACGGTTCTCAGCCAGCCTCAGCTACTTATGTAGGCCCTTTGCAACTCAATGAGACCCTATTTCAAAATAAAGAATAAAAAATAGGGCTGGGGATGTAGTTTGGAGGTAAAATGTCCCTGGGTTCCATCCCCAGTATCAAAAAAAAAAAAAAAGTACCATGCTATAAAAGCTGAAGGTGGTGATACTGTTGATGGAAACATTGGTGACCACTGAGATCCAGGGTTTTAATTAGAGAAATCTGATACATAGTTTCATTCTCCCAGCTGTCCATGTCACACGCTTGGGGTCACCCAGGACTCCTGTCTACCTCTCATACCAATATCCAATCCATTAGAAAATCCCATTTGCTCCACCTACAACACAGCTGTCCAATCTGGGCTCATCTCTGTTACCTCCACTGCCACCTTCCTGCCATCTCTTATTTAGGTTGCTGTGGCAGCTGTCTAACTGGCCTCTCAGCTACCATGCTTAATTCCCCTTTATTATCCACAGTAAAACTGCTAGAATAGTTCTTTTAAAATGAGACAGATGGTTCTATAATTCTGCCCCAAATCCTGCAATACTTCCTTTCCATATGATGCCTACTGCTCCATAGTTGCCCCTTACAGAATCTACTTCCTACTCTTCTGCCCCCCTGTTCACCCTAATCTGACCACACTAACCTCTGCCCAAGAGGCTTCCTTCTCAGGATCTTTGCATTAGCTACTCTTTTTACCTAGAATGTTCTTTCTCAGACAACTGCCCATTGCCACTGCTATCCAGGCAAGCACAAAACCCCACTTTATAGGCAAACCTTCAGGATTTAGCTGGCACCAGAGGCAACCCTTTGCTGCAACCAAACATGCCATTGGCAGTGTCCTGGGCTGGACATTGCATCACATAATCCAGCCCAGCAAACACCTGCTGAGCATCCGCTCTCTTCAGACCCTGCGCTGCCCTGCGTCTCCTTCCACCATTTTAGTCCAGGCTTTGATCCAAGAGACACCATGTTGTCAGAGGAAACCTAAGTCCTCTGAAGTGAAGAGTAGAGAGAGGTCTGGGCAAGGATCCACGTGGACGGTCACATTTCCCTCCTGCCCCCTTTCCTGTTACTGCAGATTTAAACCAGTGCAGAGGCCTACAATGTCCTGCTTGGGACATAGGGACAAAAGATGATTTTCTCCAAGGAGAACAAAAGACTAAGTAAACTTAAGCAGTTCACCAACTCAGCCTGACTGCTTTTCAATTCACACCAATTACAGGCAGCGAGAAGCAGAGAGAAAGTGCCT
Organism: Muscardinus avellanarius; assembly: GCF_963383645.1. Classification (NCBI taxonomy): domain Eukaryota; kingdom Metazoa; phylum Chordata; class Mammalia; order Rodentia; family Gliridae; genus Muscardinus; species Muscardinus avellanarius. The sequence continues at coordinate 21,447,766 of NC_137793.1, read as the reverse complement.
AGTAAAGGGAACATGTGTGGTGCTCCCCAGGTTCCTCTGGAGTTGAGTGGTAATAAGTATCATCCTCCCCCATTTGCACAATATATGCTATGGCACACAGACCGTGGCGCCATGTGCAATTGACTATTAAAGACCTGTAAGCTGAAAAACAACAACAATAAACCCAAAGGTCCAGAAATTAGCAGAACAGTAAGTTGACTACATTTCCTGTCTCAAATATATGGTCTCCGGAGGAAGCAGAGCTTAGAAAATACAATCTGTCATCAAAGCTCATGCAAACACATGGTTTGGGAGCGCAACATGGTTGGGGGCAAGACAGCACCTGAATTATGAAGCTATTATATACTTAGGCATTAGGATAATCTCCTTACATGGACTCAGTCGGCCAGCCCAGTGGGCATTCCTAAACAATTCTGAGATGCTGAAGCATCAGCAAGTAGGACCAGGCACCTTAAAATTGGTGGTAGAAAGAAATTGGACTTTTGATCCATGTGTTTTTGTTACACCAGACCCATTTGAGGTCCAAAGATAGAGTTGGCCTGTATTGTAAATATACATGTATTCAGATCCCTCCAAGCATTCCCTTTAGAATTCTTTTACCATGCTCCTCAGAGGCCTTCTCATATCATCCAATTTAAAACTACTCCCTACAATATTCTGTCTTTCAGTAGCACATACCACAATTTGTAATTGTATGCTTATTGATTGAGCCACAAAATTCCTTTTTGTTTTCCCTGTGAGAGTATATACTCCAAAGGGGCAGGGATCATATTAGCCTAGTTCTAGTCATCTTAGGGACTAACACAATGCCCAGCACATGGGAAATGTCCAATAATTATACAGGAAATAAACAAAGAATGACCAACTGGTTGAACAAGTGTGTTTGTATGTGAAGGATGCTCTCCACCCCTTCCCCTTAGCTGTTGCCTTTGGCGATAAGAGCAATACAAGTAGTCCCTCTGGAGTGGAACTTTGCCCCAGGTGTTTGGAATATGTGCCCTCCTGGAGGCCTGGCTGCCCATATTCCCTGGATTTCAGGGTGATTCTTCTGACCCTTGAAATGTAAAACTTGACTCTCCCCTCACTCATGTACCATACACCTTTTTTTTTTTTTTTTTTTTTTTTTTTTGGTGGTGGTATTGGGGATGGAACCCTTCTACCTCCGGGCTACACTCCCACACCTATTTTATATTTTTATTTGGAAACAGGGTCTCTTAAGCCAGTGAGGGGCTTTGAACCTGTGTGATCCTCCTGTCTCTGCCTCCCAAGCTCAGGGATTACAAGCCTGCGCCACCACGCCCAGGCCACACACCTTTTAATTGAATTAGTCTGAGTGAATTTTGTCCCTAATTACCAGAGCCTGTGCTACAATAGAGGCCTCGAGCACACACTGCCACTCCAGATGTCTCAGTATTAGCCCATTCAACCTCTGCAACCAGTTCCTGGGCTGCAATAGCATTACTACATCCATGAAGCAGGGATAGAAGTAGATTCTTTCACGTCTGCAAACCAATGTGAAAAAGACCCTTCTCTGCTTCTGTAGACCTTGCTACGATTTTCCTGGCTCCAAAAAGGACAGTACTAATCCCAAGTAGCTGAGAATAAGACCTTATTTGGAGATAGAGTCTTTACAGAGATGATCAAGTAAAATAGTGGCCATTAGCCTGGGCCCTGATCCAATAGGAGTTGGAAGGTGTCCTTATTGAAAAAGGAAATCTGGAGACAGACTGACACAGGGAGAGTGCCAGGTGCAGAAGGACACGGGGATAGAGCAATACCTGCCCAAGTCAAGGAACACCAGTGACTGCCAGAAAACCACCAGGAGCCAGGAGAGAAATGTAGAACAGATTAATCCTTACAACCCTCGAAGGAAACCACAAATACTCCCCAAACACCACACACAGGTACAAAGCTACAACTGAAAACAGTTTGTATGGAGCACAGGCTTCTGAGGGGAAGGGAATCAAGACACGCCACTCCAGTGGAATGATCATTTTGTGCTGCAGGCAAATGAGAATCAATAGATGCATTAAGAAGCCTTCCTGAGCCTTCTTTTATCTGACTAAAACCAGGAACAACTGGAAATAATATTAGCCATAAATCCTCTCTCCCAGGCAACTTTAATAGTCATGAATAAGTCAGAAAGTTGCCTCCAAAATGCATCTGTCCATATAAGGTGTACCTTCCATTTGTTTCCCCCTATATTTCTCTTTCCACAGTAGGTTGTCCCTAGAAGCCTAGAACATGTTTCCTTTGTCCTGTCACTTCTCAAAAAGTTTACTGTCCCTTTGCCAAGATGCTACACGCAAGCCTGAGTTTCAAACTAAACCTTTAAATGACTCATCTCTGGATACTCCCCTGTGTAAGCGTAGCATGGTGAACATGCTAATAAACTTCCATTTGTTTCTCTGTTGTTAATCTATCCTTTGTTATTTCCATTCACAGGGCTTCATCCAGACAATCTCAGGTAGAGGTAAGAAATGTTTTTCCTCCCTAGGAGCATAACTGAGGACCCATGAAAACTTGCCTGGCAGGCCTAGCTCTAGAGCAAACACATCCTTTTCTACCCTAACCCTCTACCTGAATACTCCTGCCTTGAAGCCCTCTTTTAGAGTCCCTAGATACCATGCCAGAAGAAAGAGATGATCTATTATGGACTTAATTGTGTCTCCCTAAAAATCTTATGTTGAAGTCCTAATCTCTGGTACCTTAGAATATATAACCATATTTTTATAGAAGTGCTTTAGAGAGGTGAATGAATTAAAATGAGCTTTTGGGGGTAAGGTCCTGATCCAATATTATTTTTAAGAAGACCAGGGACACCAAGGACAGGCCTGCATAGAGGGACTGAAGACCATGTGAAGAGTCAGCAATACAGCCCCGTGCAAACCAAGCAGAGGCTACAAGTGAAGCGCTGAAAAAATTAATTTCTGTTGTGTGAGTTAACCAGTCTGTGACATTTTGTTATAGCAGTCCTAGAAAACAAAGACATCAGTATACATGTTCCCTGCTTTGGGAATGGAATTCCTAATTTTTTTAGCTGGTTGCATGGCTGCCTTTGTTGTGGACTACATTTCCCAGCATCCCTTGCAGGTCAGTTTGGTCATGTGAGTAAGTTTTAGCCAATCAAGTAGAAGAGGAAATGTCAAGTTTGTCTTCAGGTAAGTCCTTAAAGGAGAAATTAGGCTTTTCTTGTTCCCTCCATATTTCTTGCTGGCTGGAAAATGAACCTGATGGGTGAAGCTTATGCAGTCAGCAAGGTTCAAGAGGCAGAAGTCACATGCAGAGGAAGCGGTGCAAGGGATGGAAGGAGCTGCCCCACCACCTCCTCATGGGTTATTTCTGAGCTTTCCTCCTGAGAGAAAAATGAACTGGTATCTGGGTCAATCCACTATTTTGGAGGTTTTCTTTCACCTGTAGTCATAACACTCAGTCCTAAATTATACTGTTATTTCTCCACTTTCTCCTTTTCTGTACTCCCTTCTCTCCTGGGAGGAACAAGTTCTCAGCACTGAACTGAGTCTTTGCTGAGAGCATTAAAATAGTAAAGGCAAAAAGCAGTGTGAATTAGAAGTGGGCTCTGACCAGATCGCTTATTCAGGCAGCCAATAGACAGTTAACATCATTACCCTCTTTACCTTCTCATCTAATGTGCAATTCCTGTGCTCTCCCAACTCATTACACCTACTTCTTACAGGTGATACCACTGCTCAAAACTCCCAGGATTCACAAGAGTCTGCACTTGGCTTGGCACTCAGAGCTCTTCATAATTGGGCTAGAATATCTACCTCTCCTATGTTCTTTTTCTCTCCAAACCTCTACTTAAACCAATTCAGGCTACTTCTCACTTGACACACATGATATACACACTCCTGCTTTCTGCCTTTACCTGTAAGCCCATTTGAAGGCCACTTACCTCACACTAGGTGAACTCTGGGCGTGTGTTTCCTCATCTCAAAAATGGGAATAATAATATACTGCCTCACACGGATGTTCCAAAGTCAAAGATTCTGCATGAGAATGGAGTTTTCCAAACATCCAAGTACTACATGCTTACAAGGAATGAATGTCTTGAAGTGGCATTGAGCACAAACTTCAATGTCTCTCTTTGTGTTCTACCAACTGCTAGTTTAGTCCTTTGAATTCAGTCCGCCATTCTCATTGGACCAAGCATACTACTAAGTGTGTGACATGCATTACCTCTGTCCTCACCAAGACCTCAAGGGACCTGGGTTTCAGACGAGCAAACAGGCCTGGGCCTGAACTCGGATCTGACTTCAGAGCCCAAGCTTCTAACCTCACACATGATTCCTTTAGGCAGAGGCTGTGTTCTTTCTTACTTTGTAAGCACATTGCCCTGTCTTTGACATCCTCAATAGACTCCTACTGCAGGTCTTCTCTGAAACACATGATCACATGTCAAGGCTGCAGCAGAAAGGAAAAATCCTGGCCAGGGACTGACATAAGAGTCAGACAGCAAGATAACTGAGAAAGCAAGTGATTCTGCCCCAGAGAGCCCCATAAAACAGTGCTGTAGACACCAGCAGCCCTCACCAGTGAAGCCACAGGAAGGATGGACAAAAGCCACTTGTTCTGGAAAGGAAACCAAATGGGAACGCACTCCGAGACGGTCTAGACATCCTGACCCCTCACACAACTCTAGCTTTCTATCTTTATTTCTATCTGGTCAGAGCCCACTATCTCAAATGATCCTAAAAGCATGCTTTGACGTAGGTAGGTATTAATACCTGAGCTTGCAGTGATAAAATTGGAGCACAGATCTATCTGTAAATCGTGACTGGGGTTGGAGCAAGAAGCTGGCCTCCTTCCTCTCAGGCCACTTGCTGTTTCTTCTTGACAGATGGCCCTCTTCCCCATATCATCAAGCCTAAGCCTAGCCTGGCCCTCCTTCCCACCCACCCAGGGCCTGCAGATGAGGCTTGGAGATTACAGTCATTAAGTCTGTCATTTACCTGCAGGGATAGGTAGTCTCTTTGGTGTATAGGTAGCTACCAGGTGCTTTCACGCTCCCTACAGGGTCACGGGTCTTCTAACCCCCATATTTTCTTAAGGAGGCATGGAAAATAAATACCAGCCATACCACCTGATCAAGAAGCAGCTGAGACATAACAGAGTCCAGAACCTCCCAATCTACACTAGTGGGACAGCCAGTGTCAGGGAGGATAATAACCTTCCTCCATCCCTTAGCCCTATTCCATTCTGCGATTGCATGCTGTCACTGGGGTCAAAAAGGACAGAGTCTAAAAACAATAACTGACAAGTGAGGATTACTTGGCACAATCATTATCATAGGAGCTTTGTGCAGATGAAGTCATTTAGTGATTCTACACGTACCCCAAAAAGCAGGTGCTAATATTGACCTCATTATGTGGGCCAGGGAACCAAGGAATGGAGGGAGTGATTAATTTTCTCCAGGTGACAGGGCTTGGAAGTGTGGAAGCTGGAATCCAAGCTTAGGCAGCCTGGCCCCAGAGTCTAGGACTCCACCCCACAGCCCAGGAGCCATACAACCCAGGTGTTGACTGCAGCTCTCAGAGCAATAGAGGGAACCAGTAATATTACCCTCAGACTCCCCCATTAAGCGCCCCAGACTGAATACTGTGCCCTGCCTGCCAGTTCCTTAGCCTGGCATTTACAGGCCTCCCCAGTGTGGCTTCAGGTTACTCTGGGCTCAATCATTTCCTTCATCTTACCTTTCCTGGATATGTGCTGAGATCAGTTCCACGTGGGTCTCCCGTGGACGCACTGTCCCCTCCACCTACACGACCCATCCCATTCACCAGGCTCTGCACACCCTTGCGTAGGTTATCAGCCCGATACCCCCAGCTGGAAGGACCAAAACTGGAGAAACTCAGAAGTTCAAAAGGGTCTCTCCTGACTCAAGTTCAAACTCCCCACTTTATAGACCAAGCAGCTGAGTCCCCCAGAGGCTCTGGATTATTGTGTGTTGTCAGGGTGGTGGCCACAGTGCCAGTGCTCAGCATGGGACCAGAGAAGTCTGAGCTGCCCCAGGGAAGGGTTTCTCAAACACGAGCCTAGCAGACCCCTGCATCAGACCCCTGCATCTGGTCACTGTTGGCACTTGGGTTGTCTAGTGCCTCACCTGCTGGATCTTCCTCTCTGGGGTGGTGTTTGCTGTCACCCTGTGTGGCAGTTTTTAAATTCACACGTAAGTGTATGAGGATTGCATCACCCATGCCACTTAGGAGGAGCGAGTACCTGCACCTCCCTTCCCCCAGCCACCACTTCCGCCCTCAGCCTGAGGCGGAGGCCTCTGGGAGTTTAGATGGCTGTAGCCGATAAAGCTGGCTTCTTGGTCATCCCCAGATCACTGGAAAGGAGGCTTTCTCCCCAGATGCCCTGGATTGTGGGAAGGATCCTTCCCTCCAGCCCCACACCCCAAACTTGCACAGGCTTTGATGTCAATTCTGGGCCATCTAGCCCTGGAGGAAGAGGAGGGGAAGCAGGTAGATGGATGGAGCCTTCAACAGGGGTGGAAGGAGACACGCTGGACCCGGGCAAGGCAAGTCTCCAGATGGTGTGACGGAGCTCACGGCTCATGGTTTAGAAGGCCGAGCCTGGGCTAACGGGCCAGGGACCACGCACTCAGCTGCACAGCATCTCCAAAAGCACAGTGCTCAGGATAAAAGGCAGCTCCAGGCACGAGGAAAGAGAGGTCCTCAGACTGGCCCTGCCTGCCTGGCAGGGTGCCCACCTCCCTCCCAGACCCAGGCCTCCCCCTCGCTCCCGCGCCCTCCAGCAGGCTGAAGGAGCCACTGCACCCAGGCCCCCAGGGTGGCCTTGCCCCTCGCCTGTGGCACAGGCCCAGCAGCATCTTCCCACATGGGGCTCTCCGGCCACCTGCCCGTCTCCCAGCTGTGGCCAGCACCTAAACCTACCCACGCCTTGCCGCTCCTTGTCGGTTTTGCGCCAGGCGGTCATGGCTGGGCCGGGACCTTCAGGGCCTCTTGTCCTGGCCTCTTGGGGAAGCCAGCCTGGGGTGGCTGGGTGCTGCAGGGCCCCACTTCCTTCCTCTTCTCTGACTTTCAGGGACCGCCCTCGCCTCGCCTAGCCTCCCCAGGCTCCCGCTCTCTCTTCCCCACTCTCCCTGGGCTGCTGCGCCCTCACTAGTGGCTAGAAGGCTTGTAGCCACCCCAGCCGCAAAACCTGAGGGCTGCCTGCAATTTGTTTTTCTCCAGGCAAATAGGCAGAAGCCAGGCAGGAACCTGGGGCCATTCAGGCCACCAGAAAGGCAGAGAAGCGCCCTGGTTTCTGAGGTAGTGACTGAATGGAATTGAATATTTAAGTCAGATTTGGCTAGAAATCACAAGCATTGCTGTCGATATGAGGAAACACAGACACATGTCCATAGAAGGTGACGTAGCCCAGGTCTGGAGCCCTTGGGCTCTGTCCTCCCATCTCTGCCTGGGAAGCCCTCCGCAGCCCAGCTGGTGTCACTCTAGTACCTGCTAACTCATCCCTTCTGATTCAGAAGGGTGGCCCCCTTCCCCATGTGCCCCCGACTCCTGGAGATGGTGTGCCTGGGCCCGGGTGTTGGATGCCTGCCTGCAGGTTGCCCCAGCACATCTGTATGTCAGCTGCAGCTGCTGCCAGGCTATCTGCTTGAGTAGCTTCTAATAGTCACGGCCACTAGCTTCTGTGAGTGGGTTCTGAGTAGCACCAATGGCCAGGAGCTGACCCTCATACTCACCTAACTTTGACCTACCAGAAAGGATAAGTCAAACACCCCCAAAGGCTCTATTTAAAAGACTGTGAGTAGCCACAAGTAATTAGGTAGGCTACAGGAAGAAGACAGGCAGAGCCTGGCAGTCAGATAATTCTGCCTGAAGCTAACAGTCCATGGGAGAGAGGGTTACAAGAGGAGGGAGGATCAAAAGATTCCCTGCAGCCGGGCAGTATGTGGAGGCTGAGACAAGACCATAGGTTCAAGGCCAGCAACTTAGGCCCTCTGCAACTTAGTGAGACCCTGTTTCAAAGTAAAAAATAAAATAAGGCTGTGAGTATAGCTCAGAGGTAGAATTCCTCTCAGTTCAATTTTCAGTACCACAGGGTGGAAAAATATTTTTCCTGCTTATATGGAGTTATCCTAATTCTGTTAATGTTAGCCTCAGGCCACATGGGGGCCCATATGTGTGATCCCGGTACTTGGGAGGCTGAAACAGGAGAATCGCAGGTTCAAGCCCAGCATGATAACTTTGGCAAGACTCTGTTTCAAAATAAGTAAGTAAATGAAAATTAAAAATAGGGCTGGGAGTGTAGCTCAGAGGTAAAATGGCCCTGGGTTCAATCCCTAATACAAAGAAAAAAAGGCAGTGCATGCTTGTAATCCCAGTACTTGGGAAGCTGAGACAGGAAGATCTCAGGTTTGAGGCCAGCCTCAGCTTGAAGTGAGGCCTTCTGCAATTTAGTGAGACCCAGTTTCGAAAATAATAAATAAAAAATAGGTCTGGGGGTGTAGCTTGGAGGTAGAACACCCCCTGGTTCAATCCCCAGTACTGCAAAAACAAAACAAAACAAAAAAAAACTTGCTGCTAATTAACATGCTGCAAAGCTGCCAGTGCAATTGATCTCACCTGTAAGCCTAGTCCTCCGGTCTTAAGTTTAATATCCCTCAGTGCACCCTTCATATACTTCAGGACACGCTTGAAAGTTGATCACACACAAGCCACTCGTGATGAGATTCTAGCCTCCTCTCCAGCTTCCTCTACCCCTTCTCATACCACCACATCCCTGCCCCACAAGCAGTCACCCTCAACTCTTAACCAGATGCCATGGTTTGAAGTCTCCTAAAAGTGCCACAAGTTCCCACATCTCTGGGCTCTAGAGTTCTTCCCCTTCCTCCACAAAAGTGAAATAAAATAAAAATAAACATCCTTCTCTGGGAAGACTTCCTGGGTGACCCTCCCAACACCTCCTCTGGATAGCCTCCTGGGTACCACAGCAACCATGCTCCAAACTGCTGCCCTTACTCTTTAACTGCCTGTTCTGTGGGCAGGCTCTTTCCGCCTAGCTGCCTAGGCTCACATGGTGGACACAGGACATCACCTTGCTCCTTGTACATCTCTGATTGGTACTGATTCTTCTTCCAGAGACAGAGGCCCTGCACTGGCAGTCTGAAGGCCAAATCTGGAGGGGACCTATTTATTCAACAATCAAATTTGGTTCTCATGGTGAAGAAAAAAAGGAAAGAAGGAAGAGAGGGAGGGAGGGAGGGAGGGAGGAAGGAAGGAAGGAAGGAAGGAAGGAAGGAAGGAAGGAAGGAAGGAAGGATACTTATCAACAAAAAGGTTTCATCTAAACTCCCAGATTCCTGGTCCTAAATACAGGTAGACTCTGTGTCTCCGCAAAGCAGAATCAGGGCGCAGAACTTCAGTGGCCAGCCTTGAGCCAGACCTTCTGGCTTGTTCCCCTCTTTACTCCCTCTTCCCCAAACTGAGCCAAGTCTCAACTGCCATCTACCATTAGGTTTACACAATTACTTTTCTTAAGGCAAAGGCAAAAAATGAAGTGTTATGTGAGCTCATGTACCATGGAAAGTAGGAAAACAGAGAGAATGAGGTGTCTGTTTCAGGAAGCCCAGGAGAAGGTGTATGTACGTCCAGATGTGAGGAACTGTCCTTGATGTGAGTCTGAGCTGAAATAGCCCTTCTTAAGCTGCCATAGGGAAAACAGTTAGCTTCACTCATTGAAGGCAGTTTAAATGAATGAAGTGCCATAGGAAGTATCATTATTAAAAAGAATACTCCAGGTCGGTGTGGTGGTGCTCAGCTGTTAGCCAGTACTTTGGGAGGCTGAGACAGGAGGATAGCAGGTTCAAGATCAGCCTCAGCAATTTAAAAAGACCTTACTTCAAAATTAAAAATAAAATAAAATGGCTGGGTATATAACTCAGAGGCACAATGACCCTGGGTTCATTCTGCCGGTACCTCCTCCCCCCAAAACGCTCCAATATGAAATCAAAGATCCTGGAATTAAGACTGATCTGTAAAGTAGAATTACTGTGCCCTACATTTACATTTTAATACCTATGACACTGGTGGCTATGTTGGATGAAGAAAAAGATCAAAAGTTTTACTTATATATAGTAATTAAATCGACCAAACATTATTTTTCAAAGCAACTATATTCTTTTTCTCCTAAATTTGCAGTCTCTTTGCTGTTTACAAATACAGTGAGCACATGTGTTTGGCTCTGTTTAGGATTCTTTTTTTTTTGGGGGGGGTCTAGTTCTCTGTGTGTGCTTTTTTTTTTTTTTACATTGAATCAAGTACTATTTTACAACAGCTCTGTAAGCCCTTCACCTTTGTTCTTCAAGATTTCCTGACTATTCTTTGTGCCTTTTTCATTTCCATATAAATTTTAGAATCAACCTGTTATGTTTCAGGAAAAAAAACTTAAGAATTTTATTAAAATTGTGTTGAATCTTTAGAACAATTTGGAGAAAAGTGGTATTTTAAGAATAGTATATTCCACTACTTATTTAGATCTTCTTTATCTTTGTGATGTTTTCAATTTTTTTTTAATAGGGAATGTTTTTTTTTTTTTTTTAAGGTGGTACTGGGGTACTGGAAGCCCTTCTACCTCCGGGCTACACTCCCAGACCTATTTTTACATTTTTATTTGGAAACAGGGTCTCCTAAGCCAGCGTGCGCGGCTGGCTTCGAACCTGCAGATCCTCCAGTCTCTGCCTCCCAAGTGCGGGGATTACAAGCATGTGCCACCACGCCCGGCTGTTTTCAGTTTTTAATGTTGAGGTCTTATACACTTTTTGTTGACTTTAAACATATGACATATTTACAAGAGAATAATTTTTAGAAGTTTCTTATCTATTTACTTATAGCTACTATGAGTTATATTAAAAATTTATCCTGTATTTCATAGGTGACTTTTAGAAAATTTAGTAATTAAATAGTTTATCTACAAAGTACTTTAGACTTTCTATACACTCATAGCACTTGCAAATAATAACAGTGTAAAGCTTCTAATTTTAACATAATTATAAGTTGAATGAGAAAAGAAAGTTGCAAGAATAATAAAAAGAATTTCTATATACTATTCACCCACCTTTCTCAAATGTTAGTATTTCACTACATTTACTAATTATGCCCCTTTTTAGTATATGTTAAACTTTTTTTTCCTGAATCTTTTAAGAATAAGATACAAACATGCTTCCCTTTAACCCCTAAGTATTTCGCTGTGTATTTCTTACAAACAAGAATTCAGGAAATTAACAATAACACATACTATCAGCTAAACAAAGTCCTCATTCGAATTTTGCCAGTTGTTGCATGAATGACTTTTATATACAAAATTCCCACCAGGAGTTGAATTGTTTGGTGTATGTCTCTTTAGTCTTCTTTCATCAGAATCAGTTTTCCCACTTTTACTCATCTTTCATGATCTCAGCATTTTGAAGAGTCCAGGCCCAGATGAATGTCCCTGAGTAAGGATTTCATGTTTCCTTATAATTTAATTCTAGTTATGCAACTTGGGGCAGGAATACTAGGTAAGTGATGTTATGTTCTTTTTATATTTGAGGGGGCATTGTATCAATTCATTCTGTTTTGTTGATGTTAATTTTGATTACTGATTAAGATAATGTCTACAGGTTTTTTCCATATGAGGATAGTTTTTCCTTTTTAATTAATACGTATTTGTGGAAAGATAGTGTGAGACAAAATAACTATTCTATAACTCATCAAACTTTTACCCTACAGTTTTAGCATTTATTGATGATTCTTGCCTGAATCCCTTATTAGTGTGATCACTCCCAAAGAATAGATTTTTGAAATTTATCATTTCTTTTATGTACATTAAATGGGATCTTACTGTGAGAAAAAGCATTTCATTCTTTATTCCTTTATTAATTTATTTTTTTTCATTTATTCATAGTAGTATGGGCATAGGGTTTTCTATTTTATTCAATAGGCTATAATCCATTAACTACTTTGATTTAGATGTTCAAATTATCCTCAGATCAGGCCAATGTGAGTCAGTTCAAGCTGGTTCCCATGCCATTTTGATGTGCCTCCACCATTCTTTGAGCATTTTCTTACTTTCTAGGCCAAGATATTTGTGGATCTTCTTATTCATGCACAGATGTAGTAGTTCTGACATCAGCTATTTGTCAAAGGTTCCTTGTTCATCTTGGTGAAGAATGGTATTAAGAAACCAAGCTCTGGGTGCTAAAGGTGCTTGACATACTGCTACCAGGATGTTCTTGCTTCCAGGACCTCTCAGGAGATAGAGTCAGGAACTCATATTAATAACTTCAGTTCCAACCCAGAATACAGGGGTCATTTTAGCTGCCCTTCTTTGCATGTTTTAGCTACCATCTCAACAGTGAGTAACCTTGCTCCAATTATCTACAATATATTTAGCTATTTCTCCAATCTTTCATCTTTTTGCCAATCATCTTTTGTTGATTGGCAAATTCTTCTAGGAAATTATTCAAGGAAGACATATGGATACAAAATTCTAAATGGTGGCATAATTAAAACATTTTATAGCCTTGATATTTTTTAAAAAACTAAAAGAATAAGTTTTTTTGTTTTATTGAACCCAGGGCCTGAGCTACATCCCCAAGACCTAAAGAATAGCTTTAATGCAAATGAAATTTTTAGTTCACATGGAGGTAACTTAAGTGAATATTTCTTAATTATTTTTAAAAAGGTCATGTCTTAATACCTTTTTCTGTATGTTATTTTGGGGAAGTTTGATATCAGACTCTTCCTCATGCCTTTTTAAGTTGTTTGATCTTTTGAGTTTTTAAGGGGTTTTTACTTTATTTTAAGTATTTTCTTTTAATATCTTTATTATTTTAACTTATGTGTATATAGTCACACACAAACACACATGTGATGGAGGACATGGAAGAAACCTGAGGAACGAAAGGTTCCGAAAGAGTTAAGGCAGTTTGGCAAAAGGTCAAGCTTTCCGAGACTCTGGGTGACTTCTGGTCTTTCCGGAATTTCTCACCCCCAACCCACCGGTGAGAGCAGGAACTGGCTGCAATCATGCTCTTAATAATCTTTAACCAGGCCTCTTTGTTTCTTCTTGTTTTTTTAATTTTCCCTCCATGATTGTATTCTGCAAGCATATGACGTATGTTCTATATCAATCATTCTGTATTGTGTTTGAGATTGTACTTTGATGTTTTTCTTTCTTTTGAAGTTGTGGTTTTGGTGCAGGGGAAAAAAAGTATAAAAACTTAGTTCTAGAGAATAAAGTTGTCAGTGGTCCAAGAGACGACTGCCCATGTCTTCATTTCAGGTCTCTCCCTCCCAAGTCCCGGGGAAGAATCCCCATACACATGGTCTTATATGTGTGTGTGTGTGTGTGTGGTACTGGGGATGAAACCTGAGAGAATTTTACCTCTGAGCTTCACCTACAGCTCTATTTAATTAATGTATTGAAACAGGGTCTAAGTTGTGGAGGATCTCACTATACGTTGCTGAGGCTGGCCACAAACCTGCAATTGTTCTGTCTTAACCTCCCAAGTACTGTGATTACAGACATGCACCACCACATCCAGCTATAGTTTACAGCATTTTAATACTTTTATTGGTGCATTGTAACTGTATATCATGAGGTATTGAGTGATAGGAATACACCTGCACACAACACAGATTTCCCTCTAGATCCGCTCTCCTCCCTCCCCTTAAAGGAGGAGAGAGATTGGTGTGTTATTGAGATTGGCATTGATAATTTCACATATATACATAGTATTTAAACTGTTATCTTCATTATGTCTCTATCCCCCTCACCAATCCATCATTCCAGTGGACTATACTTCTTAAAAAGCTAACACAGGCCGGGCATGGTGGCCCGCACTTGTAATCTCAGCACTTGAGGGGCTGAGACAGGAGGATCCGGGTTTGTGGACAGCCTCAGTTACTTAGTGAGGCACCCTTTGCAACTCAGTGAGACCCTGTTTCAAAATAAAGAATAAAAATAGGGCTGAGGGTGTAGTTTGGAGGTAGAATGCCCCTAGACTCCGCCCCCAGTACTACACACACACACAAAAATAGCTAATACAGACTGAGTAACTTCTATTTAAAATGTTTGAGACCAGAAATATTGCAGATTTTAGATTTTTTTTAAACTGGAATATTTGCATATACACAATGAGATGTTTGAGGATGGGACCCAAATCCAAACATAAAATTCATCTGTGTTTCATATATATACTTTGATACATATAACCTGAAGATAATTTTAAACAATAGTCTTAAATGTTTCTATATTTTGACTATGATCGTTCATGACGTCAGGGGTGGGATTTTCCTCATGGAATCATTTCAGCACTCAAAAAGGTTTGAATTTTGGAACATGTTGGATTTGGGAATTTCAGATTGGAGATGCTCAATCTATACCTTTAAGTGTCCTAGATCAATTTTCTCAGTTCCGACTACTATGCTATAGTTTATTTCTTCTTCTTCGCGTGTGTGTGCGCGCACGCGCGCGCACATGGTCTTGTTTCTCTTTCCTTCATATACATATAATAAATTTATATAGTTTGGGCTTGTTTTTGCCTATATAGGTCATAGAAATTTAGGCTAGTTTTACAAGGTTCCTTGTTAAAGGATGCCCCCTTCTGTCAGTGCAGAAAAGCGTGTTCTTTAATACAGTTTCTATTGTCAGTGGAGGGGACCTTGGGAGAGAAGTTGAGTCCTGAATTGTTTGGGTTCTCCTTCTACCTCACATGGATTGCTCCATTTTTAATTACGGTAATGAAATACTTGAGGCAGGACTATTCCAGGAAGAAAAGAAGTTTATTTAGCTCACAGGTTTGGAAGCTGGAAGCCCAAACAGCATGGCTAGTTTCTGACAAGCATCCCTCTTGGCTACATTATTTCATGGCAGGAGTCTGTGTGTTAATCTGTTTCTGAGTGGTCTCTCACCTTCTCTTTCCAAAGCCACTAGGATTCATCGGGGCTCCATCCTATTGACCTTCTAATCTAATTACTCCCAGGCTTTAAGCATCATAGCAGAATCAAGTTTCCATGCTTTTAATACCATCAACATAAGACAAGGATTTAATTCTGCAACCATATTTAAAACATAGCATCACATTTTGCTTTCCCCATCACTTACAGACTCTTTTACAGCAGTTTTTCCTGCTCAGTTATAGAAAACCTGGACAGAAAAATAGTTACCATAGCCGGGCATGGTGGCACACACTTGTAATCCCAGCACTTGGGAGGCGGAGACAGGAGGATAGCACAGTTTCAACGCCAGCCTTGCTGGCTTAAGAGACCCTGCTTCCAAATAAAACTATAAAATAGGTCTGGGAGTGTAGCCTGGAGAAGGCCCCTGGGTTCCACCCCCAGTACCACCAAAAAACAAACAAACAAAAAAAGAAAAATGTTACCATATATATGCTCTCCCCCCAAGCAGTTTTCCTTATTATTAAAATGTTGCATAAGCCGGGCGTGGTGGCGTATCTTGTAATCCCTGCGCTTGAGAGGGGAGACAGGAGGATCGTGCAGGTTTGAAGCCAGCAGCACTGGCTTAAGAGACCCTGCTTCCAAATAAAAAGTATAAAATAGGTCTGATCTGGGAGTGTAGCCTGGAGGTAGAAGGGTTTCCAGGAACCCCAGTACCACCAAATAATATTAATAATAATAATATAATAAAATGTTGCATTAGTGTGGTACATTTGTTATAATTAATGTACCGATCCTGTTATAATTAATGCGTCAATACTGATATGTTAAGTCCATAGTTTACACTAAGGATTGTCTTTGTGTTGTTCTGTTACACGAGTTTTGACTGAAGCATAATGTCATGGATCCACCCCTACAGTGTTAAACAGAATAGTTTCACTGCTCTTGAAATTTTTTCTATGCTCCACCTACTCATCCCTCCTTCCAACCCACTTCCACCCCAGCTCCTGGCAACCATGAATCTTTTCTGTCTCCATAGATTTACCTTTTCCAGAAAGTCATCCACTTGGGATTATACAGTATATAGCATTTTCAGACTGGCTTCTTTCACTTAGCCATATATGCTTAAAGATTTTCTGTCTTTCTGTAGATTGATAACATTTCTTTTTGCCACTAAATAATATCCTATTGTATGGTTATATTCTTTTTTTTTTTTTTTTTGGTGGTACTGGGGTTCCTGGAAGCCCTTCTACCTCTGGGCTACACTCCCAGACCTACTTTTTATATATTTTTTTGAAACAGGGTCTCTTAACGCCAGCGCGGCTGGCTTTGAACCTGCACGATCCTCCTGTCTCTGCCTCCCAAGCGCGGGGATTACAAGTGTGTGCCACCACGCCTGGCTATATTCATTTTTTTTATCCAATCACCTTATTGAAGGAAATCTTGGTTATTTCCACGTTTTGGCAATTACAAATCCACCATAAACACATTTGTGAATGAATGTGACTAATGTAAATATATGTGCGATAAATATTTTTGTGAAGATCGCTTTTTAATTGTTGAGTAAATACCAAGCAAGGGGTTAACTTGTTGGATTCTGTGGTAATGCTATATTTAGGATTAGGAATAGGAATTGGGTGAGATCTTGTTTTAGTTTTCAATTCTCTAATGACAATGTTGAGGATCTTTTCACATTGCTTATTTACCATCTGTATCTGCTTTCCTGTGGTGTTCAGATTTTTTGCCCATTTTCAATTTAGTTTATCTTCTGAGTATTAAGTATCTTTCATATATTTTGGACACAAGACCCTACCTGTGGCTTGTCTTTTGTTTTCTTAATGGTGCTTTTTGCATAGCAGAAGGTTTAAATATTTTGTGTGTGGTACTGGAGATTAAACCCAGAGTCATTCTACCTCAGAGCTATATCCCCAGTCCTATTTTATTTTTATTTAGAAACACGGTCTTAGTAGGTTGATGAGATTCTCACCATTTGCTGAGGCTGTCCTCAAACCTGCGATCCTCCCATCTCAGTCTTCCAAATACTGGCATTGTGTATACTGCCATCTTGTCCAGCTTAGGTTTTTAATTTTCATAAAGCCCAAGTTATCAAATTTTTCTTTCACGGTTTGTATCTTTTGCTGTAGTACCTAAAGGTTATTACCAAGCTGAAAGTATCCTAGAAACTTGGTATAATTGGATATTAATTTCAGCAATCTTCCTTCTTTTTTCATATTGGGAATAAAAACCCTAGTGCATTCTACCACTGAGCTACATTCCCAGACCTTTTTTATTTTTTTATTTAGAACTAGGATCTTGCTGTGTTGTCCAGGCTGGCTTCAAACTTGTGGTCCTCCTGACTCAGTCTCCCTAGTATCTGAGATTACAGGCATACACACCACACCTGGCTCAGCAGGATTTTTTGTTTTTTTTTGTTTTTATTTTTATGTGGATCATATTGAAAATGGCATACGTTCAGACATGGTTGGTGCCCTCTCCCCCCACTTTCCTTTCTCCCCTCTCCCAACAATGAGAGTCCAGGCTGACCATGCTATAGTCATACTTTTACACATATTCGGATGTAGCTTCTCCATTAATCAACCTCAGCCTTCTTCCTCTCTTACCCATCCTTTCTAGCTTTGCTGAGGTTTCCCTTCCATTATCTGGAGTCGCTCTGGTATTCCTAATACCCCCTAGTTTGGGAATATTAGAGAAAACATATGTCCCTTCTCTTTCTGTGCTTGGCTGATCTCACTTAACATAATGTTCTCCAGGACTTTCCATCTTCTTGCGAATGACATGATTTTGCAGCATGGTATTGGCACAAAAGGCATACAGACCAGTGGAACAGAATAGAAGATTCACAAACAAACCCACACACCTATAGTCAACTGATTTTTGACAAAGGGGCCAAACTCATACTCTGGAGAAAAGACAGCCTTTTCAACAAATGGTGCTGGGAGAACTGGCTATCCATTTGTAGAAAGATGGAACTAAATCCTTACTTCTCGCCGTGCACAGGAATCAACTCAAGATGGATCAAAGACACAGAAATTAGACCAGAGACTGAAGTTATTAGAGAAGGGCATGGGCTCAACACTCCAACATATAGGCACAGGCAGTAACTTTCTCAACAAGACCTCCAAAGCTCAGGCAATTAAAGCAAGAATTAACAAGTGAGATGACATCAAACTAAAAAGTTTCTGTTCATCAAAGGAAACCATCAAGAACCTAAAGAGGAAGCCTACAAAATGGGAGATCTTTACCAGCCACCACTCTGATAGAGGGCTAATATCCAGAATATACATAGAGCTCAAAAGACTCCACATTAGCAAAACAAATAACCCAATCAGGAAATGGGAAACTGAATTGAATAGACACTTCACAAAAGTTTTTTTTTTATTACTTGAGATTTTCTACATAGATAATGATGCCACCTGCAAAGAGCTTTACTTCCTCCTCCCACCAAGGTTGTATCTTTTTATTTCCTTTTTCTTGTCTGATGAGGTAAAAAAAAAACTATTTTAAGATTTATGTTGTTCTTAAATGATTTGAAGAATCCATTTAGTTAACATACTTGGGCAAAGAGGTTTTTTTATTTTATTTTATGTAGTGTGTGTGTGTGTGTGTGTGTGTGTGTGTGTGTGAGAGAGAGAGAGAGAGAGAGAGAGAGAGAGAGAGAGAGAGACAGACAGACAGACAGACAGACAGACAGACACTCAGACATTTACTGGGGATATAATCCAGGGCACTGTGAGAAATAAATATTCCTTGCTTTCACCACTCAGTGTAGAGTGGTTTGTTACAGCAGCCCACACTGACTAGGACAGGGTGCATTGTCATCTTAACAAGATTTTCTCATTTCCTGTACATGGGATGGCTTTCTATTTATATTACATTGACTCTCATATTTTGATCCAATCTTATATTCCTGTGACAAATCCTACTTGGTCATTGTGTTAGCTTTTCACCACTATGAAAAAATACCTGGGAAAATCAACTTAGAGGAGGAAAGATTTTGGCTCCCAATAATGCCGTCAAATCGTTAATCCGCCCATGATGTCTGATGTGCTCAGAGCACTCATGATTCAATCAGTTCCCCAAAGCCCCATCTCTGGACATTATTTGCACTGGGGACCAAGTCTTCAACACATGATCCTTTGGGAGACACTCTAGATCTAACCCATAATAGTCCTGGTATGTACGTTTAATATGTTGCTACATTAAGTGTGCTAGTATAGTGTAGATTTTTGCATCTATATTCATAGAAGATACTATAGTTTCCTTCTGATATTTTTGTCTGGAATTAGGAAATGATCTTTCTTCTAGTTTTTGAAAAAGTTTGAGAAAGATTAGTTTTAAATCTTCATTAAACCTTTGGTAAGAGTATATTAGTAAAGACATATGGCCCTGGGCTTTCATTTTAAAAGGTTTCTTGAAGAACTAGGAAGATGGTGACCGAGAAAAGTGGGGCTTAAGAGCCCCACTAACAACCAATCTCCAGTACCACAAAATCAGCGCGTTTCATAGCCAGAAAACACCATCACCAGAGAAACAAAAAAATCACCAGGCTCCAGAGAGAAAGCGGACTGAGAACAGAGCTCAGAGCCACAGAGGAGATACACCGGCCTCACGCCCGAGGACGCGGCAGCAGCGCCATACTGCCGGCGGCAGCGGCGAGTTCACAGGATGGATACAGCAAGCCGAGGTGAGCCGCTGCGGAACATCCAGGCGGGATTTTTCAGTGCAGGGAACATCTAAAGCTCCCAGTGGCTGAGCTCAGCACACGCTGCAAGGACTAAGAGTGGAATTCAAAACCAAGAAGAAATAAGCCAGCCTCACGGCCAAGGGCATGGCAGCGGCGCCATATTGCCACTGGCGGCAGCAGCAGCAAAATTCACCGAGTCCAGTACAGCTACATCTGCGAACTCAAGAACAGTGAGTCAAATTGCGGGCCCCAGAGGAGAGATCCCAGTACTGTGCTCCCTGGGACTTGATGCAGTGGGGGAGTGGCGGTGGCAGAGATATCACACCATAGGAGAACGTGCAACCTGGCACCCCCCGTAGTTTAAAGCAGCCTCTATCGACTCCCTGGGGCGGAGACTCTGTGATACAACCCAGTAAAGGAGTAGTGGGGTCTGAAATACTACAGACTCGAGATCCAGAGCACCTTAAGTGAAGTCATAGTGACCCAAGGGAAGAACCCAGAGAAGGCACAAACTTCCGAAATCATGGGAAAGAGGAATAACACTAGAGCAATGAATGCCCACAACCTCACAACATCAGAACCCGATAAAACAGAAAATCAGAGATTTCTAGAAGATCAAATCAGGAAAATAACTGTAGAAATAATAGAGGTGCTTCGAAAAGAACTCAGAGAGAGCCAAAAAGAGATAAAGGATGCAATTAATGAAGTAAAGGCCTCAATTCAAAGCACAAACTACCGATTAGACCACATGGAGAACAGAATCTTGCGCTTAGAAGATGATCATTCCAAAAATGAACGCATAGTTTCTAATCTAGAAAAAAATATCCAACAGCAGGAATCTGACATTGAAGAAATATGGGCCCATTTTAAGAGAGCTAACCTAAGAATAATTGGAATAGAGGAGGGAAAAGAAAGTGATACCAAAGGGATCAACAATCTCTTCAAGGAAGTAATAGCACAAAATTTTCCAAACATAGAGCAAGAGGTTGATACACAGATCCAGGAAACTTATAGAACTCCCTTTAGACAGGATCGGAGAAGAGGATCCCCACGCCACATAATTGTCAAAATGACCAATGTGGAAGCCAAGCAGAGAATCTTAAAGGCAACAAAAACAAAGGGCCAAGTGACATTCAGAGGCAAACCAATTAGAATCACTCCAGACTTCCCAAACCAAGTCATGAGAGCCAGAAGGGCTTGGAGTAACATATTCCAAACTCTGAAAGAAAACAACTTCCAGCCAAAAATTTCCTACCCAGCAAAACTTTCTATCAAATTAGATGGAAAAATAAGAAGCTTCCATGACAAACAGAAACTAAAGGAATTTATGTCTTCAAAACCAGCACTAGAGAAAATACTCAAAGAGATTAACTACAAAGAAGAAATAGGTAACACACACCAGAACCAGAGAAACAAGATATTCCATCCAACAGACAACTAAGATTGGTTATCTGTGGAGATTCATTATTTATGTTAGTCTTTTACCTATCTCTAAATTGTATTGTTTGCCTTTACTGTTGTTAATTTTTAGGATGTCTAGTTGGAATATTAATATACCTTCAGATATAGCATTTGGAAATATTTTATCCCATTCTATCAGTAACTTTTAACTCTGTTTACATTGTCTTTGGATATACAATATTTTTTTATTTTTTAGGGAGTTTGTATACTCTTCTGTTGCCTGTGCCATTGAAATCATATCCAAGAAATCACTGCCAATTTCGATGTTGTGAGGTTTTATGACCCAGATTTTCTTCTAAAAGTTTATAGTCTTAAGATTTATATTTAGGTCTTTTATCTATTTTTTTTTTTTTTTTTTTGGTGGTACTGGGGTTCCTGGAAGCCCTTCTATATCCGGGCTACACTCCCAGACCTATTTTTACATTTTTATTTGGAAACAGGGTCTCCTAAGCCAGCGCGCGCGGCTAGCTTCGAACCTGCGCGATCCTCCCGTCTCTGCCTCCCAAGCGCGGGGATTACAAGCGTGCACCACCATGCCCGGCTGTCTTTTATCTATTTTGAGTTAATACTTGTATATGGGATTAGGTAAGGGTCCAATTTTATTCTTTTCCATGTAATTATTATTTTTCAACAATATTTAGTTAAAAGATTATTATTTCCACCACCAAATGTTCATGGAAACCTTGTCAAAAATAACTTGATAATATAGGGAAGAATTTAGCTCTAGGCTGTATTTAACTCCAATGGTTTATATATCTGCCTTTAGAACAGTACTACACTGTTTCAATTATTGTAGCTTTATATGGTTTAAAATCAGAAAATATATATCTTCTAGCTTTTTTTTTTCTAGATCGTTTTGGGTATCTAGAATCCATATTCCATATTAGGATAGATTTTTTCCTGAAAAATAAATATATGAATATATGATAGTTTCACCTAAAAAAAATAGAAAAAATAGATTCTCTGGTAAGAAAGAAAGCAAAAAGAAATATTGAAATGTTATCTTTAAGTCATCAAAAGTTTGGTATCAGACAAATGAAACTGTTATGTGAGATTATCATTTCTAATTTTGGATAAATTGCTATACTACTAGATGTCAACCACTAAGCCAAGCATGGGAAGGAGGGATGGGGAGGGAATGGGGTGAGGATCGGGTGGGGGCTGACTGGGCGATGTGTGCATGTATGTCTACAAAAGTTTGTATCCCACTATGATGTATGAACACAGTGCACCAATAAAAAAAGAAAGAAAAAAAAAGAAAAAAAAAAGGTTTCTTGCTTATTGTTAGAATCTCTTTTCTTATGGTCTGTTCTGATTTTCAGTTTCTTTTTAGGTTTTGGTAATCTCACTTTAGCACTCTGACAATTTCATTAGTATACCTAATTGATAACTGTTTGAATCATTCTCTCATAATCCCTTTATGCATCTATAAAATTGATAGTATTATCCCAACTTTCCTTCCTAATTTTAGCAATTTGAATCTTTTCTCCTTTATCGTCTGTCACCCTAATGAAAAGTCTGTCAATTTTCTTGATTTTTTTCAAAGAATAAACTTTTGGTTCCATATAGTCTACTATTTTTGTATCTTCTATTTCACTTATCTCTGCTCCAATTTTTTGTTTCTTTTCTTCTAGCTCTGAATTCAATCTTCTCTTCTAGTCCCTCAAGGTATAAAAAGTTAGGCTATTGGGAGGAGACCTTTCTTTTTTAAAAGCACTGTTGCTTCTGCTACCCTCATTAAGTTTTGTTATATGATTTTCCCTTTCATTTATCTTACAGTATTTTTAAATTTGTCTCTACAATAATTCCCCGGTGATTCCTTTTCTCTAATCCACTAGCTGTTCTTAAAGCATTTGGTTTTATTTCTACATATGGTACTTGCTAGTCATCTAGTAGGCATCAAAGACTTCCTTAAATGCCGACACTCAAGCTGACTTTTTCTTAACTGTCCACCTGGCTGCTGAACCCCCCTGGGTCAGTTTCCAGAGTTCAATAAAGTTGATTCTGCTTCTTGCAAGTCCTTGCCAGTTAATTGGCTGATTTTTTGGAGGTTGGATGGTGTTTTAGAGCACCCTATCCACCATTATTTTCTTCCATTACTCAGTATTCTATTTTTATCTCAGATAGGGGATGGAGACTCTACCTACCTATTTATGTATATTCAATAAATAAAGGAAAACAAAATCCAAACAAAAATGATTCCCTATGGGAGAAAGGAAGAAACCAGACAGACATTAATTTTTTTTAAATATACCGAGTTTTCTAGATTTAACTATGGACCCACGTATTTTACATAATTACAAAAATTAAAATATTAAAAAAGCAATACCTATGCCAGGCGTGGTGGCACACGCTTGTAATCCCCACGCTTGGGAGGTGGAGACAGGAAGATCACGCAGGTTCAAAGCCAGCTGTGCTGGCTTAAGAGACCCTGTTTCCAAATTAAAAAAAAAAAAAAAATATATATATATATATATATATATATATGTGTGTGTGTGTGTGTGTGTGTGTGTACACACACACACACACACACACACACACACACACACACACATATATGTCTGGGAGTGTAGCCTGGAGGTAGAAGGGTTTCTAGGAACCCCAGTACCACAAAAAAAAAAAAAAAAAACAATACCTAAACAAATTATTCCCAAAGACAAATCTGTGTAACATTTATGCTAAGTTGAGACTTGGGTTCAGATACTCTGAGAGAGAGATGCTGTGATCTTAACCACTATGCTAAACTATGGAACAGTAAGAGGTATGGTATGTATGCACCACTGCACCCAGCTCCCCACAGACACTCAAAAAGTGCTCATCAAAATAGAAATACCTCCACTCCTATTTTCTGTTAGCACCACCACTTCTTACTAACATCAGAGTCCTGCATCTTCTCTTTAACACTTCCTGACCACTTTGCCCTTAACTAGCACTTGAATCCAATCCCACCCCTCATTGCCACAACACCCTCAAGTTTGAACTTGTATTTCCTTCCTGGGCAATCAGATGGCCAACTTTGTCACTTTGGGCCTCCATTCTTACCTTTTCCTAAACCCATTTCCCATTATGACTTAGTTAATAAGGTAAAACTGAGTAAAGGCACGATTGTACTTATCTCAATTCTGCATTTGCTTTTTCCATCATCTACAGTGGTAATCTTTCAAAATACATTCCTAGAAGACTCAAGACTCAGACTTGCTTCCTTCCTAAGGTGTCCCAAAGGCAGAGGATAGAGGTATAGCGTTCCCGACATCCTTGTTCTTCAACCTGCAATCAGCTGCTTATTTCACAGGTTTTTGCTGGTTGAAAAGGATTTCCCAAATTCAAGCTTTCTGTGTTCCTAGATCTCTATTCAGATGTAATTTTCTATTACCACTATTCGTAAGCTTTATACATCATTTTTTAGTCTGGTTTGTAAAATTAGCAATGTTTCATGCCCTTATTCTTTGAATAGCTATTTCTTCTAACCTGTAGCACTAGTCTCATTATGTCTCAAGAAACCTGAACTACCTCATCTTAGAGATGATGAAATCCTGGAAGGCCCAAAAGCTTCTTGTTTCCCTCTGTTCCCAGGGGAGTCTGTACACTCCTCGATTACTACTTCTATCCCTGTGTAATTTTTCATTACTTAATACCTATAAGCTTGAACAAGTAATGTCTCCCAGACCTTGGTTTCATCATCTTCAGAAAGAAAATAAATAACACACCTTGTTCACAGCAATGTTGAGAAAGTTAAATGTTATAACACACAATATATACCAGAAGAGTGCCTGGTACACCAGATTTGTTCAGGAGATAGACTTATTACTGGCAAATCCACCACTGACACTGCTCACCCACAGCCCAAGCACATAGTCAAATATTCTGGATGTTTTGGGATGAGAGTCTCATTAAGAATTAGTAGGCTTTGAGAAAAGCATCTTGCCCTCTCTATACAGGTAGAGCTCATCTACCAGATGAAGTCCTGGATAGAACAAAGACTGACCTCCCCAGCCCAAGGAAGAATTCTGCAGCAGACAGCTTTTCGACATGAAGTGCTTCTCTGTCCTGTCTTCCCTGGGTCTCCAGCTGTGGCACACAGCCTACTACTCTGCTTCTCTGGAAATCTTAGTTCACCTGCCTATTGAAAATATATGTGAAATTAAATTATAGTCCAACCTATAATCACTTAATAAACTATACTTGGAAAATTTAGAGTTAATCTTTACTATATATATTTGAAATATTTATCAATAGATAGCCATATATGTAGATATATGAATACATATTTATCATATGGTCATATGTCAGGAAATTAATAATCCATAGTTTATTTTTTCCTCCCTTATTCTCTTTTGATAACATCCTGTCATGTATACAGAATAAGAAAATACAAAGAAAATACAAAGGAGAAATTACTAAAATTTTATTTTAACTTTCAAAATTACTTGAGTTATAAATTTAAATCATATAAATGAATATAAAAGGAATATAGGTACTTTAAACACTGATGAAATCCTATAAAATATGTTTCAAGCCAAATTTCCTTTTACAACGTAGTAAAAAACTAAGTTCACAAAAACTACATAAGAAAATAAAATCATTAATAATTTCAGTGTTCTCTTTAGTATTCTGAAGGTAGGCTAAAGTGTTCACATTACTTAAAAAATCCAGATACAACCTGGCAAATAGATTTATATTAACTATAACATTTCCTTCTGTTGCGTTAATTCACTGTGATTCACAGAAACTCCACAAAGGGTCACCACTTGACAAATTCCAGGCTGAATCACAGCCCAGTTTTGAACACTTGGTCAAAGAAGCAGGAAAATGCCAGATCTTGGCACAATGAGTGGTGTCAAATATTCCACAAGGCAGCGTTATTCATATAAAAACAGTTTAACTAAGCTCCACCAGGACGTTTGGGCAAGCAGAACCTCACTCTTATCAGAGATAAGTCTTTATTGCTGGGGGCATTGGGTCTCTGGAGTTGATTTGGAAGACACATACAGTATAGGGTGTGATTTCTTACAAGTTTCCTTTTCCAATTTGCTTGTAGTTTCTTTCCCTTCTTTAACTTCTGTTTGAAGCCTTGATCCAGCAGCTAACCTACAGGCATTAAAGTATCCACTCTGAATTCAAATAAAATTAAGAAAAACGAAAGAAACAAACCTCTAGTAAAATGGACCTCCAATGAGGCATGGTGCTATTTTTAAGAAATGAAATAAGAAAAAAAATTACAGTGGATTCCAATACCATTAAGAATACTAAATGACTCTAAAAGAACTGTTTTATACCAAAAGATTTAAGTTTTTAAAATGTCTAACAAATCTCCTTAAGTTTGATAAAAAGACATGGCAAAGCCAAAATTAAACAATTAAATATGATGGGCTGTCTATCACAAAAAGACCACAACAGAAAAATTAAAGGGGTGCTGCAATATTTTTAACATGACATACAAAATGCTAAACACAAAATAAAAATAACATGGGATCCTGAGCTGCATAAACTGATGTCTATTTATCTCATACAAACAAAAAAGCAAACAAAAACCCCTCAAACTGAGTTTCAACTAGCAAAATAATAAAGAAAATCTAAGCAGTGAGTATATACTAAAAAAGACAAGTAAAAATTCATTAGAAAAGCATCAATTACATTTATAAAGCATGCAACAGTGAAGTTTCCAATAAAACCCATCTTTATTGTTACAAAGTTATCTCCAGATTAAGTGTTTAGGTTAAGCATGCAGAAAACAAAAGGTTGGAAACATCTTAAGTTAGCAGATGGACTCACACACATACACACACAAAAACAAATGTTTTACTAGTATTTTATTTGTTTTTGTTTAACTAGCAAGGCAAAGCTTTTCCAATGTGCAATTTAGTCAAACAACTACATACATTGGAGTTTTTATTTTTTTCAAGCAAAAAGGGCAGAGAAAGAAATGACGGCATCAGAGATAGCATGGTCTGCACTGTCTGGAAACTCATCTCCAGGAATATATATTGGTCAAGCACACTTACACAGTGCATCACAGATAAACAAGCATATGCTGCTGAATCATTTCAGAACTTTTGGGAACCATGTGTACCTGCCAGGTTTTACCCATTTGAAGTTACTTTCCTTAAGGGTATCAGCTTTATTTTATGTGACTTGTAAGTTATAACATTATACAAAAACTTGAGAAAAGGGGTAATAAGTTAATATTTCTTATAACAACAGCAGCAGCTAATATTGTTTTGTCATTATGAGAACTACATTTAGTAGCACTGAAAACAAAGAGGTCTTTCTACATAAGGTTGGCTATGTCTTAACTATTTACATCAAATGCACATTAGTAAATGCCTTGATTCTGTACCTTTTTCTCTGAGACTGATGCAGCCCTAGTTGTACCTCAAAAATATTTCACTGGAGACAATCCAAACTAGCTACTGCTATATCCTCCCTATTGTGACATTAATAAGCTTAATTTTTATCTGGATGTGGTGGTGCACACCTGTAATCCCAGTATTTGGAAAGCTAAGAAAGGAGGATTGCAGGTTCACAGACAGCCTCAGCAACTTATGTAAGAAAGGCCCTCTGCGACTTAGTGAGACCCTGTTTCAAAAAAAAAAAAAAAAAAAAAAAATAGAGCTGGGAGTGTAGCTCAGAGGTAGAATGTTCCTGGGTTCAATCTTCAGACCATGAAGAAAACAAGTTTTTTTAAAGGTCTAAAGATACTTATTTTAAGTACATTTACCACTGCATTGACTGTAAGCATCCTTCATCTCTTTATTTTTGCCTTCTCCATTTTCTCATCCACTTTTTTTTATCTCATCCTTGAGCCTGTTGTACACATCCAGAATTCTAGCTTCAGCCAGTTACATACCCTTCCCTCCATTCACTTTCTCTTACCTTCTTACTTCTATTATTTTTATTCCTTAACCCTTAGAACATTAATTCCCTCAGATACACATGTCAGACACTTCCTCTGTTAGTCACAAATTCAATTATGCAGAAACTTCAGGCTTTGAAGGTTTGGGAAAAAAAATGAAAATAAATTAGCTTTGATATTTTAAAATGTCAAAATATATATACCAAAGCCTATTCTGAAGGCTTATTATAAACAGCATCAAAAGCCATTGAAAATTTCACCTAATTTTCTAAGCTAATGTCTTGAGAATACTGGAAAGCCTTTTGAGAAGGGAACCTGATTCTTTTTCATGGACACTCTTGAAGCAGGAGAAAAATAACAGCACATTTATTTAAACCAGCAAAACACTCACAGATATATTAGACTGTGTTATTTCTGTTTCACCAAGCTGAGACATGTAACTTTCTAATATGACTCCCTGATTCAGGAGTCCTTTCCTCTTGCAATCATTTTAGTCTTTCTTAAAGTTTTGGAAAAGTTGAAGGTAGGCAGATGAAACTGGAAAATCACACTGCATGCAATACTAAGAAGATAGACAAAGAAGCAAACAGCATAGTTCGTGCAGCGAGAGAGGAAAGGTGGAGAGGCCTGCGCGCTGCCTGGAGGGAGAGAGGACACTGACCTGGGTGAGCCGGGCGCGTTCCCGCTGCTTTCACTCTCGGCATCCGCGTCAGCTGGAGTGTCTGCGAGCTTCACACACTTCTTTTCCTTCTTTGGCTGCATATCCACAGGCAGATTTTTATGCAGAGGGAGACTGGTCACAGGTGTGTTTGTTTCTAAAGGTATGCTATTATCTTCTGAATGGTTAAGACAGGACTGTGTCTCCTCTTTCTGAGGTAAGAATCTAGAAGCTTCTTCCCCGATAGCACTGTTGACACATACATCTTTAGCGGTGGTTATATCCACAGGTAGCACCTCTCGCCTCTTTTTGAGTACTGGCACTTCAATTTTCTCTGAGAATAAAAACCATTAAAAATCCAGTCAGTGAATAAAAACAATCAACTCTAGAAAGCAGAACAAGTTATATGTATACTTTTCCTGTTTCCTATTCTTTGCAAACCTGGTGATCATCTTGTTGAAATATTGTTTTGTTTCTTTTGTCCTTTTTCCATACTCTATTAACTGAATCTATTATTATTATTATTATTATTATTATTATTATTATTATTTTGGTATTGGGGATTGAACTCAGGGGCTTTCTCCCTCTAAGCTACACCCCCGGCCCTATTTATTTATTTATTTATGTAAATTGGCGGGGCAGCCTCAAACCTCCTTTCTCAGCCTCCCAAATACTGGGATTACAGGTGTGCGACACCATGCTCAGCTTAACCATATCCTTTAAAGTATATTCGACTCTTAAGTTTTTCCTTGGGAACTCAATTCAAAAACTCAAGGAATGAGCAGAACGTCCTCTTTTGGTGGTTTTGATACACACACTGAAGGGAGTGGCCCATAAAACCTCAGCTCTTCCTGGAGACCTAGGCTTACAGAGATGCAGCAGCCAGGTTCAAGCCTCACACTCAGTAGGTAGGCAACTCTGGGAAATATTTAACCTTCTTGCATTTTATTTTCTTAATCTATAAAATGGGAATTAAAATCACCCTCTTTAACTCAGTATTATGTTACAGGATTAAATGAAAAGAATAAGTCAAACTCTGAATACTGGTGATTTGTGCCTATTTCAGAATCTAATTCCTACAACAGGTACCACCCCCAGTTTTACATAGTAACTCAAAAGCAAAAACAAACACGAGATTGTTATCAAACTTAAAAGCTTCTGCACTGCAGAAAAAGCAAAACAAAGTGTAAAGAATGGAAGAAAATATTTGCAGATAACACACCTGACAAAATGTTTACATGTAGTATCTGTTAGATACCCAAGAAAATCAACAGTAACCCTTCCCAAATAATCCAATTTAAATGGGCAAAGGACCTGAACAAACATTTGTTAAAAAAAAGACAAAACTATAGTCAAGAGGTTTATGAAAACCTACGTGGCACCACTAAATGTAAGGGGAATGCAAATCAAAACCACAATGAGGTATCACTTCACCTCAGTTTGAATGGCTAGTATGTATCCCAAAACCAAAAAAACAACAAACGCTATTGAGGGTATGGGGAAGACAGAACTGTCACACAGTTATTGGGAATATAAATTTGTATATTTACTACGGAAAACAGTATAGAAGCTCCTTAAAAACTTAAAAAAACAGTTCTACCATGTGAGCCAGCAATCTCACTACTAGGTATATATCCAAATGAAATCAGTAAATTGAAGAGACATCACTCCATGTTTATTACAGCACTATACTAAATAGCTGGGATATGAGGTCAACTTCAATGGCCACCAATAAATAAACGGACAAAGAAAACACAGGATAGATACACAACAGAATATATCCAGCCATAAAAAATGAAGTCTTGGCATTTGTAACAATTTGAAATCAGCCTGTCAGACCTTATATTAAGTAAAATAAGGCAAGCACAAAAAGGCAAACACTACATAATTGCATTCATCTGAAGAATCTAAAAAAGGTTGATTTTGTAAAAGTTGAGAATGTTCTCACAACAAAGAAATAATAAATGCTTAATATGGTAGATATGCTCATTACCCTGATTTGATCATCACACAATGTGTATATGTATGGAAACATCACATTGTACTCCATAAAGATGTCAAGTTACTATGTGTAAATTAAAAAATTAGAATTCCCAATATTTAGTTGGAAACATGGCCCCTGCAACTCAAGACTGCATAACCAGCCTACTGTGGCAGGTGTGTCCACATGACAAGATTTTGCTCACTGGGAGGGCAGCAGACCAGCAACACGTAAGGATGCTGAGTCCTGACACACACAGTGCTTCCCCAGTCCTAGAATGCCTCTTCCAGACTTTGTTTAGAGGGAAGAATGAGCATTTACACCTAAGCCTCTGATCACAGTTTCTGTAGACAATCCTAATTAGCGTGGCTCTCAACATTAGCTGCTTCAACAAGTTAACTGTTTAGTGTGACCTAACATGGTGTCGTCTTCTTTGGAAAAGCCTCAACTGTCAAATTTCTACTACAGAGCATGATGAAGTGAGACATCTAAAAAGAAGACATACTATATCCACACATACCCAGTTCTCCTTAAAATTAACTACATATTTTGCAGGAGCAAATTCGCTTTATTAACTATAGCTATATAATCACAAATTAGTTTGTAATAAGATTTGTTAAAAGCTATAGTAAGAAAAAAATGCTCATGTACTTTTCTCAGAGGTGCGCGCAGTCTCAAAGCAAACATGAAAAGTACAAACCTTCAGGTTCGTACTTCAGCTTTAGCTCATCCAATTTGGCTCTCAGTTTCATGTTTTCACTTTCCGAAAGCTGGAGGCATCTTTCATTGGCAAAGAGTTTTCGTTCAATATCCAGAGCCCGCTGGCTCTCGAACAATGCCTTCATTCGCTGTATGGACAGTTCACCTTTCGTGTTTTCATTTTCTTTGCTACAATAACATAAAAAGAGAACCAAGGAGTACTAAAACAATATATAATATAAAAAAACATGGTAAAAATATTTTATTTTGTATTTAAATACTTAGCTAAAAATATATTTCTCAGGGGATTAGTAACAAAGAAACAATAAACAATTAAAATAAGGTTTAAATATAAGGTTTAGCAACAGTACCTCACATCCGCAAAAAAAAAAAAAAAAATTCATGCATTCTTTAAAGGAAAAGGACAAAGGGAGAAACTATTCTTTTCCAAGTTTATGCCTGCATAAATTCCTTATAAGTTTTAAATTACCTGACATAAAGAATTTGGATTATAATAATAGTCCTTTCCACTTATCAATCTAAAAAGCTAAACACAAAGAAATAAAAATGTCCAATTATTTACTGAAAGTACTTTTCAATAATCACAAAAAAATTCTATCTCCCACAAAACTCATGTACTGCACAAAGGCATTTTTATTGATTTTATTTCTGGTAATTTCTTGTGGCAATTTGAAAACAAAAATTGTTGTCACTAACATTATTTTTTCTTGGTGATTGATTATTTTTAAGACTTATAAATTCATAAACTAAAACAATCACATTCTTCCTTCCTCATCTCTGGGTGGTGCCATCATTTTAATAAGCAATGCTTGGATATCAAGATGTAACCTTTACTATGGGGACACCTTTGTACAACCAGAGTACAAAGGGCCTAAAAGCTTTGGCTTTGTAATACTACCTATTGTAAGCAAGTGAAAAGTCTTCATCCTTCCCAGCATCAAACCAGATACTTACTTTAAGTTATCAAGCTTTAGTTGAAGTAAATCTGTGTAATAGGTGTTATCTTCCAGAACACCAGAGTTGGCTGAAGGTTTAGATTCCACACTTTCATATAATGTCTAAAGAAAACAAAAATTCTTCTTACTTAAGATAAATTACAAATTAGGTTACTGCATATTTGTTAATGACATAGCAGCCATCACTTCTTAAGCACTCATCCTTTGGTTGGTATTCTGCTAAAAACTACCCACTTAACTCATTTATCTTCCTCAGCAGAAGAATCGCTGCTCTTTTTTCACAGATAGGGAAGGTAGCTCAAGGTGCCACAGGGAGTAAATCAAGAAGAAAGAATCGAAATGCAGATCTGACTCACGCTACTACAGCTTATACTTCCAACCACACATATGCCTTAGATTCCCCCTCCTGGCTTTCAAAATGAAAGAAGGAAATGCTTGCTGGGTTGAACTCCAGACTTTCTGACAAAGCCATAAAAAGGAAAAATATGAAAAATAGGAGATTCTAGAAGGCATTTTTGGCATTACTTTCATGATATCCTTGTGTAAACTCTAAACATTCCTTTAGGGGAAAAAAAGCAAATCTATTTAAAAACTTGGAAATAATTTCAGAGGTTATAAGTTAGAAAGAAAACTCCTGAAGATAATAATATTCTATGTATAATGCTGAGCCCAATAATGGACCAAATATACCTATCAAATGACATTATTAATTTAATTACCATTGTAGTCATTTCAGCAGCTTTTATAAAATATAGCAACAGTTACATAAACTTAACATTTTATGATAGACTACAATTCAGAATGCCTAGGTTATTAACATTTGCAAGTCTGTCAGTTATAGACTTTAACCTTTCACTGAAGGTTAACGAAAAGATATCAATACTCCCTAATGTAATTAAATTTATAAATATAATGCAATACTAATAAAAATACCAATACTCTCTTTTTGGTGTCAGGCAAGATGTTCACAGTGAAAAAACAAACATGTGAGAAGAGCCAAGAAAACAATGAAAGAGAAAGACGACGGTAGGGAATAAAAGTATTACAAAATCTCTACAATAAACGGAACAGAAGCCGGGCGTGGTGGCGCACGCGTGTGATCCCAGCATTTGAGGCTGAGACAGGAGGATCCGGGTTCGCAGACAGCCTCAGCTACTCAGTGAGGCCCTTTGCACCTCAGTGACTATATAATAAAGAAATCTGTTTAAGTTAAAAATATTAATAAATTCAAATAAAAATTTGGCTGCATCTTTTAAAAGTATTACACATACCTTAAATTTCTCCAGATTTCTAATTTCACCTAAAAGATGTTTTATTTCACCATTCTTCTGCTCCAACATGGCAAACAACCGTTCCTGCTGCTCAAATTCAGTTTGAGATCCTTTCATTTGTAGCAATGTAGCAATTTGTAGCTAAAAAATAGCCCCCCAATAAAATGAATGAGATAGTCTGATAAGCATATCTCTGGTTTAAATCACATTTTTATTATATTACTTATTACTCTTTGTGGAAGCCATCTATTTCTAGCCTAACAATTTAAAGCTATATATTAGTAAGCTTTGTCATAGGCTAATTCTGAGTATTTATTTTGAATACTTTTTAACAATATCTAAAGTCTCCAATACAATTATTTACTTTTATGAAATATAAAATTGAACTGCATGACTGTGTCTGGAAGTGTCTCTTTTTAACATCTAGGCATATGCTGCCTGATACTCATTATATACATTATACATTATACACACACACACACACACACACACACACACACATACATACATATATACAGTGCTAACTCACTAAAGTTGTGATGGGATTTCTTGAACATTTTAATTAGCTTTAATTAATTGGATAAAATTATTAAGCTCCTCAGTCACAAACAAGAGGTTTGCAAATGACAAGAATGGGAAGCAACATGTAAATATTTGTCTATACTTTAATCCCAGGACAATTCTAAGAGGCAGTTCTATCTATCATCTACTTTTTAGATGAGGTAATGGTTTAGATGCTCTCAAAAGTTAAAATACATGTCCAAGATCACACCAGTAGCAAGTAATAGATCTATGATTCCATCAAGTTTATCTAACTCCCAAGTTTAATCTGTGACCGTTCCCATTTCCTGGGTAAAACTACTATCCTGGATAAAAGGAAGAAGACCACTGAAGGTCTCGAGTATCACCTTATGTGCATCAGGGACAAGAGATCATGATCAAGATTCTAAAGAGAGGTATAACCCTGGAATCTTTCTAGACTCCCATGAGTTTTTCTGTTATCTTTCATGTGGATGGTATGAAGACCAACAAAACCCTTAAGTTCTAAAGGGCCTACATGCTTGAGGAGCTGTAAGAAAAGGAGACCATGAATAGTTCATATTTTGGTCTAAAATAAGCCTTCATGAAAAAAGTGAGAAATGGTGAGCTAGTTTTAGTTGAAGTAGAAAACATAGCCTCAGAAAGACACTAGGCTAAGAACAAGAAATAAAAATGTTTAAATTCCTTTTTGCCCCCACTTTACAAAGAAAGATTTATACCTAATTCTTTGGCAAAATTAGTGAGCAACCATTAAAGCAATCGACAACTTCTAAATATACTTCTACTTTTCCAAGATTAATTTTTCAAAAACATAAAAGGATCTAATTTTATTTATTTATTTGTTTAGTGGTACTTGGGATGGAACCAAGGGGCTTTCTACCTCCAGGCTACACTCCTAGACCTATTTTTTTTATATTTTATTTGGAAGCAGGGTCTCACTAAGAATCTGAGGCTGGCTTCAAACATGCATGATCCTCTTGTCTCAGCCTCCCAAGCATACGCCACCATGCCCAGCCTAATCAATTTTCAAATACCGAGATTTTTAAAAATCATGCAGTTCTAGAAAGATTATTTAAGTATACTCCCTGAAGGAACAAATGGTTTCTTTGATACATTTATGTATGCTAATACAAGTATATTTAATAAAACATTTAGTAGGATCATTTTATACCTTCATTCTCTGCATCTGTTCTCTATTAAATGCATTCTGCTTCTTCAGCGACTGATACTTGACTTTCATACTGATAAGCTGGCGCTCCATTGCTACTCTCCGATCTTCCACCTTGAATACAGTGACATGTTTAGTTGTTCTTGCAGCAAATGAAATGCCAATTCAATCAACTCAATCATGAGAATGCTAATAAATACCTCTGCAAACAAAGAGTTGCCTTTACTATTGGGATCCAAAGCTTGCTGGAGTGCCTGGTTCAACTGCACCTGAAGATCTTGATTTGCTACACGAGCTTTCTAAACTCAAAAGAAAACAATTTAGCTAATAAAGATCTGATTAGCAAGAAAGCAACTTAAAATAATTTGAAAATATATTACTGTAATTATAATACCTCTAAGGCATTATAGTAAGATACTGCTTCTTTCTCCCGCTCTTCTTTTTCTTCTTTAAGACGCTCTATCTGGCGCATTAAGTTAGTATTAAGATGTTCTAGTTGTTCCTGTCTGCACTGTAGTTCATTCACTTCTTTTTTGAGGGTTGTCTAATCAACAGGAATTGAAAAAGAACTGTCGTGAATAAACATTCACTTAGCAGCTGCTCAGCTCAAGTATCAATGTTGCTTCACACTCAAACTAAAACTAAAGAATTTGTCAAGGAGTGTCAGGTACATATTAAAATTTTTTAAATTACTAATTTTTTCAGCAGAGAACCAAATAAAAGGCTCTAGAGCTCCCCCCCAAATGGAGCCCCCATCTTTCTATTAATTTATAGCTTTAATTTTTAATTACCTATAGTCTGGAATGAAAAACCTGTGTTCATCTGAATTTCAACTTCCACTTGATTTCAGCTTTTATACTGGGCTATTTTATATTGAGGTATTATGACACAAACTAGGATCAGAGTAAATGCCTCTTAATTCTTCCAGTGGTTTCTTTAATCTAAAGGTAAAATCTGCCTTACATAATGTGTCCTAAAGCTGTTTATAGATGAACCAATCCACTTAAATAACCTATAAAATATTTTCTGTTTGGTTAGATCAAAGTTAGGTAAAAAAAAAAAAAAAAAACTTTTCAGCCTTCAAATGAGCACATAAGAATTACTGTAAAATCATGTAAAAATGTGCAAAAGAGAAAAATAACACCTGAGAAAACATGTTAAAAAATTACCTTCGTATTTTCCGTTTCAGACAGTTCAACCTGCAGAGCCAGCATCTCTGAAGACATGCTTTCATGCACACGCTCAGACATGATCCGTATCTCCTCTGACTTATCAGAGAGGAGTTCCTTCTGGTGGTCTACTCTGTGTTTCAGCTGCTTTTCACTAAGCCTTGCTTCATCCAACTCTGCTTTCAGTTTTTCTATCTAAAATGCAAAAACAGAAAACAACAACAAAACATATAAATCAAAAGGTATTTTCTTTCTGTAAAACATTACTGGGTAATTCAAGCTTCTTTATGAGAAAATATTAGAGTTCCCTATTTGAAACAAGGTAATATAAACACAGAAACAATCTAAACTAGTAGTAATCAGAATAGGTTTAGATTCCTTAGAAGGAACTTAAAGGCTGCCGTGTAAAAATGGACGGTGCGGGCAGTGATGTTGGGAACAGGCAACTTCGTTAGAGGCTACCGCAGCAAGGCAGGGGAGAGATGGTGGTGGTCTCAACTACAGTAGCAGTCACCTATATTAAAGTCTTGTAGGCCAGCTTCTTAGAACTTACTGATGAATGATATATGAAAAATAAAAGAAAGATATTGAATAAAACATGAAACTTTTGGCACAAGTTCTTCAAGAACATCAATAAAACTGTCAGATTATTCTTTGCTCTACAAAAAAAAATAGTCTAAAATCACCTCTAGTTGGTCTTGCTTTGGTCCCTGAATATTCCCTATATCACTATATTT
Source organism: Muscardinus avellanarius (assembly GCF_963383645.1). Classification (NCBI taxonomy): domain Eukaryota; kingdom Metazoa; phylum Chordata; class Mammalia; order Rodentia; family Gliridae; genus Muscardinus; species Muscardinus avellanarius. The sequence goes on along the minus strand of NC_137793.1, from coordinate 21,410,617 downwards.
GTTTAAGTAATGAAAGCTACTGTTAAAAAAAAAACATGTGGGGAAAAAATGTTTCATTATTGGCCATCAATGTCTCCAATCTTATTAGTTTCAGAATGCTAGATTACAGTCAGCACTGCATTCAATATGACTCTGTATTATACAAAGCAGTATTTAGTTATGTTTGTTTTACTACATATTAAGAAAAATTAAAACAGCTCAAAACATATGATTTCATTGATATCATTACTTAAAATTAGGGAAACATTTTAAAAGAGTTAATAAAAAATTAAGGCAATTGTATATAGGTGATACACAGAAAAATCTTAGAACGTGCTACATAAACAACTGCAAATTGGAAAACAGACTTCTGAGAAAACAGAAAAATCAAGCAAGTTTTGGTAGAGAGGGGTCTGGAAAAGTCTGCACTCTACACCAAGAGGAGCCATGGTAGCCGGGTATAGTGGCACATGCTTGTAATCCCAACATTCGGAAGGCTGAGACAGGAGGATCATGGTTCACAGACAGCATAAGCTATTTAGTGAGGCCCTTTGTAACTCAGTGAGACCCTGTTTCAAAATAAAGTATAAAATATAGGGCTGGGAGTATAGCTTGGAGGTAGAATACCCCTAGGTTCAATCCCTAATACTGTCCAAAAAAAAAAAAAAAAAAAAAAAGAGGAGCCATGGTAAAAGAACTGGATTCCTTAAGAAACAATCTGAAGGCAGTGGATAGTCAAGAGTGCCTAAAGGAAATGAGCATCACTTAACAGTTGTCTATTTTGTATTTATGTTTAAAACAGAGCCAGTATGGGCTATTTCATTAGATTAAGTACTGGGATTCAGTAACAGGTTTGGGGGTCGGATGGCCTTAATTTAAACCATGACTGACAATTTCTAGCTCTTACTTTCTCCAATTTACTCAGTCTAATAAACACTGACTTTCTCGTCTGTAACATAGAGATAATAATGATACCTCCCTCATAACTGTGTTATGAAAACTAGATCATATGTTTTTCTTCAATCAACAAATCTAAGGCATCAATCCCGATAGTACTATAAGGAACTGCTGGTTTGTGCTGCAGAACAGAGCACAGCACGAACTGCAGTACAGGTGAGGGGCTAGCGTCCCACAAGGAGACGGCCTTGCCATGCACCAAGGAGCCCATGCTGGCCGCTGCGCCAACTCTACCACAAATGCCCAGTTATGATTTTAAAAATGTAAGCGGGAGGCTATGATTTATACACGTCTCTTAAGAAGTTCTTGATTCTCAGTGTCTTCACTTTCAACATAAAGATGATCGAGAACCTGATCTTGGTTATTTTGCATACTTGGTACTTCAGAAAACCTTCATTCTCATATTTATAGATGCCTGCGTAAGCATGCGATATTTTTGCTCTGAAAACACAGATATCCAAACCTTGTTTTTTAGCTCGTTCACTTCCTGTCCATGGTTTCGGCTTAGTTGTTCTTTTAGTTGTTCCAGCTGCATTTTTTGTTGTTGTTTAATAGCTTCATATTCACAGCTCAAACTCTCTAACATTCGACTCTTGAGCTCAACCTCTCTCTGAAGAGTATATTTTTCTTGTTCATAATTCTGAAAATAGATTCAATTACAATTCAATTACATAAAAATTGCTTGAAGTCATCAGATACAATCAGTTATTACCGGCAACTTTTTTTTTCTGTTTCATGCATTTTCTGCTTCCCAAGTAAAAGACACATGCAAAAACTGGAATAACTCCATAGCTAATCAGTCTTATGAACCCCTAAGGTACATTCTGAGACTACAGGAGCTGCAGTTAGTACAGGTCCTAGAAAAGGCATGGGGTCACCACTTTCCAATCTGTATTCTCTGGTGTCCTAGTAGCTAACACACAGAAGCAGCAGGTGGAGGCATTCTCTGGATCTCTGGATCCCAAAATCCAAGTATAACCTCACATTGATGTGTATCATAAAGAATAAGAACGAGAAAAGGGAAAGAGACTTTTGTTAGCAAAAAAGCAGAAAGACTGCCCTAGGGATACTCTTAACAGAGACATTCACCATTCATCCGTCCATCTATTCCACACATACTTATTAAGAACTTACCAGCCAGGCATGGTGCCGCACGTTTGTATTCCCCACGCTTGGGAGGCTGAGACAGGAGGATTGCACAGGTTCAAAGCCAGGCTCAGCAACTTAGTGAGACTCTGTTTCCAAATAAAATATAAAATAGGTCTGGGAGTGTAGCTCAGAGGTAGAAAGTCCCTGGGTTCCATTCCCAGAACTGAAAAAAAAAAAAAAAAAAAAACCTACCAAATATGCTCCGTGATTAAGAAACTCAATTGACAGATAAAGATGGTGCCTGACCTCAAGGAGACCAGAGTCTAGAGGAACAAACACATCATTCAGCAATTACAGTAAGTCATAGTAATTGGTACTAAGGACAAGTGCAGGCTCGGAGCAAGCTTCCTGAAAGAGGCAATGCCTGAAGTTGTTTTTAAAGTAGTAGCAATACATGTCTCTGATGCATGAGATATAATGGAATGAATAACTATTTAAAATACCAGATGTCATTTGTATTTTTTCTGCAGGAGATATGTTCCAGGAACCCCAGTGGACACTGAGAATAGTAACAAATCCCACATATATACTTTTTCCTATACATACATACCTATGATAAAGTTGAATTTTAAACCAGGCAAAGAGAGTACAATAGAGCAGTTACAACAACAGACTATAATCAGAGTTGCATGAATGTGGTCTCTCTCCCTGTACACTCTCTCACTGTACACTAAACTCACCCACCCTTCCCATGCTGGTGTGAGGTGACACAAGGCCTCAGTGATGAGACGGAGTGGCGTGAGTGAAGCTGGTGCTGTGAATTGGTGTGAGTACTCCCACCGCAGACAATACATCAGCAAGACCCATCTGCGTCAGATGATCCTGGATCATGGTTCACACCCAGGCAGCATGGAGTAGATGGCGCCACACTTTATTCCACTGCTCAGAATCAGGCACAATTTAAAGTCTACTATTTATTTGGGGACTATTCCATGTAATATCTTTGGATTGTGGTTGTTCAGAGGTAACTAAAACTACAAAAAGTTAAGACTACAGACAAAGAGGCAGACTACTGTTTGTTAAAGTCCCTGCTAGAGGGATGGTAACTGCTTCTCTGTCCTATCAAGGAAGTAAAGAGTGCTCTGTGGTATGTTGTCAATGTACCAGGTAAACTGCACTAGTAGAAAAAAAGTAAAAGATTTACTGGCCTTTAAATTTTCCTAATGAGTCTTATTAGTTTGATAATGAGACACTCTACTTGTCGCTCTGAACAAAATGAATGAATAGATTAGGTAAAGAAGGGACACACTGAATTGGCCCTTACTTTCAGAATGTAGTTATCTGTATGTTTATAAAATGACTACCAGAATGAAAAACTGCTGCAACAAAAGTATTTAATAGAGCTTTTCTTACTAACAGAAAAGTTAGAAAGGTATCAGTTCAAACTTCAACAGCTTTAAAACATAAGATTAAAAAGCCAGGTGTCCTATTGCATGCTTCTAATTCCAGTGCTTGGGAGGCTGAGACAGGATTGCAGGTTCGAGGATGTCCTCAGCAAGCAGTAAGATTCTCATCAATCTAGCAAGACCCTGTTTCAAAAATAAAATAGGGCAGAGCCTGGCATGCTAACACATGCTTGCAATTCCAGCATTTGGGAGACTGAGACAGGAGGATCGCGGTTCATGGGCAGCCTCAGCTACTTAGTGAGGCTCTTTGTAACTCAGTAAGACCCTGTTTCAAAATAAAGAATAAAAAATAGGGCAGGGGGGGTGTAGCTTGGAGGTTGAATGCTCCTGGGTTCCATCCTCAGTACCACAAAAACAAACAAAAAAATAGAGCTGGGGGTGTAGCTTGGTAGCTCAGAGGTAGACTGCCCCTAGGTTCAATTCCCAGTACAGAAAAAGAATATATATATAATATATATAATATATATAATATATATAATTTTCTTTACACGAGTATGTATTTTTATAGAGAAGATTAAAGCAAAAAAAGGACCTGAAACATTCACATTATTCCTTCCAAAACCCTTCTATTAAGAATGACGACAGAGACTATTATTAAACTAATATCTGAACTTGAGTTATTTCTCAAAACAATTATATAGCATGATTTATTTTTTACTGTTAGATTTGTAAACTTTGCTTTCATGACTAGGTATTGAGTTCTTGGGCAAGAACAATACTACATGGAAAAACAAGAGTTGTCATTAGTTATTTACTTGCTATATTTGCAATATCAAGAATCAAGTTTAAATATACTACTATTCACCACATTAAACTTTCATTTTCTCAATAAATATTTGTGTGACAGGCATTAGGTACACAGCAGTGAACAAAACTAAATTCTCACTTAGGGAGTTTACAATCCTGGAGATAAGCAGCACTGCAAAGATTAGGAGTGAATGGTGGTAACTTTACGTTATACAGTCAGGGTTGGCTTCTCTGCTAAGGTGACATTTAACCTGAAGCTTGAGGACTCTGTGCATGGAGAGTAGTAGGTGATGAACAGCATCTCAAGAGGAGGACGCAGCTAGTGAAAACACGGAAGGCAGGACTGCTATAGCAAAGAGTAAGGAAAAGTGGTCTGACATGACATCAAAGGTTAAGCAGAAGTCAAATTGCACAGGGATCCACAAACCCAAAAGGAGAGCTTGGATTTCATTGTATGTAACTGAAAGCTTTGTGCAAATTTTCCCACAGAAGGAGACATGATCTCCTGTGCATTTGTTCCATGCTCCTTGGCAGCTATGTTTAGAATGAATGGAATGGATGGCAGTGTTAGCTGGCACCTGGTTAGAAGGCATACAGAGAGATGGTCTGAATTAGAGTAGTTGTAGCTACATAGATGTTTTGTAGGTCACAGTGCTCAGAATTTGTTAATGGTTAAATGTGAGACCCCTAGGTTTGTGTATCGAGCAACTAGATGAGTGCTATTACACTTACTAAATAAATAAACTAAGAAGAATGTCTAGTGGAAAGGTAATTAACTGTTCTATGTCAAGTCTGTGATGTTCGTAAGTGGGTAGCTAAATACATAAAAAATTAACCACAGGGAAGAACTATGTACTTGGTGAAGTGTCATGGGGAATTAGGATGCTAGAAATAGGATCATCTAGGCAGATTGGACAAACAAAACCTAGTGGTAAATGTGGTAAAGAGACAAATCGTAACTTGACTTTTGAAACTCAGAGCCCACTGGGTTGGAAAGAATATTAGGAATTCATTTAGTTCATATTCCTGTAACTGGGATGGAGTGAACAGAATATAAATAATTGCTAGACAAAATGAAGTTTGATAGTTAAGCATATCCTTGTAAACAGTGGATTTCAGAGTCCTACCTCAGTCATGGTTATCATCTCACCACGACATTTATCCAATTGATTTTGCAATTCACTTTGGCTCTCCAATAGTTGTAAACCATACTGTGCAGCTTTTAGTCGCTCTTTTTCAACCTCTTTGAGCTTGCTTCGAAGATCAGCAATATCTGCCTCCATGGTTTTAGCCTATTTTAAATAAATACAATTAAGTGACCTTAAACAAAAAACTCCACATGGTATTAATAATACAAGAAACATATATATGCAATACTACTGTCACATAAAAATACAGTACAAATTTTTTTTTCTGAATTATAAGTGATTAAATTACATTCTTGTTCTACGAGCAAGAAAGAATTGGTCTGATAATTTTGTTACTTGAGTTGAGATCAAATCAAAAAGAGCAGAAAGAAGAACAGATTTAATTTTGTTTCTAAGAACTTCATCATCAGGCAACTGTTTGTTGTGTGCTAAGTGTCCATAATTGCTAAAGTAGGATTATTCTCCTAATTGTGTTACTCTCCACACAGCTAAAGTTAAAAGAACAATGAAAGAAATCAAGAAAATTTATAGTTTCATGAGTGCTACTTAGAATATAAAACGGCAGCTTTGAATAAGGGTTATAAGGTACAGCAAAGAATATCATTTCTCATTTTGCACAAGTGTTATCTTCCTGAATATACTGAATTTGATTAATTGAAAACAGACTCGCTAATATTATCACAGTTTTTCTTAAGAGGGCATGTAAAAGAGCCATGTTCACAACAATTAAAGGACATTGTTTTCATTCTAGATTTTCGAGCTAAGACAAAAGGTTCACTCCACTGTAGCTCGACCTCACTCATTATTCTTTCCTATTTTTCCTGAGCCTCCAAGCCAGACTGAAATAGCTTTGCCTTCAGAGAGCACTGAGCCATAAATTAGGTGTTTCTCCACACCTCAGGTCACTGTAGCCATGCATTCAATAAGTACTACCTGAATGCAGTGTATGTTAGGCTTTATTCTGGGCACTTCAGATTCAACAGAGGATATAATTGGAACTAGCGACCTAGAATTTAGGTCAAAGCTAACTAGGGTTAGACAGGACATTGTAAGGAGACTGGCTTCTACTAAGTGTGAAATGGGAAGTCACTCAAAGTCCAGATCTAATAGATCTTCAAAAGATCACTTCACTATGTTTAATAGTTAGGAGGGAACAAAACTGGAAGCAGGGACAATGCAACCATGTGAGGCAATGCTTCAGACTAGGGTAGTAGTGTAGTAGGTGGTGAGGGATGACCAGATTCTGCATATATTTTGAAAGAAACACCAATCTGATTTTCTGGCATATGGAATGCCGGATGCATGTAGAAAGAAGTAAAAAAAAAAAAAAAATGCCTCCAAGGTTCAGACCTGAACAACTAGTAGAATGTTCTCAATAACCCCAAAAGGTAAAGGGATGTCCCCATTATAAACATGCAATCTTTTTTTGTTTTGTCTTGTACTGGGGATTGAACTCAGGGATGTTCTACCTCTGACTTATGCCCCAACCTTTCTTATTTTATATTTTGAAACAGGGTCTAAGTTGCTGAGGCTGGCCTCAAACCTGCGATCCTCCTGTCTCGGCTCCCAAGTACTGGGATTCCAGGTATATCCCACTGTGCTTAGCTAAACATGCGATCTTAACGAGTCATAGAAAGAATAACTTCCCCAAGGTTACCAGCTACTAAGTGGCTAAATGGCATAAAAAGTAGCTTCAAAGCTTGGTACAGTAACCACTTCTTCGGCCGGATACTCAAAATGTAACATTACATAAAGGATTTGGGAGACTGGAAACTCTGGGAATCAAACTTCCAGAGTTCTAACCCCACTTCACCACTCACAGGTTGCAGGAATTTGACCGCGTTATTTAAAGCCTTGTTTCATAGTCTTTAAAAAACGAAGGGTAACAACTATGTAACAGCCTTGTTGAGAATATTAAAGCTGATCATGAATGAAAAATAACTAGGGCAGAATCTGACACACGGATGGGGCAGCTCTGTTCAACAGAAATAATTGAAGCCAAGTAATGTGATTTTGGGGGGGAAACAGGGCGAAAAATATCAACTTTTAATATTTTGCTTAACCTAATGTACATTAGCATCTCAACACATAATCATGAAAATTATAAGTGAGATATTCTTTTCGGATACCACCTTTAAAATCCAGTGAGTATAAAAAAGGGCAGAGAAACTGGGGCTGTAACTCGGAGGTAAAATGACCCACCCCACCCCACACACACATCCACTGTACAGTTTATATTTGCAGCATTTAATTCGGGCTGCCACAGTGGCTACGGGCTGGACATGGGCAATGCAAATCCATTGGTTATCAAGTCTCACGCCTCCCGGAGAAGCAGCTGGTGCGGTCTTCCATATTTATCCAGAATCCCCGGTCCAGCGGAACCTTGAACTCGCCCGGAACCCGGTTCACAGAACTCCGGGTTCCGGGGGAAAGGACGTTCCGCCTGAAGGCCTCCGCCGAGACCCAGACCTCGGGTTTCCTTGGCCCTGCTCATCCCCGGCTCTCCGCTCCCACATCCCACCAGACCTCCGTCCCTTACCTCTCTCGTCTCCTTCCTCCTAGCTGCTACCGCAGCGGCTAGGGCTAAAAGCGGACCAAGACTCAAAACGCTAACCACCTGATGACAGACACGCCCTCCCACTTACACATCTAGTCCTCCTGTAAGCGCCAGGGCTTTTTGAATAAAGTTCTCGCGATAACTCGTCGTTCTCACGAGATCTCCCACCCGAGCCGCGCTCAAAGGAAAAGCCTAGGACCTTCCACCAGAGCGCCCCGCCTCCTAGAGCGACTGCGCAGGCGCAAGGCGCGCCGTGGGCGTGGCGCGAGCGCAGGTTTGGCTTCCTGGCCTGTCAGTTTAACCCTGGGTGGTTTTTCTGGGTGTCTTTGAAGGATATGCTTAAATTTGATGTGTTTGGGATTCTTTTTGTTTGTCGCTTGTGACTGGACCTTCTGGAGGGACAGTATCGCAAGGCCAGAGGACGGAGACACCATCAGAACCGTAGTCAGCGGGCTGGTGTCTAAGGCTCCAGGAACTGGAGTCCCTGTGACCGCGCCTAAAGGCATCATGTGACAGATTTGGTTTACCTTCTCAGGGCAGGTTACTGGAATGGTTTCGTGCTTTATTGTACCAACACAGTGCTGGTTTACACAGGTCGTCTCCTTTAAGCCTGCCAATAGCCTTAAGAGATGGACATTAGTTCTCATTTACTACAGAGGAAAACAAGGCTCCAGTGATTTGTCCAGCTGATAGGACTGGAATTTGAACTAATGCGGTCCGATGCCTATTCACTTTTAAATACCTTAATCAATCAAAAAGAATAATATCCAGCATTTAGTGGGTACTGCTGATTACTAGTAGCTGTTATATGGGTCCTGTTCTTTTGAGCTCATATTTTCTTGCTCCTCTGAAGACCTGGATCTAGCTTCTCTTTTTCATCTTCATTTTTGTCTTTATCTCTCTTGGTTACACCTCAGTATCTTACCTTGTTTGAATCAACTGGCTACCTACAAATGCCGGAAGCTGGACAGTTCAGATATAATGACTTTCATTGAAAAATAACTTTTCCATCTCCAATCAACTATGATTCCATTTGTTTGCTTCTCTTTTATAAATATATGTTAAAAAAAATATCTGAAGCTGGGGGTGGTGGCACATGCCTGTAATCCAGTACTTGGGAGGCTGAAACAGGAGGATCCCAAATTCACTGTCACTCTCAGCAACTTAGTGAGACCCTGTTTCAAAATAAAATAGGGGTAGGGGTGTAGCTCAGAGGTAGAATGCCTCTGGATTTCAACCCCCAGCAACTAACACACACACACACACACTTTCTGAAAAAAGTTTATACTCATTTTTTTACATCTTATTCCACCACCACCAAACTGGTGTTTAGACCCAATCAATACAGTAAAATGGCTCTTTTCAAGATCACCAGTATTTTTTTAATCAGTATTTCGGGATTGAACCAATGGCCTTGTGCGTAGTGTACCTGTGCGTTAACACCTCCACTTCACCAGTAATTTCTATCTTGCAAAATTCGGTAGTAAATATTTAGTTCTCCCTTCTCTGGACATTTGACCGGATATCAAATTGGACATTTTGCCTGGATGTTCATTTAAAACTTGGCAGTGCCAGTGGCACGTTAATCAGAGCCTTGAAGGATAGCAGACCTGAGAAAGAGTGAGTTGGAGAGGAGGGGACAGCATTAGCAAAATCATAGAAGCTACCATAACATAACTATGAAATAAAATGTATAGGAGGAAATCGATCTGAATTAGATTCCTGTCTTGGGCCTAATAAACCAAACCAATGTGAAATTGTTCGTGTTAACTGCTAAATGGACAGCTGGTATGCAGTCAGTTTCTGCAGCAGAGCTTTAGGTAGGTAGCCATCTGATTCAAATAAAGCAAGACGCTGAATTGTAACCAATAAAGTTATCTCTATACTTCACTTTTATTTCCTATCCACAAATACTGCCTGTTCACATTGCTGGCAGAAGTTCTTTGAGACTCTTCTGATTCTGGGGGCTGCTTAATCTTAGAATTATTAATCAATGCCAATTGATATTTTAAATTAATATGTTATGAGCTGGGCATGGTGGCGCACGCTTGTAATCCCCCACACTTGGGAGGCAGAGACAGGAGAATTAGGCAGGTTCGAAGCCAGCTGTGCTGGCTTTAAGATACCCTGTTTCCAAAAATAAAAAAGTATAAAATAGGTCTGGAGTGTAGCCCGGAGGTAGAAGGGCTTCCAGAAACCCCAGTACCACAAAAAAAAAAATAATGTGTTATGGTTTTATTTATTTATTGACAAAATAAGGGCCATTCTTTAGGAATGATCTGGATAGGGTGCTGTCAGTACCACCACCAGACACTAGATGTCACCAGTGAAATGGATTCTAGAAGGTCTCTGCTTCCTTGTTAACTTATTCTTCTGATTCACAGTTCTAGATGAAGATCCCCAGACTCAGAGGGGATCCATCTACGATACCCTGAATGCTAAACGTCAGGGTAAGAAAATTTATATCTATCATTTTCAGCTTTCACAGTGAGGGGTAGGACATCAATTCCTCATATAGTAGTAGATTCACTCAGCATAAGAAAGAACTCTAGCTGCTTAGAAACAACAAAAGATTAGCCTTACCCCCCATTATGATTCTTTATATTATAGCTGTTCAAAACTTGGGTAAACTGCTGTAGTGAACTTATTTTTCTCTCATTGTGACTTTTCTAGTCCATTTAGTTAGCAGAAATGGTGTAGAAGGGATTGTTGCATTATATTGAAAAGCTATACTTATTTTATCATGACCTTGGTAAACAGCTGTATACTCAAGGAGCTTAGAGTTTAGTAGAAAAAGCATTTTTCAATCAATTATTTCTTACATGGAAGAGGATTTAAACATTTTGTTCCTTCACATTAAGTAGAGCTATAAACCAGTCAAGTCCTAGTTGGAGTCGAGAGAATATGGGCTCTTGACTCTGTATCAAAGTCTAAACATGAGAGCTGGATTCCTTAATAGCATTCTATTATACATAGGCTGGGCCAGGAGATGGTATTCTAGAAGTTACATTAAAGACACTAAGAGAAGCCTGTGGAATGGCTAAAATGAAGAAGAGAGACTTAGAAAAGAAGAAACTGAATGCAGAACCTGGGGGATTATCTTAATCCACAGAATAAGAGAATAGGATTCAATAAGAAAAATAGAAGAGCCACCTGAGGAGAGATCAGGAAATTGAACTGTCAAAACTCCCCCTTGTGATAATTAAGTATAAAAATGAGTAACTGTACCAGGCTGGTAGATTCAACTGCTTGATAGGAACAATGATAATGAAACCCAGTCTTCAGTCTCTACTGGAGCTGTAGTGTGTAGAACCACCTTCAACTCTCAATGACCTCTTTTACTTTTTGCCCTAGGTGGATAGTGTTCTCACTCAGAGCAAAGGTGTGCCATCCCAATATGGTGAGCATTACTGATTAACTTCCCAGCCTCGATTTCTTTTTTCTTTTTCTTTTTTTTCTTTTCTTTTCTTTTCTTTTTCTTTCTTTCTTTCTTTCTTCCTTCTTTCTTTCTTTTTTTTTTTTTTTGGTGGTACTGGGGTTCCTGGAAACCGTTCTACCTCTGGGCTACACCCCCAGACCTATTTTTATACTTTTTAAAATTTGGAAACAGGGTCTCTTAAGCCACCGTGGCTGGCTTCGAACCTGTGGGATCCTCCTGTCTCCGCTTCCCAATTGCGGGGATTACGAGGTGCGCCACCACGCCCGGCCTCTTGCTTATTTTTCCTGCATCATGCTTATTCTTTGACTAATTCGTCTTTCCCTCCATTTCCAGCCATGCAGATTCTGTACAATAGTTTCTACTCTTCAGCTCTAGGATATGTATCACCTTAGTTCCAGTAATTATTACATGGGCATGTAAATGAATTCAAGCCAATGAGAATTTTCACTGCAGCTACTGGGAAAATGTATTTTGGTAATTACTCGTGTTATGAACTGAATTCTATCCCCATTCATATGTTGAAGCCTTAAATTCCAATGTGACTGTATTTGGAGATAAAGCCTTTAAAGTTCAATGAAGTCATGAGGGTGGGGCCCTAGATGATTGGACTTGAGTTCTTAAAAGAAGAGGAAGAGACACCAGGTCTCTTCTCTCTTCCCTCTCTCTCTTCATCTCTCCATTTCCCCCTCTCTCCCTCTTCTTCTCTTCCCAGTATACACCCAAGGCATCTTTCTGTAACTCAAGGAGAGAGGCCTCACTAGAAACCAACCCTTCTGACAACTTATCTTGGACTTCCAGCCCCCAGAACTGTGAAAACAAACGTATTGTTCTTGCTGCTCCATCTGTGATATTTTAGTTTGGTTGCCTGAGAAGACTATCCAAAGTAGCTAAACATTGTAGACTAGATATTTTAGCTGCCATCTTGGGTCCACAAAGGACACTTTGAGAATGGAGTCAAAAGCAAAGCTGACAAGCAGGGAGAAAGGAGTCCTCCTAGTCGTGCTATTTGAGCCTCTCGTGAAGTCAGCGATACCCATGCACTGTTTAGTTTTCCTCAGAATGCTTCACCTTGAGGTTTTGGTTGCTTGCAACACAAAGAGTTTTAACCAATATATTCAATAGTACTTGTGTCTGAGCTTGAGTAGACTGGATCTCTCAGATTTCCATTCTACATTATAAGGCTAACACTGAAAGTTAATCACTTCCAGAGAGACAGGATGGCTTCTTTGAGAAAAAACACATTGGCTGAACTAAATGAAACAGCTTCGTGAATAGTGCAGGAAAATAAGAATTCAAGTTGCTGATGTGTAGTTGCTCTTGGACCTATTCAGATTACCCCCATGCCACATTTAAATTAACCTTTTCAGATAACTTTAGCACCTAACCCAGTTGGAATTAAGACTTTATGTTCATTTCAGTTATTTTTACTTGCCAAGAACAGTAAGTTCCCACTCTTGTTAAATACGTGTGTGTTAATAGAGTCCTAATCTTTGCAAATGTTCATGAAACTGTCATTGCTGCATATGATCTCCTTCTTCCCAGGACCCGTTACATAATCTTTTTATTTTCTGACAGTACTGAAACTAATTGGGGCTCTCTATTCAGTAGAATGACCCACATCTTCACTGTTAAATGAAGCATACTTACTAATTATTAATGATATTAGCCCCTATTCTTTTGGCTAAAGTTTATTTGTCCCAAGTCTTAGAGAGATGGGATAATACTTAGGGTCTTAAATCTTAGGGTCTCTCTGAGGGCTTGAAACTATTATGTGGAAATGTGTGTGTGTGTGTGTGTGTGTGTGTGTGTGTGTGTGCGTGTGCGTATGTGTATGTGTATTCAGTTGAAAGAAGTGGTAGCTGCCTTGATATGGTAATTCTTAGGTCCATATATTTTACTTCTAGGGAAAACAAATTTGGAATAATACACAATAGACAGGAAAATTTATGAATCGGTATCACCAAGTAAGCAGCTGGATACACCTGTTAAATTTCAGTCCACAAACAGCATCCTGCCGGTTGCCACTAGGTGACAGTCTTTGCAAATATTTTATCTGAAGGAAACAGCTTTCTGTCTTGGAAATTAGATTCTGTTGGAGAGAGGTGGTTACTTGTTCATTTCGGTTAAATTAGCCAAATGCATATAATATTTTACACTCTAACATTCTAAATTATTTGAAATCACAGTTACCCCTCATATGGAATGATTTTCCTCTACTTAATTCACTTCTCTCATCCATTTTTGTGGAGAGGTCCTATGACTAAGAATACAATACATAAAAATATGTTCGCTATATGTTCTAGGTTCTAGAGCCAAGATCTGTGTTCAACTGCAGGCTCTGTTACTTCTAAGCCTTGGTTAGCTTTAATCAGTTGGCCTTTATAAATCAATTTCCCTATACAAAGTACCTAATTTAATAGCTGTTGTGAGGTTTAAATAAGCCAACATTTTTAAAGCACTTCGAGTGTAGTGTCAAGTTGCTATTATTATAAGCACTGTCTCAGATCAGATGTAATTCCCTCTAGGAGCCCTTTTCTGAGTCCCTGGCCTGGAACACATCCCCGTGATACAGTTCATAGCACCCTGTGCCTTTCCTTCAGAACTCTTATAGTTTGCAGCAATTTATGTTTGTCTTCTTCACTAAACTGTAAGCTCTTTGAGGACAGAGGAGGACTATATCTATTTTGTTCACTACAGTTTCTCTCAGCAGAGGTCATATTGGGATATGCTAGGGCTTAAAATTGTTTGATAAGTAAATACAAATTGCATATTAACAGCACATATTAAATACAGTGCATTGATTTAAACGGAGGAACCTATAAATCCTTGCATCTCTTTGCAAGATCAGAGTAACTTGGAAAAGAATTATTATTGTTAATCCTGAGTGAAAGATGCTGGATATTTATTAATAAGTTTTCATTCAATAAATATCTATGAGGCCATACACTAAGTTAATATGTGGGGGTATTTAATACCCTTTGCAATTTTAATTGCTTCATTCATCTATGACAATACAGCTGTCCCTCATTTGAACCAATATTTCTTCATTGAGAATTGATGTATTTATATTATATCTATAATTCAAGCATTTTAGTCTTTTTTTTCTTCTGGAGTGTAGTAGAGCAAATCCAGGGCCACACACATATTAAGCAAATGTTCTACCGTGGTGTTGGACCACCATCAGCATTTTAAATATATTAGGGAACTTGGCATGCAAAATAATTCTACTAGAGAGGACTATAAATCCCAACACAATGATGTATAACTGTAATTCCAGTATTTGGGAGGCTGAGACAGGAGGATTGCAGATTTTAGGCTAATAATAATAATAATAATAATAATAATAATAGTGAGGCTGCATTTCAAAATGAAAAGGGGCTGGGGGTGTGACTTGGAGGGAAATGCTCGTGATTTCAACACGACCCCATGACCTAAATACTGAGTTTTATATATTAAGTTATCTTAGAGGAAGAGCTACTCTGATGAATTTAAGGTTTTAAAATTATGCTTTTCTAATATTTTTATCAGGTCATGGACAGATTTATTTGTATTGTAGCAAAACTGATCTGGAACATGTTGTCTTTTTCATTGTCCCAACTGGAAAATATTTGTGTGTATAACTTCAGTAATCCTTAAAGTCTCCGAGTTACGAAATAATCCACTAAGCATGTAAGAAGGACCAAAAACAATCAGGATGAGAAATGCTAGATAATTGTTTGTTTCTAAAAGATAATTTGATTCCAAAGTTTTCTCAAAATATGAGAAATGAGGAGGTGTTTTGTGAGCTTGGCATGCCCCCCACAGTCAAAGATTTGCTTCTTTCTACCTTTGGTGATAAAACTTTAGGCAGTTCAGTTGATAGATGCGCACCTTTCTTTGAACTAGTCATTCTGCTTAACTCTCCACTACCTGGCAGGTTGCTGGGACTCTGGCAAACATATTCCAACAACTTCCTTGCAACATGCTACATACTGCTGGCAGCACTTGGCCACTTTTGATAAATTGGTCAGTCTTTGTGAAATACTTTCCTGAAATGAAGTTCTGGAACTCATCAGGTGTCTTCTCTGACAGTCATATCTTCCTCCAACTCTCAGATTACCCAAGCAGCTGGGGTGAAGCCCATATCCTCCCACAAAGAATGTTTTTTTTTTTTTTTTTTTGGAAATTCAGATCTATGGGCTTTTGGCACTAAACTAATCCTATTTCATTCTGGGTTAGCTCAGGACTGAACAATCTCTTGGGGGTGAGTAACCTTTTAAATGTTGGAGGACAGACAGTTTCAGGGATGGGTGTACATTTTGCGATTAGTACAAAAGGCCAGTGTCCCTTACGACTACATTTGAATTAGCAAGGGCCAGATTATATTTTGCCTTCTTGTGAGTTAGTGTGGAGGTTTTGCATCACCTTCATTCCTTCATGTCAATCAGTTTGTGAACTGAGCAATCTCTTTTAGGATTGAAATGTGACCTCTGAGTTATATCGGTGTATTATCCACACTGTTATTAATTGTCATGGGTTGATGAACAACAGGGACATGTTCTGAGAACTGCATCACTGGACCATTTTGTCATCGTGCGAATCCCATAGACTGTACTTACACAGATCTAGATGATCTAGGTCAATCACTTGAGGTGGCCTCAACATAATCGAGACGTGGTGAAAATGAGAGGTACGAGGTTGTTGCTTGTTGCTGGCAAACATGGTATGTCTTTTACAGTAAACTTTTTAACAAGTTGGAGTACACTAAAATAAGGAAAGTGTAGTATTGTAAATAACATGGCCATGTATTATCCTAAAGTATTATTTACTATACATAACTGTGTTCTACTTTTATAGGACTAACAGCACAGAGATTTGTTTACACCAGTGTCGCCACAAACTCTTGAGTACACTACACTACCACCTAGTAATGAGTGTGACATCACTAGGTGACTGCAATTTTCAGCTCCCTTCTATGGGGCTTCTGCCCAATATGTGGTCTGTCATTGGCCAAAATGTCATTATATGACACATGATTCTGTATGATTAAAGACAGAGCATCATGGCAGGGTCTTTTGTGACTGTGATTCTCTCATCCACAGTATTTCTGGCAAAGGGATTAATAGGCATCCTATAAACAGACCAGAGCAAAGTTCTTGGAAACAGTGCCCCATTCATAAGGTTTAAATATCCAAGCCAACATGGGAAAAACAGGCCTAACAAGTAACATCTAATTTATTTTATGATACGATTGGAAGGTCAGATTTCACCCCTGCTCCTACAAAAGTAATCAGGGCTGGTCTCATCCTAAGAAGAGTGATTTCCAAATCTAGCTCTACATTAGGAACACTTGAGAAATTTTTACAAATACTGATGGCCACGCTGTCCCCAGCACTAATTAAAGCAGGCTGTCTAGGGTTGGGTGCGAGGCATCAGTAACTTTTTAAAATTCCCAGGTGAACTCAATGTGCAGAAGTTGGGAACCTTGACTTCAAATAATCATACACTCTACCACAAACCAGCTCTTTCTTTCATATTCTGTTATTGGTGCATTGTCATCACACTTCATAATGAAGTCAGTGATAGGAACATCCATGCACACAGCACTTGGTGAGGATCCCACCCACTCCCTCCCCTTCTCTATGCATGACATTGAGATTGGCATTGATAATTGTGTAAATATACATGGTGTCGATTGGAGTATTTTTTCATCAAGTATCTCTTCTCAGTGAGTGGACGGCTCATTGGAATTACATGGCATTTTGAAAAGATGAGGTTTAGATTCATTAGGCCTGGGGCAGGCAGAGTGTAAGCATCAGAAATGTTTAGCTGTTCTTTATGTGACTCTAATGTGTGGCTATTCTTGGAGAATCACTGGACCAGCTGATCATATAAAGGTAGCATAAAATCAGTCCCTTAACATTTTTTCCAGTTAAGAGTATCATACATTGTTAAAAGAAATTCTGTTCACTAGTTTTGTTGAGTAAATTTTCTTCTTCATTTCACTAGGGTTTAAAATCTAAACATTTTCCTGAATCTGTTGGTAGGAGTGTTATCCAGTTAAATTTGATCCATGACGTAGGCTATCCAGTTAAATTTGTCTATCCAGTTAAATTCGATTTCAGCTAAATATAGTGTTCATGCAATATTTGCAAATAATAATACAAATTATTTACTGTTTATCTGAAATTCAAATTTAACTGGAACCTTTTATTTTTATTTGCACTATCAGGTAATACTAATTGGTAGGAGAACATGGTTTATCCTTGGAAAAGTCAGCAGTTGAATTTGTGTTAGGGAGAATGTTATCCCATTAACTCTCAGCGTTTGGGACTTGTCTCTTAGCTGTACTCCTTCTAGCTACAGTGGTGATAGAAAAAAGGCAAAGACTACGAATGTAGCTCAGTAGTAGAGTACGTGTTTAGCATGCAGGAGGAGCTGCGTTTAATCCCAGAATCCCCCCAAAAGGTCATCAGCATTTTAGGACTTATGGACTGCTTAAAATCCCCAGTGAGCCAACAAGACCCACCTTTTTCATTTTCTAAGAGTGTCATTGCTAGACCAGTAGTGGAGAAGCACAGGAGTGTACAGAAATAGATGAAGACCCTAATTCTGAGTCTAGACTTTTGTTTCAGGTACCCCAGCTCTGTGACCAAAAGGAGGTTGCCATTTTGCCCTTTTGAGCCTTTTTTTTTTTAATGGTTTCAGACTTGCTTTTTTTTTTTTTTTTGCTTTTTCTGCACATTAGAATTTCTTTTTAATATTTCTAAATATCAGATGTTTTCTGCCTTGGCTGGAGTTAAGATGATTCCTGGGTGGAACTGTCCTCAGATCCTGGGGAGTCTAAACTAATGGAAACCTTCAACCTCTTGGAAGGACTGTAATCTCAGGAGGCTTCGCAAGTAGCCTGGATGCCTTTCAGCTTCAAATGTTAAAAACTATGCATGACTAGCTAATTCCTGAATTTTTCTCCCCCCCCCATAGGTCTTGCACTGTAAATAAAAGTCATGGTGGGTGTATTTCTTACCTAACAACAGACTGTCTTCAAAGGAAAAGGAGTAAGCTATCACTCTAATTCCCTGAAAACAGGTGTTGTAATGATTTTACCAAATTGAAACCTGACATTTTGATGAACTCTTGACCCCCCACCCCCTCTTCTAATTTCCTCCAAGAAGGAGATAGGCAAATGGGTAAAATGTCAAATCCCTTATTGTGGGTCCAAGTTTCCTAATGGAAGGAGGTGAAACAGTTGAAGCACATTAACTTTTAACCTGGTAACAATGATTTTTTTTTTCATCAAGCATTAGATGTTTAAAAAAGAAATGAACTCTGGCAGAGAGGAGACAAGACAAAGAGGGAAAGGAAGGGGTTGAAGCTGGCCTGCATCATGGAACATATTTGCAAGCCAGCTGGGCCCACTTTGCACAGATGTTTTTATAGGCACAAGAGGGAGGGGCGAGCATCTGACTTCGCACATTAGCTCCGTGGTAGGATATCTCTTTCTCCTGTGCCCTTCTTTGCTCACAGGCTGGAGGAAAGGTGGCCAGAGGCTTTGGTATAATTGCTGAACTTGAATTCAAAGAACTGCATATATCAATAATCAAACTTTTTACTAAGTTCACTTAAAATGGGTTAGTCTATTTTTTAGCCTGGCCACTCTGAAAAGCAAATGCTACGTATTCACCTATGGATCAAAGAATCTAATCATTATATTTTATTCGTACATGAGCAAAATGAAGCTATTGGAGAAAATATCTCCAAAAAAACGATCTTCTTGAGTCTAAATGTTGAGGTTGTTTTTGTACAATGTAGGTGTAGGCCTCCTTTCCCAGATTAGCTTGGGCTTCCACTTTCTGCTTGAATGTTTCAGAAGTATGTCTATGCAACACGTGTCATAGAAAGTGAAAGAAGTTTTTTTTTATATAAGTTGCTATGGAAATTAATACCCTGGAATTGTGATGTTTGGTCCATATATAAACAAAAAGTAAAATATTATCAAAACCTTTGAGCCAAAATTAAAAACGTAGGAACACACACACACACACACACACACACACACACACACACACACACACACTGGATTGCTAGCTTCTTTTGTAAAATCACACAATTTCATTATTCTTTGCCCACATTCCTTGTGTCAGGAATTCAATGAATCTTTGTATTAGCCTAGATGTACTCTTTCTGGTCCACCACTGCCTGTCATTTTATTATTAGTTTTGCTCATTCAGTGAAGTGGTTCAGATATAAGGAGACAATAATATTACTTGTGCATACGGTTCCTGTATACATTTGAATTTGCCATCCATGCTACAAGGCAAGATTATAGTAGTGCTTCATTGTCCTCCAAGATGATCCTGCGACTCTTCTTTATACAAACGGAGCTCTCAATGTTCTTATAAATTACCTGATACTTTGCTAGAGGAAAGAATTCAACTATCTTACAGCTCTAAAATGCTGTCATTTCTTTTGCATTTCAATTTAGTCTGATTACAGCACGAATGAATTTCTGGCCAACAAAATAACTTAGTTTATTTTTTTCCTTTGGCTGTGTTTTCATTGGTGGAGAATTAAAGTGATTGTTTGGATAAGCTCACCTATAAATGAAAAATGAGACGAGTAATTCAAGTATTTTGAAGTGGCTGCCAGTACAGGTTAAAATCTAAAAAGAGAAGCGTTCAGTTGTCAAATCTGCTTGCTTAGAATAAAACAACTTTAATCCTAGAAGGAACTTTCAGGATAATATCCAGCCTTATTATTTTATACATGAAGTTAAACTTAATAGAGGTGAAATAATTTATTCTTGATCTCACTACAGGTTAATGTCAGAGTTGGAACTCAAACTCATCTCTTTTGAATTTAACCAAAGCCAACATTATTGGCATTACTATTAGTGGCCTCTAGTTATATTGTAGATATAATTCAATTTCAGATTTATCTCTCAGTTTTTATTGTTGTTTACTATTTATTGCAATAAGCATTATTTATAATAAAATTATAACATTAAGCAATTCTGTTTGTTTTGTAACTGTAATTATGATAAAATTACAAATCCTTTCATGGGCAGTTTTCTTGAAAATATGAGGTTAACCCTGAATAATAAAAATGTATAATTCATATTTTAAGCAAGAGGGCTTCCAAACAACAAAATGTTAACAATATATGTCTTTTCATAACTTTAGATAGATTTCCCCATTTTTTCTTTTATTACCTGTGTATGTAAGTTTTCCATAATGAATCGATATCACTTTTAGAACTGTTAGAATTTGTAAGCATCAATATAAAAGAAATAAAGGCAAATCCAGTCTTATAAGGACATACCATTTATGTGAAATTAAAATGTTCTCACACCTCATTCATTTCAATGAATAGGATGTAAAGACCATTTCCTGTGGCTCAAATATGCACACACACAT
Organism: Muscardinus avellanarius; assembly: GCF_963383645.1. NCBI lineage: Eukaryota > Metazoa > Chordata > Mammalia > Rodentia > Gliridae > Muscardinus > Muscardinus avellanarius. The sequence continues at coordinate 21,389,840 of NC_137793.1, read as the reverse complement.
AGAAAAGATTTGACACTTTCCCACAGTGAAAGAAAAATGTCTGGTTACCGTAACTGCAAGGGGCATGTGCTAAGAACCCTGACCCAGAGTGAATCCCAGGCCGAGTGGCCCTGTCTTTAAAATATTAAAAACCACAGAAGTTTCAACTCTCTCTGTGAGTTTCAACTCTCTCTGTGAAACTCCTGCACAATATTGGGCTAATCGACTTAGCTTGATATTCTGGTATGGACTTTTTATTTTCTCTGAAATTCTGAAAGCTAAGAATTTCAACATTGGTTTGCTTCTGTATTGTTGCAGAGAACTGAAAAGCAGGAAAGCTAACACCACACACCACTTCTCTCTGAAGGCAACAGCTGTGTGGTTACCAGGGGAAGAGTTTACTTGGATGGGGAGAAAAAATATGTCTTTTTAAGTAAAGTGTTTTTATGACTTCTGTTTCTGGGAAACCTGATACAGACAATGTACCTACAAGCATTTGAGGTCAAGTTCCAACTGTGTTTTTATTAAATATTTGACTGTTTTACGTGCTTTTGTAATTGAGCTTGAGTTTGGGGTGATTAAAGAGTTTGTCTGTAAGGAGCTTGCCTCCCTATCTCTGTTTTCTGTCTTTTTTGTCTTCTCTCTTTCTCTCCCTCCTTGCATACACACACACACACACACACACACACACACACACACACACACACACCTATTGTTAGCTATGTCTACCAAGTTTTGTAATTAGCTGATTCCATTTTTTTTTCATGCTCGCTAAACCTAGGGGCATTCTACCTCCAAGCTATACCCCATGCCCTGCTTTTCTATTTTGTATCAGGGTCTCACTAAATTGTTGAGAGTCTCACTAAGTTACTGTTGCTAGCCTCAAATCTGCCATTCTCCTGTCTCAGACTCCCAAGTACTAGTCTTACAGGGGTGTACTACTGTGCCTGGCTTAATTTTGATTTCTTAAGAAGATAAAGCATCAGGAAACATTGCATAGCTCAATGTCAGTTAATGAGTAATGTCTTCAGTGCTTTAATATCCCTCCTGAAAAGTTGGTATGACTGGGAAAATACTATTGATCATATTCTCTACTACTGATAAATAGATCTAATATTTTATGGATGTGAGGAAGACACTATTTTACTTAATTCTTCTGTGTCATGGAAGAGACACAAACCCATCTTAACAAAGGGACATTTAAGAACCACAGAGGAATAAGACTGATTCTCAATAAAATATTATGTGAGTTTTTTTTATCAGCAGTTACTTCTGGGAAGGAGTACTCCCTTTTAAACTTTTGGCATATTTCCATATGCATTGACCTCATACATATGCCGCTTCTCTTTCCTACCTTTAATCTACATCTGCAGACCACAATTACAGATATGATGCGGCACTTCCACGAATGAAGTTGAGAAAAGGAGCCCTTAAGGCAAAGCCTACTGACACTTCACATGACACAGGAGTGAAATACCACCCTCTGGCTTTCCTACTTGCTCAGAGTCAGGAATGCTGGGCTGTGGCTTAAGCCTGGGATGACCAAGGCTTGACACAGGACAGGAGAGTACTTAGAAGTGGCAAAATGGGCAAGGGAACTAAATAGACACTTCACGAAAGAAGAAATTCAAATGGTCAATAAATGCATGAAAAAAATGCTCAACATCATTAGCAATCAGAGAGATGCAAATCAAAACTACCCTGAGATTTCACCTAACTCCAACTAGAATGACAATCATTCAATACACAAATAACAACAAATGCTGGTGAGGATGTGGAGAAGAGAGAACTCCACTACATTGTTGGTGGGACTGCAAATTAGTGCAATCACTTTGGAAAACTGTATGGAGGATTCTCAGAAGAATGGGAACGAACTTACCATATGATCCAGCAATACCACATCTGGGTATCTATACAAAAGAATGGAAACCAAACTACTAAACTAATGCATGTGTATCTATGTTCCTAGCTGCACAATTTACAATTGCCAAGTTATGGAACCAGGCAAGATGTCAGTCAACAGATGAATGGATTACAAAACACAATTACATCATTGACAGGGAAATGGATGGAACTGGAGAACATTATGCTAAGTGAGAATAGTCAGTCACAAAAAATAAGAAATTGGATGCTCTCCCTAATATGTGAAAGCTAGGGGAGAAAACAGGTCATAGGAGGAATTCTAGGTGAAGATACTAGAGATGAGCAAATAAGGTGACTTAAATGAGGGGATAGGAGGAGGAAGAGGGAAATTCTCTAATGTTCAACACTAAGCCAAACATGAGAAGGAGGGAGGGAGAAGGAGTGGGACGGAAATTAGGTAAGGGCTAATTGGATGATGTGTGCATGTATGCCTCTACCATATTGTACTCCATTAAGATGTATGTATGACTATAATACACCAATAAAATATAGAAGAAGAAGAAGAAGAAGAAGAAGAAGAAGAAGAAGAAGAAGAAGAAGAAGAAGAAGAAGAAGAAGAAAAGGAGGAGGAGGCATCTACTATTGAAAGGAAGAGAAATGGACAAATCCCAGGCTATTCCCATCGGTTGTGTTCAGGTAATTCCTGGAAACAAACTCAGAAAGTCAGTGTTCCTCTCATTCATGATTACTCTTATGTCTCACCCTGCAATGGTGCTTCTCTAACCCTACTATTCTCACCCCTAAATAAACACATTTACAGTGGTTGGTGTTGTAAAGGGAAGTCTCAAAAGGGAATTTCACTGTAAGATTTGGCTTTTTTGAGGGGAAGGATTTACAAATAATTTTTTAAATAGTTGCTGGTTGAAATGTTAAGTTGGAGGATGAGTGAGCCTTTAGTATACCTTCCAGTATATAAAGCACGTACAGATGCATCAGATGTATCATATTATTTATTAGAAGAAAAATATCCACTATGAAAAATAGGTTGGGCAACTTAGTCAAATCTCCAATTGATGAGCATGGAGTATTAATAGTAAAATGTGCAGCTTTTGGAGGAGAAAACAAAATTGGTTTTGGACTGAGAAAGTCCAGGTATTGGACTGAGAAAGTCAGGTATTGGATTGAGAAAGCACCCAGCTCTCATAGTCCCAGGCTAGCGCCATAGGATAAAAAACACCTCACATCAGAATCATATGAAGCTTATTCTAATCTCAGCTATGTGTGTTTATAGAGTAGGGACTTTGGAGCCATATTTCTTGGATCCAAGTCATTTTTTTTTACTACTTATTCTGTGACCTTGGGCAGCTTTAAAAAGATACAGGTGTCTGGTCTGTATCTTTAGAGACTCAGCCTTAGTGTGAAGGTTGAACTCCAGATCAGCTAGGTATGTTATTAAGCTCTCCAAGCTTAACTTTGTGGAGGCAAATAGTTCTGGAAAAGCATTTTGAGAAAAAACTGCCTTAGGTGACTTCCAAATAGGTGTATCAGGAACATTTAGCAAAATAGTAGAAATCTCTTTCTCATGAAGAATAGCTTTCTTCCTGTCCCCCTCCCCCATTTTTTACTATGTCCTCTTTTATAGGTTTTTCTAAGGACTTATGTATGTCACAGATGTAGAAAATTCATCTCGACTAGATTTTTTCAAACAGAAAAATATGATAGTACTCATTGAGAATGAAAAAAGAATGTTTAGAAAATGGCCAGAATCATTTGTACCTTTGGAATCTTTGGTTTAAAGGGCTTATAAGACAATTAGCAGCTACAACCAAAAAAATCAGTTAAGCCCCAAAGAAAGAGTCAAAATAATTCATTAAAATTATGAATGGTTATAAACATTAAAAAATCATTTTCACACCCTGTAAAGAGGTCGAATCCAGGGCTTTGTTCTCACCAGATTCTGCCTCTGAGCTAGATTCTCAGCACCCCTTCATTTTTATTTTTGAGGCAGGGCCTGTTTAAATTACCCAATCTTGCCGGGCATGGTGTCTCACGCTTCTAATCCCAGCATTCAGGAGGCTGAGACCAGAGGGTGACAGTTTGCAGACAGCTTTAGCTACTTAGTGAGGCCCTCTGCAACTTAGTGAGACCCTGTTTCAAAAATAAAGAATAAGCCCGGTGTGGTGGCAGCACCCTTGTAATTCCCATGCTTGGGAGGCTGAGACAGGAGGATCACACAGGTTCGAAGCCAGCTGCGCTGGCTTAAGAGACCCTGTTTCTAAATAAAAATATAAAAAATAGGTGTCTGGGAGTGTAGCCCGTAGGTAGAAGTGTTTCCGGGAACCCCAGTACCACCAAAAAATAAAATAAAATAAAATTAAAAATTAAAAAATAGGGCTGGGGGTGTCGTTTGGAGGTAGAATGCCCCTGGGTTTCATCCCCAGTACCGCAAATAAATAAATAGATAAATAAATAAATAAATAAATAAATAAATAAATAAATAAATTGCCCAGTCTGGTCTTGAACTTGTAATCTTCCTGCTTCAGCTTCCCGAATAGCTGGGATTATAGACATGAACCACCACCCTAAGCTTAAAAAGTTGTAATCTTTTTTACTGATCGAAGAGATGCAGATTTAAAGATTAATAAGATTGTTTTACTGTTAAGTTTGGAAAAAATAAATACCTCTTGTCAGAAACAGTGGAAAAATAGGCATTCTTGTATGTAAAAACTAGTACTCCCTACATGGCCTGGAACGAGTTTCTGAAACACAGCTTCAGAATAAATGTCATCATTTAAAATGTGGATATCCTTTGGCCCAGCAATTATATTTGAGGGATGGTATCCTTAGGAAATTCTTGGGACAAAGATGTATTTGCAAGGATATTAATGGATGGGACCACTTACTTATAAGATCAAATAATTTTTAGAAGTTAATTTCCATCAGTTCTGTGTTATTTAAATTAGTTGACATATTTCCCTATGATAAAGACAGCTGACATTTATTGAGCGTCACTATTTGGCTGTCTCTATACTAAATACATAGTAAGAATGAACTCACTCAACTTTCCCAGCAGTTCTCTGCGTAGACGAGATTTTATTCTAATTTGAAAGGTGAAGAAACTGAGCTACAAAGAGGTTGAGAAACTTGTTCAAGTTTACACAGAATGTTGGCGGTGACAGGGGTCAGGTGGGGCACTCAGACAGCCCACCTAGAGTCTGGATGCCCTCTTACCAACACACCTACCTCATAATGGGTTATAACGCAGCACTATACAGAAATGGGAGGAGGGCATATTCAGTAGAGGAAAGCAGATTCCAGAAAAAATATAGCATACTCACCGAAAACACAGAGTAGAAAAAGAAAAAAAAATATGTAGAATGTTTCAAAGGGTATATTCCAGATACGTTATATACTGGGGGTGATGCTTCCTTTCTTTATTAGTCTCTAAAATCTAAGATTGTTGTTCAATAAACTTGTATTGCATTGAGAATCATTAAAAATACATTTTAAATATGCCAACTATTACCCTCAATTTCTTTTGAGAAATGTTGAGGCCTTCCCATGCAACTTGATTTGCCTTGGTTTTCCTTGTTTACAGCTAATGCTTTCACACATTTTAATTCTTCAGTAATTTTAATGTTGGTTCCATGTCTACATTTTGGCAAAGCCCTGACTAAATATCCTGGGAGTTGTAATTAAGGAGCTATTAAGGGATGTGAAGCCATAATTCTAAAATGACTATAACAGACACAGTTACTTAGCTGATCCCAGAGCCATCGAAAGGACTGGGGTCTGCACTTTTGAAGCTGGAGATGCAAGGTGCTCACTTGTGCAGCCACCCTTGGATTTAATGTTGGCATGTGACATGTGGACGCAGAGGAACTGGCTGCTGTAGGAGCTTCTGTAAAATACTTTGTTTTCCAGGTAGCAAGATCAAACCCGGCTGACACTGCTTCCAACTCCCCTGATCTTCCAGTTACTCAGCCAGTTATGAGGACATGATTTTGGCAGTTACACAGCAGCTAGTTCGCTAACTTGAGTCTGTAAGATGAGCGACAGAACATGAGGTATGCTGACCCTAACATTGTGGCGCCGCTGAACCAAAGCCAGCTAAAGCCTACCTCCAAGCTTCTTGTTACATGGGAAAAATAAAACGGTATTTGCTTAGGTGGCTGTTAACTTTTCACTGGTTGCAGCCAAGGATATTCCCTATGGATGCAGTATTTGAAATCCTCAGATATTATTCTTTCTTGCATTTAAACAAATGTTTTCTATCATATCTTACAAAGATAAATTGTCTGAAACATTTTTTATGGAATCCTAACAGATTGAAGTGAGAGCTCATAGTTCATCTGGTTATATTTCTTCTTTTCATACACAAATTAATATTTAAGAATAAATGACTAAAGCAAGATTATATAAGCAGTGGTTGTTTTCCTTTATACGTTGAAGAACTCTGCACGGGGACACCTTCAAGTATCTATCTCGGTTGACTACAAGTCATGAGCAATAACACTTGCAGTCTATGAAGTACAAGATGATAAATGATGAACATCCCACCGCATCTCAATAGATAAACTGCTGACAAGAAACATGTCTGCTCCTCACCCTGAGCATGAGAACTGCTGGCTGATGAATTCACAGAAGATAGGAATGTAATAATGCTTGCCTGGATGTATTGGTAACTGCTCTTCATCATAAGCACTTAGGAGATATTTTCTTGGATGATGTTAGTTACTGATAGAAGTGGAGATGTGTGAGCCCGTGGCAGCCAGCACAGCAATGAACTCATTATTCTTGTCTAAAAGGCCAGCTCTGTCCCTGCTGGGACATCTTTTGGGGATTTTTTTATATCACTTATAGCTAATGGGTCTAGATTTGCCACTTACACTTCCAAAATGAATTCCAGTGATATAATAGCATTTCAAAATGAAGTTTTAAAAGGAAGAAGTAGATAGAATCTGAGGGTATAATATAGAACCACAATTACAAAATACATATTCTAATAATTTTGTTTAAATGTGTATGAAAGAGATCTTTTTCTCATATCCAAGTCACAAAATGACTTAAAAAAAACTGGAGTATAATGAGATACCTTAAATCCCTGTAATTCAGGTCTCATCTCTGGAGTCATCTCTGTTGGAATGATTCTCTGACCCCTCAATTTGGTGTGGTCTCAGCTGGTCTATGGACATCATTCTATTTTTGTCTCTTCTTAGCTATTCTCACCATTTGATGATTGTTTTTATTGATTTTGTTTCTTGTTCCTTGCCTCTGTCTCCCCATAAGCATGTTAGAGGCAGTGGGACCCATTCTGTCATGTCTACTGTGGCAACACACCGTGGTACAGAAGTCAGGCTCCAGAGTAGAAATTCATGAACTATCTGTTGAACGCATGAAGGATGACTATGATACTCTCTCTAGCAACTTTAGTTGTGTAGCCAAGCCAGTGAATTATCCCTATGGATGAGATGAAAGATGCATTCTCTTTTCATTTGGGGGATGGCATTAATTAGTATGTTAGCCAAGCACTTTGCACCTCAGTCCAAAGAGTTACAGCATAAATATGTGGAAATGATTTTGGAGTGACTAGAACTGTATCACAATAAAATTCACTTTGATAAATGTATATAGACAAATACAGGTCAGATTTGTTTAACTTGCTTTTGTCTGAGTGTCCACATAGCCTGCATTACTGAGGAGAAATTGTATTTTTTAACTGCAACAGAATTATATAGATATTTTAAAATTTCATGGAATATTATGTTATACAGATATTTTTAAATCCTGCAGTTGATCTTTTGCTCTATGATGCAAGTGCATTGGGCTGCCACCCCACTATAAAACCCTTCAGAAACCAGGCAAGTGTTAGCCTAGTTTAGCAAACCTGCAGGGAGAGGGAGTGAAAGGAAACTCAGACATCTACAACCACTACATAACGAGAGCTTGATGCTGTGCCCAAGAGAGAAGAGCCCCAGAGCACCCCACCCCACCCTCGGGATGGAAAGTCATGTGGGATGTGGTGGAGCAGGATCATTATTCAGCTCTGAAGAGCAGCTAAGCTGCCAGCAACTAAATTTTCAGAGTCAGATAAAACGATAATTACAGATGTCAAGATTACAGTTTGCTTTTTCTGCAAATTCCATGGGGTCTCTAGGCAACTTGATCTTTCAGTCCCTGAGGTACTAAAAATCTACAGAGAAGAGATTGTTATCTTAATGTTGCAAGAATCCCCACCTTGAGGGCTGCCAAGTAAAAATCCAACTTAAGACACAAACTACAAGGGATATTTCTGTTTGTTTTTTTTTAAGAGAACTGACATTTCAAACAATTTAAGCTGATAATTGTAACTATAAATGCTTCCAATATTCTAAGAGTCAATATACAAGGTGCCTTGCTTGAGCTTAAAGAAACAACTATATAATCACCAAGATTAGATTTTTTTTTTATTTTTTAGGGAGTCTTTCTCCATACTGTATTTAAAATGATTAGTCACTTTAAAAGTGTGTGTCATTTTACTAAAGGAGTACTTCCCCAAAGAGGAATTTGACTGCTGGAAGACAAAAGCTGAGTCTTCACACTTGATATTTATAAATGTGAAGTCACCTTCTCCTCTTGTCCCAGTCCATTAATACTGATTACGGGATCTTTGGGAACAAAATGCAGATTAAATTACTAATGCCTAGGAGGCAGAATAAATGACTAACAGCAAAGCAATATCTGTTTGTTACAGAGGAAAATATTGTTGTTGCAGGTATGAGTTCGCATGTCACAGAAACACAGCTGTACAAGAAATGCAAAACAGTTTTTTTTTTTTAATCTTAACACTGAACCTCACATTGATATTAGCCCCATTCTGTTGAGCAGAAAACGACATAAAGTTAGTCCTTTGTGGGTAAACTCAGTTTTTCCTGGTTTAAACTCAATTGGCCAAGCATCCCTATTTCTCCTTTCTCCTTCCTGGAGTGACAGGAGCATCGTTGCATCAGAGAGAAGAAGCCACTGATAGAGACCCCGGTAGTCCACACCTCCAAGACAGGCTGCTTATTTCCCACAGTTCCAGGCAGGGAGTTGGGAGCAAGTCCCCTTGACTATTGACTATCTCATTTCTAAATGTATCTGTGAGCCACCATATGACCCAGCCATACCACTTTGGGGGATCTTCCCAAAATATTTGAAATCGGGTTACTAAAGGGATACATGTAGTTCCATGTTTATGCAGCACAAGTCACCATTACCAAACTATGGAACCAGCCTGTGTGTCCTTAAACAGATGAACACATCAAAAAACTGTGGCATATACTATGGAATTTTACTCAGCCAAAATAAAAAATTCTGCCATTTGCAGAGAAATAGATGGAACTTGAGAATATTATGTTAACTGAAATTAGGCAGTCTCAGAAAGTGAATAATTGTATGTTTTCTCTCATACATGGAAACTAGAGATAAATAACAAAAGAGATCTCAGATAAAGGAGTAGACTCCAGTAGAATGATGGATGGGGTTTAGGTGAGGGAGAAGGAGAGATAGTGGTGTAATGAAGGCTAACAGTTTGAATGATGCAATGCGCATATATAAATCATAAATGCCAACCTCAACAACATGGATGGGAAGGGAAAAGGAGTGAAGAGGATCTCTAGGGAAGGGCACTGAGTGTTGTGTGGATGTATATTACTATAACTCTATAACTCAGTATGGTGTATGTTTAAAATGCACCAAAAAAGTATTTTTAAAAAATCACTTCTTATATTGCAGCCAATACTAGCCACTTGGCTGAGTCCTTGAACAGAATCTCACTATTTTGTTTTATTCTGATTCTCTTTTCTCTCATCTAAAAAACAAAAACAAGTCTTTTAACTTCAAAAATATCAACCTTCAGGAAAGTTGCAAAACTAATATAATGAACATTTTTAAATCTTTATCTCAATATAGTGATAGTTAACTTGGTCTCAGTGCTTCATTTCTTTCTGTTCACAAATATGCATACACACTCTTTTCTTTTTTTCCTGACTCAATGGAGTTAGTTACCTGCATCATGATCTCCCACCCTGAAATACTTCATTTATCTACCAAGAACAAGGCACTCTTCTACCTTCTCAAATTTGGAAATTTAATATTGACACAATGCTATTATTAATTACAATGGTTTAAACACAGTTTGTGCCCACCAAAACTTATGTTGTCCCAGTGGAAAAGTGTTAAGAGATGGTGAGGCCTTTAGGAAGTATCTGGGGTTATGGGGATGCCACTCTTGAGAGATTAATGCTTCTCTCTTGGGAGAGAATTAAATCTCATGGGATTGACTTGATCATCTTGAAAATGGGTTGGTTAAGCAAGGATACCCCATGTGCTTGGTCTCTTATACACCTGCTGGCTTTCCCTTCTCCTTCATTCACATGTTGTGATGAAGTCAGGGGCCCCTACCAGAGTCTTATGTCATTATGTCATTTGGACTTTTCAGCTACCAGAAGTAAGAACCAAATAGGACTCTCTCCCCTTCCTTCCTTCCTTCCTTCCTTCCTTCCTTCCTTCCTTCCTTCCTCCCTTCCTCCCTCCCTCCCTCCCTCCCTCCCTCCCTTCCTTCCTCCCTCCCTTCCCTCTTTCCTTCTGTTTTTCCCTTCCTTTCTTTCTTCCTCTCTTCCTTCCTTCCTTTTTTCCTTCCTTCCTTCCTTCCTTCCTTCCTTCCTTCCTTCCTCCCTTCCTTCCTTCCTTCCTCCCTCCCTCCCTTCCTTCCTCCCTCCCTTCCTTCCTTCATTTTTTCCTTCCTTCCTTCCTTCCTTCCTTCCTTCCTTCCTTCCTTCCTTCTTTCCTTCCTTCCTTCCTTCCCATGTAACCTATGTTGGTCTCAAATGCCTGGACTAAAGCCATCCTCCTGAATTAGCTTCTTAAATAGGTAGGACTATAGGCATGTATCCTTGCATCTAGCCACCTCTTTCCTTTACACATTACCCAGCAATCAGCATTTGTTATAACATCATAAAATGGACGGAAACACTAATATATACATGCATATATCAAAATTTTCAATTGTTCCAATAATATTAGATTTTTTCTCTCTAATCTAGGATCCAGCCCAGGATCACTCACTGCATGTAGTCATCATAGATCTTTACTGTCCTTTTATTGAGAATATTATCTTAGAAAATTATTATGTCAAAGTATAGGGAAAGAGAAAGAGGGCAAAACTGGAGAGGGAAATACTAAATTTTGGTTAGGCTTCATTCTTGGGTTTTAAAGCTTGGAAGCTAAAAAGTTAATTTTTCATCACTTTGTAATTCCTGATTTTATATGCCTATCACAGCTGTAAGCAGTAACAGCAAAGAAAGTCTATAAAGGATAAAAATCCACACCAATTAATATTATACTGCCAATCATTACCTTGCCCAATGCTGTTACATAAAAATGGTCAGCTTTGAGTTGCTATCACCCAAATCCCTAACAAGAACAACTTAGAAAAGGAAAGGCTTATTTGCCCATGGGTTCAGAGGAGTCTATCCATGGTTGCCTGGCTCCAAGACAGAAATATCATGGCAGAAGGATATGGTAGAGGAAAGCACTGAGCTCATGGCAAGGGAAAAGCAGAAAGAGAGAGAAAGGGACCCGGGACAGATAAATCCCCAAGGCCACACCCCTAGTGACCTACTTTCTTCATCCATACCTGACCTGTCTATAGTTACTACCAAGTAAAACCATTCAAATTATTAATCTACCACTAATGAAGTTAGAGCTCTCATGATTCAATTATTTCACCCCTGAACATTGCTGTGTTGCCTAACACATAAGGTTTTGGGGGACATTCCAGATCCAAACCAGAGTAGATTGTATCATACATTGAAGTAGATTTTTCTCCTTGAGGACTTTTTTGTTTATTGGTACACTAATTGTGCATGATAGTAATACTCATATGATACCTTTATGCAGGCACAAGCCACTATTTGGTCTGTTTCCTTCTTTATACCTCCCTTTCTCTTCTCTCCTCCTTCCCCTGACCTCTTTCCACTATTCTACTGTCCTCATTCTTAATTTTCATGAAGTCACTTTTCTTTTCTCTCTCTAGTTTACACCTGTCAGGTTAAACATATGGCCCTTGATTTTCTGAGTCTGGCTGATCTCACTTTACATAATATTCTCTAGGTTAATCTATTTGCCTATAAATGACCTAATTTCCTTATCCATAAAGCTGAGCAAACTCCACTATGTGTATCTACCATATTTTCTTTATCCATTCAACTGTTGACAGATACCTAGGTTGGTGCCATACTTTGGCTATTGTGAATTATACTGCTATAAATGTGGGTATGCATGTTATAATATTTCAATCTTTCTTTTGGAAAGATACTGAGGAGTAGTGTACCTAGGTCATATGGTGGTTCCGTTTTTGGTCTTTTAGGGAACTTGAATACTGACCTTTCTTGGGGAGTTTTTGATAGTTCATCTTATATCATTCTGGTTTTTCAGAAAAACTATTTTTGGGGGTGTGGTATTGGAGATTAAACCCAGGGGCATTCTATCACTGAGATACATCTCCATCCCTGTTTTATTTTGAAACGGGGTCTCACTAAGTTACAGCATGCTAGCCTTGAGCCTGTGATCCTTCTGTCTTAGCCTCCCAAGTATTGAGATTTCAGGCATGCATTACCACACTTGGCTTGTGAACATTGTGTGAGTTGGGTCTGAAATCAGTGATGTTGCAAATGAAAATTTGCAGGCCCTGGTGAAGAAGGTAAATGCGTTCACACAGGCCTACTACAGCTAAATGCTTCAGCATCAGCCTCAAATTGTGGGTAGCAAATTAAGTGTCTTAGCTTCATGATGGTGTATGAAACTGAGTTTTGGAGGATGAATTCAAGTTTATTAATTAGAGCTGATAACTTCTGAACTTTAAATCAGTCGCAGATTTTCAGCATGACAACCTCATTACGTTCAAGAGGCTTATATTATAGAGCCAATGACTATGACAGTGAACTAAAGGCCCTTTGTGCTGTTCTAGACGGTATTTTATTTGACATCAGGGAAATGTTGTGTAAATATTTCATTGGTGGAACACAGAAGAGTAATTATTTTTGTTCAAAGAGTAGCATAACCATTTGAGCTCAGACTCTAGGATTTACTCAACTAAATTTCAGAGTATAAATTGCTGGTGAGATGTGTATGTCCCCCCCCTTTTGGGGGACCCCTTTCCTTTGAAAGAAAAGTTGCAAGCTGGGAAAAAATCCTGATGTGTCTATATGATAAAGGACATATATAGGGCATATACAAAGAACTCTTATGGCCCAACAAAAAAAAATTCAAACAAGGCAACAAAAATGAGCAAAAGATACAGACAGCTTTAGTTAATAAGCACACCACAAGGTGCTCAATAGCTTTACAATAGCTTTAATTGTAGGGATATTTACAATGTCACTTATAATGAGATAGTACAACTTCATACCCAGTAGGATGGCTAGAGTTAAAGACTTTTAATATCAAATTTTACCTACCCAATGTCCACTAACATGTGAATGTATAAATAAATTGTAGTGTGTCCATACGATGAGATCCTACTCAGTAGCATGATGAAAAGAAATTCAGAAATGGCATGGACAAATCTCCAAACAACTATGCTAAGTGAAAGAAAAACAGCCAAAAATTAGTAAATATTGCATGTTTTCTTTCATATAAAATTCTAGATTATTGAAGTTACCTTCAGTTATTGAAAGCTTGCCAGGGGGTGCCTAAGGATGGGGTTGGGGAGAAGCAAGGAGGAGGTAGGATGGTTTACACTGAGACATGAAGAAACTTAGGGGGATGATGTATATGTTCAGTATATTGATTGTGATAATGGGTTCACAGGTGCATAGATACATCAAAACTCATCATATCATACACATTAGCTATAGGTAGTTTACTATAAGTTAATAAAGCTGTTTCTCTTTAAGGAAAGCATAAGTTGGTATAAAATATTTGCAATCTGTTGCTAATAACGGATTAATATTCAGAATATTAAAAGTTATAGTTCCTAAAAATTAATAAGAAAAAGAGCTAGAAAATAGATATTATCGCCAATGGAAAATATACCCGATTCCAGTAGGACAAAAGTAAAAAGGCAGAAGGGAAGCAAGTGGAATTAGTGTTCTTAGATCATTGAATTTCTTGGGAAGTGGCAAAAATATACATTTATATTATATTTCACTACATTAAGAATAAATATTAGGGTTGAGGATATAGCTCAGTAGTAGTTTCCTGCCACGGATGAGGTCCTGAGTTTCATCACAGCTCTAAAAAAAATCTGAATATGGAGATTTTTAGGAAATCACTGTAAGTTAATAACATATGACTAATAAGATGGTAGAGGGAAATGTAATAATAGAAACAAATTAGAAAAAAAGACACAATAGGAGAAAAAAGGAACTAGAACTGGTTGGCAATTTTAAATTTGAATATTTAAATCTACAATGAGTTATCATTTTTATAGGATTAAGAGATATAAAAGCAAATCCGGGAGTGGTAGTGCACACTTGTAATCCCTGCGCTTGGGAAGCTGAGACAGGAGGATCACACAGGTTCGAAGCCAGCTACTTAGCGAGGATCTCAGCAACTTAGTGAGACCCTGTTTCCAAATAAAATATAAAATAGGTCTGGGAGTATGGCCCGGAGGTAGAAAGCCTCTGGGTTCCACCCCCAGTATCACCAAAAGAGAGAGAGAGAGAGAGAGAAAGAAAAGACGCAGATGCTTTCACATATTTGCCATTGGTCTGCATTACCTCTCAGAACTCTCCTTCAGTTTGCAATCGCTTCCCTTCCACATGAGTAACTTACTATATTATTTTCTCTGCTATGAGTTCTAACAAATTTTTTCGGTATTTGTTTAGATGAAAATATATTTTTCTCGCCTTGTTTCTTACATTAAATTATCAATTTATAGTGGCTTCATCACCTGTTTCCCAGATACAGTTCCTCTGACTTCCATAATTTATGTTGAGAAGTGAGTATTGTTTTGGGCTTCTTTGCTAACAATCTTATTTTACTCACTTTGCCTACTTATTTCTTCTTTTAATTGAAAAAATCGAAAGCTGTGAAAATTTTGAAATAGTACAATAAAAACCTGTGTGTATTTCACCAATATACATCAGTTATTAGCAGTGTTCACTTTTGGGGTGTGTGTGTGTGTGTGTGTGTGTGTGTGTGTGTGTTGTACATGTTTCAGATACTCTGCAATAAAAGGTAGATGGCTTCATTGTAGAAGTGTAGACTTGTGAATTGGGTTTTCTGAGAAGCTGATTTGTGTGTGTGTGTGTGTGTGTGTGTGTGTGTGTGTGTGTGTGGTACTGGGAGTGCAACCCAGAGGCTTTCTACCTCCGGGCTATACTCCCAGACCAATTTTCTATTTTATTTGGAAACAGGGTCTAAGTTGCTGAGAGCCTCACTAAGTAGCTGAAGCTGGCTTCGAACCTGTGTGATCCTCCTGCCTCAGCCTCCCAAGCACAGGGATTGCAAGTGTGCATCACCACGCCCAGCTGAGAAGCTGATTCTAAGGACACCAAGATGAAGTGTGTTATACTGGATGTTTATTAATGGGTTGCTTTAAAATCAAAACCTGTACAGATGGGGGGTAAGAAGGAATAGGAAGAGAACTGGTTTTTAACACACTATTTTGTCATTGAAGGTAAAAAAGAAACCTTTTGAGTCTAGGTATTCTATCTGAAACGGGAGGAAAGAGTCTGTTGTTTCCCAAGTGTTCTTTACCTTACAGTTAGCAGATTGCTTAGGAAAGCAAAAGTTATCATGGAATTAAAATATTCAATAAAGAGCTGAGTATTTGTAATGTTTATAATCACTCAGAAACACATTACTTTTGATGGTAGAATCTGTTTATCCTGTTTTTCCACCAACTCTGTCTTTTTTTTTTAACTTAGGGGTTCTCTATAAACAGTTAACCAAATTATACAAATATTTGCAAAATTCAAATGCATTAGTTTTCAACTGCTACATGACATTGCCACAAACTTAGTAGCTTAAAACAACACACATTCATTATCTCAGTTTCTGAGAGGCAGGAGTCCTGGCATGGGCTAGCTGGATGCTCTGTTCAGAGCCTTGTGAGTCTCATGAGCTTTAAGTCAGCGTTAGCTAGGCTTGAGATCTCATCTGAGACTTGTTGTCTTCTTTGACACTCACTAGTTGTTGGTAGGATTTAGTTTCTTATGGTTAAAAGGTAAATGTTTCTATTTTCTTTCTGGCTTTTAGCAGGGAGAGCTCTTAGCTCTTAGAGGGTGCCCTCTGGTCCTTACCACCTGACTCCCTCACAATTTGCACATAGCAGATCAGATTGCTTCTTCCAGGAGAACCTGAGAATCATGTCCTGTATGACAAAACATAATTACAAGAGCCATAATGACCACAGTTCCCTCCTTCACTGGAGAGGAAGGGATAACACAGTTTATGTGTACCATGAGGCAGGACTCTGAGGGGGCTGCCTTAAAGTTGTATCTACTGTAGCAAGATCTAATGACAATTAAAAAAAAGTGATGTTTGGAGAACTGCTTGGTTTCTATTCTCATACACTGATAAATGAGTTGTCCAGTTAACAAGTGAAAGTAAAATATACCAGAAAAAAAGCATTTCAAAATGGAAAGATCTGGCTATTAAAGGAAGAAGAGATGCTCTTTGAAAAAGATTGTGACTTTTTTCTTTAAAGTGCTTAGATACTCAGTCCTGAAGCAAAAAGTGCTGTTAGCTCCCATAAAGTTTATTAGTGAAATTTTATCTAAGTACGATAAAAAGTTGACTCATTTTTTACCTATTAATTAAAAGTAACAAATTTATAAATTGTAAAAATGTAAGTAACTTCATTTTATAGGATAAAGTCCCAATCACTTTCTCATTTCATTTACTACTAAATTTTTCTCCCCTCTTTAAGTTGCATTATGTGGCTTTTATTTGGTCTTAATTTCCCAAAGTAATGAATGCTAACACTTAAAAAATGCATGATGTTTTGGCAAGATGATCCAGTATGATATAACATATTCAGGAGCTTTTATCATCTAGTGGTTAGCTGTCATTCAAAGATGCCACCCAGTTAAGAGGACTAAGCTTTGCAAAGTTAAGATTGATGCTGCTTATGACGACGACGATGATGATCATGATAATGACTGTATATGTGTGTATGTATTAGCTCAGCTGGATAAACTGAGCCTAAAACTATTCATTGAGCCACAGTCTTAGTTTTTCCCGGAGACAATATGCAAAATTACTTTCAAACTATAACAAAGCATGGGCACTGATCCTCAGAATGGATGTGTCCAGAAACAAATGGTAGGGCCGTACTGGGACATTTAATTTCACTCTAAGCCAGGCTCCTACCACATTTCTCCTGCAAAGCTAATTTTACAAATGATCATGCTGAAAACACACTAGTTGAACTAAGTGGGTACATTTCCCTTTCCAACATTTGAGTGTCTAAAGCTTAGTGATCAACATTTGAGAATATTCATGGAAACTCTTTACCCATCCTTAAGCAGTCTCTTTTCTGTTCTCAAGATGACAGTCCAAAGAGAAAACTGAACTGCTAAAAGGGGTAAAACTTTTGTTTACTTTGCATTCTAGAAGACTTAATTTTAGGCTTAAGCTAATTAAATTATTGCTTTTTTTTAAAAAAAATGAAGGCAGAGAGAGAAATAAGTCTATGTTACACAGTGTAGGGCCCCAGCTTTACACAATATTTTCTGCTAAGAAGTGAGCCCTTTGACTCTTCCCAAGTCAAAGGGATGCTTTCAATGTAATGTTAGATCAGTGCCTCAAGACATACAAGTTGTGGCCCTAAAGGCGAGTGACTCTGCAAGTGTTTTGCACTAGGAACCTCACTTACTCAGCCTTGTGTTAGTTGCTTGACTCTAGACTGAGAATTCCTGCTTCCTTTCCTAGGAAACTCATATTATTGAAGCATTGCAGACACTCACTTGATCACTTATCTTCCCTGTTCTTGTTCCTCCTGTACTTATTTTTGTGTCTCCTTATTATATTTTGAAAACATAGAAAGTATATGGGTAGCATATAACTGTTTTTAAAACATGGAAATACAGGGAGAAAGCAAGGGAAGACTTCCTTTCAGGGTTTCCTCTCAGCTACCTTGGTTTCCTTCTCTAGGGAGAGCTGTTGGGATTAGCCAGTCCCTCCAACAGTCTCGTCTACATATTTATATACATAGAGATGCATGTTTATCTCCTGCAACTTAAAAAGTAAGATCATTCTTTACAGACTGTTCTGTAATCTTTTTTTTTATCTCATAGTATATTTTAGAGAGAGTTCTTTATGGAAGGTATTACAGCTGGATCCTAGTTTTTGTGAATGTTACATGATAGTGTGTTCAAAATAGTAATTATGCTAACATGAATTGCACACTTGTTAAGTGTCAGCCGATGTTCTGGCTCTTTAAGAATGGTACCTCATTTGATTTTCATAGTAGCCCTAAAAAGAAGGAAATTTTATTACCTTCATTTTACCTTTTGGGGAAATTAAGTCATTGAGAGGCTAAGCAATAAGGTTACCTCGCTGTTAAGCAGTACTGTTGAGCTATGAATCTAAGAGCCCTAGTTCTGTTGCAACCACTATGATTTGTTTCTAGTATAAATACCACCCCCCCCATTGATGAATAGTTACCCCAATATTTCATTATTATAAATAATATTGCCTTGGAAATCCTTATGTTTTTGTGTCTATGTGCAAATATTCTATGGGACAGAGCCCTGACAGTATACTCCTTGGGCCAAAAGGCATGCCCATTTCAAAGTATGGTCATTGAGGGAAGAGGAGGCCTTTAGTACTGGTTAATTATTTACCATGACCAAATTCAAAGCAAAATACATCTAAGTTAGTCTACAGGACTTGAGAAATGTCTGATCCCTCAATCTCAGTTTATTCTTTTGTACCTTGGTCTTATCTTCTGTTCCAATCTTCAAAACTCTCTTGATCTGTCTCCAAGGAAGAACTAGCTAGTCCTTATGTTGCTCTGTCTCAATTGCATTAGCCTATAATGTCTTATAATGACATAATCGGCATACAGAGAAATTCCTGGTGCCTAGAGGATTTTGAGTAGGGACCAAAGTTCCCTCTCACTGGGACCTTGTCAGGTCTTTTTGACTGGCTGGACTCTAACTCTCTTGGTTAGGCTCATTCTTTTTTATTTATTTGTTTATTTATTTATTTATTTATTTTGAAGTACTGGAGATTGAACCCAGGAGCACTGTACCTCCAAGCTACACCCCTATGCTATTTTTAGTCTTTTTAAATTTTCTGAAATGTAATCTCACTGGGTTGCAAAGGGCTTTGCTAAGTAGCTGAGGCTGTCCACAAACCGTGATCCTCCGGTCCCTGCCTTCCAAATGCTGGGATTACAAGCACGCACCGCCATGCCCAGCTTGATTATGCTCATTCTTGTGGTCACAAGAATATTAAACTCGTCTTCTCTCACTTATTTTCTTTATCCAAAGATCTCTCAACCTATATTCTTCTTTTCTTAATTTTGAATACAACTCTTTTACTTTTAGTAGTCTTGCTATCTTTCTAGTTCCATAACGTAGTCACTCTTTGAACAATATTGAGCACCCAAATGTCATTTGTTAAGGGTTATACAGTGTCTCACTAAGATGAGTGCCTTAACCTGATAAAGACATCTGGAATTCCTGAGTAGTCAAAGATCTTTGGTGTGCTTCATTGTAAATATAACAGATTCAGAATAGGCAGAGAATATATTATAGAGAGTATGAAATTATACTTAAGATAAACGCTTCTCTCTTTTAGGAGTTACACAAGTGGTCCTCATTTGGAGGAAACTGACCCCATGGTAATTTCTAGAAAAGACATCATGTGAGTTTATAGGCTGTGCTTGCTGATAAAATGATATTCTGCTTTTCTAGCAGCTATTCTTTCTGTTTATACCTTCATACAATGTATACCTCCATTGGGTCTTTAATAAATATTTCATATTACATTTTGTTCTTTGTCCCTTAGGTAAACTGATAGTAAAATGTCTAAATCATATGTTTAGGAGAAATTCAGTTACAGGCCTTCTTTCATTTTTACATCTACTATACAACTTCCTCTATCAAATGTGCTTTTTTTTCTTCCATTTTAACTCTCCCCTGGCTGTTCAAATAATGACCTTTCTCACTCTCCACAAAGACAGAAATTAACTCAAAGTCTTATCACCAGATTGAAGTCAATTCCTGAAAGTTTGACCTCTTTGAGAATTCTTACAAGTCTTTCTCTTGAAATTCTTCTCCCCTTGTGCGAGACCAGGGAGTCATAAGACAGGCTGTCCTCTTTGAAGGGAACATCTGTGGCAAGCAGATACAGTGAGCATCAGTGGAGATGGAGTTGATGGAATAGAAGAGTCTCCCAGGAGTAGTCTCATCTGCTACGCCAAGTCTATCACTACACAGAGTAGGACATGAAGGCATTTCAAGTTCTGGAGTATTTCTCAGGTTCATTCCGTCTCTGGTGGTCTCTTCTTTTGGTAGAAGAATACTCACGGTTAGGTAAGCCTAACACAGAGGCAGGCTGCCTATGAACAGTAAACAAGAGGGGTAAGTGATGTTCTTGCATCTATTGACTAGATCTGAGACACCTGATCTGTTTTCTATTAAAATATGATGTCCTAGAAAAAGCATTTATGAAAAATATACTGATAAGGATGTTTCTGTTTGATTTGAAATATCTACTTTCTACTCTCTTGGCCAACCAGCTGTAGCCAGGTTAGATTAATTGATAAAGGTGAAAGTTGTGTATCATCTAGTGTCTAGTTGTCAGGCATAATTAAAACGTTATCATTGAGTCAGGACTTTAAAATTATTCCCAACTGAATGCCAAGAGTCCCCATTTTCCACAGAAATAAGAAAAAATGGCTTGGTAGAAGGCAAGATCACCATCAATCTTTTCCTCCAAGTGACAACTCCGATACTTTGTTTGTATTATATACTCTGATCCTCAAAAAGGAAAAGCACATTTAATTTAAGTATCTATGAATTTTCATAGCTCTCCCTTGCAGTTTCCATATGTTCTAAAAGATACATGGAAAGTTAAAAGGAAGAGGCTACATCTGTCCATTGTTTTTTCTTTTAATCGATTTTCTGTGCTTTATTGTTGTAATGTAAGTATAAATTATAGTGAGATTCAAAGTGATATAAACATACATGTACACATCACTTGGCTTGTTTCCCTCCATATACCCACCCTCTTCCTACACCCCATCAATTGCTTTGATGTAATCATCAAGCAAGTAGTGGAGACTGCTTTTTAGAGACTCCATAGTCAGAAAAGGATCAGACCCTGCTGTCCTGTAGGATTTGCTTACATGGAAGGAAGCAACACCATGTCTCTGACCACATAGTGACATAAGAGCTATATACAAATCACTTTCACCACTCACTATTACTATCTGGGTTCCCAAAAAGTATTAGCATATTTCTAACTACAGCCACTATGATATTTCCTTTGAAATCACTGCTGATGCTTATTTATGAATAAATTCATCTTAGCTGTATTGACTCTGGAAAATATTATTAAATGAGGAGGAGCTTGTCTAGAGTGAATTCTTTTATGCAAGGGAATATGTTCAAATCACATTGAATTCTCAGTTGATAGTTTCATTCAAGCTAACATCTTTCTAAATAAAAATAAAGTTTCTTAGTTCATCTGAATGTGATGTGTTAAGAAATTATTGATTTAACCATTTTTGCTGAAAGAAGCAGGGGGGATTTAAGACATATGTGAAGATGGTTTATTTTTCTTTTTTGAGTCTGGGTCTATACTAGAATAAGATTGCTTTCCCAAGCCACATTCAAAAATTACCTTTGGCTTTCAGCTTCCTGTAGCATGTCAATGAATGTAGTAACATCCTAAGTTTGAGACAACTGAGTTGCTCACCTGAAATTTTGCTGATCCTAAGCTCCCTTGTCATGTTGAGGCTTAGGAATCCTCCTTGAGTAGCTTAATTCCCTGGTACCAAAGGGGATGAGCCCACCCAACTCGAATAGTGTTTCTGCATGGAACCCTGCATATACAGGCTACACTCCAAGATTGGACACCATCAGATATTAGTTCAAATTGGATCTAGGCCAAATTTCCCATACTCTTTCAGACTCTGAACATTTAACTTCTGTTCTTGGGGCCCAGGTAGAGAGCTGGTCAGTTCTCCCAGTGCTATATTTACCTGTCCTATTTCCTTCTCTGGTGACCAGCTCCTGCTTTTAACACACATCCACAGAATTATTACAGTCAGGTGTTCAGAAAAGGAAAAGAGACAAACTTAAATATAAGATCTCAAACACCTAGGTGGGAAAAATCTACTTTAATATTCTCCCAAATTAAATCTAATGATTTTATGTATGATCTTCTGTTTAGGGTATTATATACTCCGATCCTTTGTTTATATTATTAATGGGGAGCTGACTGATTAGGTTTGCAGATGTATTACAAAAGTGATTAAGTTATTAGCCACTGGATGTCACTCTTAAGCTATGCAGCTGTAGCTAGCTATAGTAGAAATTTTCTACAGTGAATTGAAGTAGAGAGGGAATATACTCAGAGATGGAAATCATTTGAACTGTTTGGATAGGAACATTTACAGTGTCAGTGAAATATGGTAAAGTTTTCCCTTAGGTTCCTGTACATTCTTTCATTTCTTAATGGCATTTAAACAATATTAACCATCAGAGAAAATCGCCCTCAGCACCAGCCTAAGCGACACCCATTTATCCCTTCAGTATCTTCATTAGTTACGTGCTATATGCAGAGTGTTGGACTCATGAACTATGAGGTTACAAGAAAAAGTGATTTTACATCATGCATATATTTAAGTTGCTGGAATTCAACTGCAGCAAAAAGAAAAGTAAACAAAACTGACATAAAGAGGACAAGGCTGTGGTGTGAATAGCCACTCCAAAACTCGTGCTGGAAATGAATTGCCATTGTAAGAATATTAAGAGGTAGGACATTTAGGAGGTAACTAGGCCAAGGGAGCTCCACCCTCCTGAGGATTGGTGCATTATTAAGAGAGTGGCTTAAATTATATTATGCACATTTACAAATATGCCACAATGAAATCCCTATTATTTATCATTATTAGGCACCAATAAGAAAAATTTAAAAGAGAATGAGTTAGTACTTGGGAGGCTGAGATAGGAGGATCACATGTTTGAGGTCAGCCTTAGCAATATTGCGAGACTCAGAATCTGAGCAAGACTATGTTTCAAAATTAAAAAAATAAAAATAAAAATAAAAAAGACAGGGGGTGTAACTCAGAGGTACAATGCCCCTGGGCTCAATTTCCAGTACTACCAAAAATTTTAAAAATTATGACTTGATTATAAAATTAATCTCTTAATCTCTTTCACTCCCTCCCATATGACGCCCTTTGCCAGCATATAGGCACTTGCTAGACGTCAGTGCCAAGCTCTTTGAATTCCTTCAGAACTGAGAAAAATAAATTTCTTAACTCAGTCTATGTTATTTTGTTATAGCAGCAGACAAGGAACTCAGACAGGAAATTCTGCCTGTCGAACTCAATGGATTTATGCCGCAGAGTAATTTTATCGATTCTCTCTGTCTGCAAACTGTATTCCTCAACCTTTTTTTTTTTTTTTTTTTTTTTTTTTTTTTTTTTTTTACTTTTTGGCGTTTGGTTAGGTTCTGGAGGCACTGGCAGGAAACTTAAAAGGTGGTAAGAGGACAAAGAATATTCTGTTTCCACTTCTAGTATTTTTTTCCCTCGAGCATTGTTCCTGAAGCATTTGTTATCAAGGACTTCAGCTTATGCCAGCATTTGTAGCATGGGTTCTGTAGGACACACCTCCTCTGAGAATTTGCCATCAGAGTCCAGGTGGAAATCATGTGATGTCCTCCACAGAGGCTCTGAAACACTGGGCCACCTTGGTGGTCTGAGAATAGGCTTGGTGCAGACCCTCCTCCCAGGATTGTTGATTCTGCCAACACCAAATCTCTTAATTTCCCAGGCCTAAGAGTAGAAGCTTCTTCCCGAGCTACTAATATCATCAGGATTACCTGAGAAATCCTTCTGGTTCTTTCAGCCTTTTAATCACTGTATAATTGCTTTCCTGTACTAAGTAACCTCTGATAGAAACATTTAACATGAATTCTGTTTTTTTGATGGGATCCTGACTGCGGTAAGCATGAGATAAGAGATGTGAATGTTTTCTTTCCTCCTTCAGAGTCAGATTTTGTATAATGCTCATTATCGAAACACCTTGAAACACTGAATGGTATTCTAATGACTTCATTCATATTTTTCAAACCATAGAGAACTAATGACAAGCCAATTGATGCTCAAACAAAAACAGAATATAAATCTTCATTCAAATAAAGGATCTATTGACAGAGTGGCCTGTTCCAAAACTGGAGGAAGCCTGGTCATGTTGGACTTAATGAATGATGATCTCCACATTCCCCTTCCTGCGACATTTCCAAAGATGATTTGGCCAGAGCAGACTTTTGCCTTACATGTTGACTTTAAAAACTGCACCTCTGATAACAAAGGTCTGTATGATATAGTTTTGCAAAGTTGAGTAAGACAATAATTTTTACATTTGGAAGCTTTCAATCTTGCAGAAGAACTAAGGCAAATACAGTGAGATGGTGCATGGCGATGTTTGATGGGAGAAATGAACCCTGTGTCACCTGCTAGCAATCAGATGTCATGAAATGAGTTGGAAAAGAGAATATGATCCCCAGGTTCTGCTAGGAACTTCACTCATACTCTTGCTTGCTTTCATTTATTTGTTGCAAACTGTTAATATTACTACAAATTGAATATCCCATGTCTAAAATGTCTGGGACCATAAGTATTTCAAAAGTCAGAGTTGTTTAGATTTAGGAATATTTGCATGCAGTTTACTAATTGAGCATCATGAATTTGAAATATAAAGTGACACCCCCCCAAATTTTTGAGTGTCTTGTTTGCATCCAAAGAGTTTCAGGTTTAAGAATATTTCATATTTTAGGTTTTGGGGTTAGAAATGCTTAACCTGTATTTCAGCCTTAAGAAATGTTTAGAATAAGACTCTTGAGGGGTATTTCTTTAGTATGGAAAGGATTACTCTCCTGATATATCAATTTCATCTTATTTTTCTCAGTGACCATGAAGAACACCTGATTACTTCCTCAAGGCCTCTCAATTATGCCCACTTCAAAGGCTTAAGAGACCAAGACTAACTCTTCATTGCATGCAATGAGTTTCTTTCCCAGTGTCTTTTTGTCTGTTGCCCCTCCCCTGCTGTAGAAACCACGTGATTGCCTGTCCTGGTTCCAATTTCTATCAGCCCTGATCACTCATGTCTCACTTCTAGAGTTGATGTAATAATTATTGTCCTTTCATCACAGAACACCAGGATTAGAAAAGAAAGAGAAGAACCCTTCCAGCTACAGCACTGGGACCATCAGGCCAGGGAGCTTTTGAACCTCTGCGAGTTTCATCCTCTTACCAGGTCATTCATCTTTGAAGGTGGTGACACACTGGGACAAAAGATGACCTAATGATGAGGGACGTCTTCACAAGTTATCATATGAAGGAGCGGCTTTTGAAGAATAAGGAGGGGATGTGGGAGGGGGATTAGCAGCCAACTTTCTTCTTCTACTATTAAATCTTTGGGGATTCAGCACGTTTTCAAAAATACGTTTGCCTAAAATCCTTCAGGGATTCACTTAAAAGAGAGCAGCTTGAGGAAAAGAGGAATTTGAAGCTGAAAAGCGAATATTTGTTGCCTTTTTACTTCATGATTTGAGCTTATTTGAACAGTTTTTGTCCTGCCGAATGACTTAGCTTGAGGAATTTTCCCCCTGGTTTTGGATAGCGATGGGGGTGTAGAACAAATTTTCCCTGAACATGCCCCTCCTATTACTTTGAACTATATCAAAGCCTGTCCCACGCATAATTCTGTGCATTTATTTTCTCTTTTTATGGCAACTTA
This sequence comes from Muscardinus avellanarius, assembly GCF_963383645.1. Taxonomy (NCBI): domain Eukaryota; kingdom Metazoa; phylum Chordata; class Mammalia; order Rodentia; family Gliridae; genus Muscardinus; species Muscardinus avellanarius. The sequence goes on along the minus strand of NC_137793.1, from coordinate 21,364,038 downwards.
TTCCAGATGAACATGACAACTTGATAGGTACTAATACAATGAAAGTAATAAACTTATTTAAAATGAGTTTTGCTTTACCCTAAACCAAAATATCTATGTAACTATAGCTTGCTAAGTAGAATGCAAAGGTTTTTACAAATGAAGGATCTAACGAGATACTGATATGTTTTGAATATTGGTCCATGAGATTTCTAGAAGAACTTGGCTGCCTTACAACATTACGTTATAGACAAACCTCGACATGGAGTAATACAATTCATATACACCTTAATGGGAACCTCCTGGCTCGACTTACAGCAAGAAATGAAGCCAAAGCCTTAGTCTGTAGTACTTGCTCAAGTTCCTAGATTTAAATCTGGAGTTATATTTACTTTGTATTTATTTTCTGAAATGAATGATAAAACAGTGGCCAGGAGTCCAAGTATAGTTGGGGGATGCTTCACCTTTCAAAAGAGATCAATGTCAGAGATTTTCAGAAGCTAAGCCAAAAAAGACTTTATCTTCAGACAGAAAAGACATGAGTAAGAGCCCACAGAGAGATAGCCAGTGGAATAAATTCTTCTATTTAGAAGTCATCCAACCAGGAGATGTGAAGGCAAATGCTAGCTTCCAAAAATAAACAGACAAAGCAAAAAATTAGTTGATGATGTTAAATTTTAGCTTTGAATACTTCTAGATCATAAGAATATCTAAAGATTCAAAACCTGCAGTCAATTAAAATGTGAAACCGGCTGTTATTTGGACCAGACAAGTGGTTGATGGGCTAGACATTTTGCTCTTTATAAAAACATGCAAGTAAAGTCAAGTGTGATGGCACACACCTGTAATCTCAGCACTTGGGAGGCTGAAACAGGAGGATTGCAGGTTTGAATCCAGCCTCAAAAAGTTTCTGTGGTCCTCAGCAACTTAGTGAGACCCTGTTTAAAAATAAAAAGTAAAATAGAGATAAGGATGTAACTTGAAGGTAGAATGTCCCTGGGTTCAGTCTCCAGTATCTCTCTCTCTCTCTCTCTCTCTCTCTCTCTCTCTCTCTCTCTCTCTCTCTCTGTCACACACACACATACACACACATGTGTGCATGCATGCATGCACTGTGTGTGTATATATATATTCACACTATATATATTGTGATCAAAGGTGTGGACCCATTGAGGCTTCTGCCTAAGACATACCCTATAAAAGTTAGACATTATGACCTTTCCAGATTTTTTTTGAAGATTTAAAGAAGTTTATTAAAAAGACAGAAATACAGAAGATAGTTACAGCCCCATCCCAGAGTGGCATGGAGGGACGACTCAACTGAATATACCCTATGACCTTTCCAGATTTTAAAACTGCATTTTTCTTTCTTTCCCAATTCGTCCCCTTTCTACCTAACATTTTATTTCTTCTATCCTACTTCATTACCAAGGTTTTAATTTCTCAACAAAAGTCAGAAATCTAGATCTGTATGTGTGCATATATGACTACATAGTGTAAATATGAAACTGGAAAAATCTATACTGTTAGGCATATCTATGTTACTTGACTAAATTGCTTTAGGATAATTAAATCGATACATTTTTCTGTCCCATGACTGATTGTGCTAAAGGAAATTTGATCCACAGTGATGCAGCAGAACTCTTTCTGAGCTGGGCCTCCATGGCTGGCGCAATGATGGTTATTTTAGTTGTGAAAACACAGCCTCAGTCCATGACCTAAGCAATACAGGTGGTTGGGGCAATTCTCCAAATACTCTAATTCAGAGAAAACATTGGCTTTTCTGAAAATTACCTGGGTCATTTCACATGTGTTTTGCCTGAACTAGTTCAATAATTTTTCCAATCCATGATTTTGTTTTTGCCAGAGAGACACCACCTATGAGGTCTGGACACAAAACAAACTAGAGAGGGAGGCTTTTTTTTTTTTTTCCTTTAAGGCTTAAGTAGGCTTTTGTGGAGCTGGCAGGTGCAGTTTCACCCCAAAGTAGAAAAAATGTTGTTGAGCTAGGCCCATATTGCATTACTTTTCAGTGCTGGAGCAACAGAGCTCTGTAGTGCCACCGAGTCAGCAGCCAGAACACCACCACATGAGCTTTGCATCAGAACTGTCTACAGGATCTTCCACAACAAGGCTTTTCAGAACTTTTGCTAATGATTCTCTCCAATAGTCAGGATTTCATTAACTTGGGAAAAAGTCAATCTTACAAAGGAGCGCATTCATATAATTTAGTAGAAAGTTCAAACTTAAATGCCAAGAGAGGATGGCTAAACTAAATGTTCAAGGGTAAATAATGCAGACTGGTAGGAACTATGGCAAACTGGAGCATTCATGCTTCATCTGAAGGTAATGTTCATTACTTACCCTTGATTAATCAATACTACGCAAATACCATCTCAGTTTTACTGTCATTGGAAAACACAGTAACTTCTGTGGGCTCTTGGCTTCCATGGGGAAAAGAATTTCAACACGTATCAATCAGGGATAAAGGCAGAGGTTTGAATTCAAGTAAAGTAAAGATATACATTCAGGATAAACACTGGCCATCTCAAAAGCATGAGAGGCCCCAAAGGATGTGAGGCTCGAGAACAGAAAGGCATGAGAGGCCTTTGGCATCCTTCCTTATAGGGGTCCTAGAGCATGGAATGACTCTTGGGACACAGCAGTGGATTGAGGGTCTGAACTTTCACCTCCTGGGAATCCATGGGTAGTGGCATCTGGACGTTGACTTCTTAATGAATCCTTTGTTTAGTCATCTCAGGAATCTCAGGTGGGGGAAAGGGCCTTTGTGATTAAGGGCGTGGGCTCATGGAAGCTTCTGCCTTAGACATACCACATAAAAATTAGACATAATGACCATTCCTGATTTTAAAACTACATTTTTCTTTCTTTCCCAATTCACCCCCTTTCTACCTAAACTTTTATTTCTTCTATCCTACTTCATGACCAGGCTTTTCATTTCTCGACAAAAGTCAGAAATCTAGATCTGTATATAAGTTTTCCCACCCTTTAAATATTGGCAACTTCTTGGAGTTAGAGGGAGCCAATTAATAATACCCCTTCTCTTCTCCTGTTGTGTTCATTATCAATTGAAAAATGACAACGGAGTAAGACAGATGGAGATCAAGATGTCAACATTATTACTGATAAAGCTGATTGGAGAATAAGGCTAGAATCTGCAGCCAAATGTATTTTTAAATTACCATTCTCTGAAGAAATCACAGATATGCAAAATTGCCTCAAAAAGGGGAAAAGGGTAAAAAAGAGAGCGATCATGGTGCTTTCAGATTTTTAATAGAATAATATTACCCAATTATTAAATGAGAACAGACAAATGTTAGAACATCTACCCATCAGGGAGAGAGAGCAGAGAGCTCTTAGAGTGGGAATCTCCTGGATGCCACCTCTACCATAAACAGATGAAACTGTAAGAGAGAAAACCAAGGGAATGGGCGTTCTGCTCTAGTAGTAATTAGTTCATTTATAACAAATTCTGTGCAGGCAAACACATCAAGATTCAGTCCAAAGATACTCAATTTGCAACCTCTGGTTTATAGCCACTCTTTAAATTTGTCAGTTAGTTGCAATTTTTTTTTTAGTCCTAAATTGTTTTTAGGTCTTAAAACATTGCAGTAATACTGTGGTAAGCATAAATGCTAAAAACAAAAATGTCTTCACTTTTACAGAAATTCAGCACATCACTTAGACTACTTTCCGATGGGTTTGTACAATAGTTGAAATTTTGCATCTTCTTCCATAGGACAGGCTTTCCTGATAACAGATGTTGAAAAATAGATTCCAGTTGGTATCAACAACCCCCAAACCCCTCTGCGTTATTTACCTGATCTCATAAAGAAAGCCAGGATGCCCTGTTCACTGCCCCAGTTCTGACTTTTCTCTCCCACGAAGGTTTCAGTTTCACATCTGCTCAGACTGTTACCTTCCAGTGTGCTTTCTTGCTTTACCCTTCTATTTTAACATCTGCAGTTGTTTTCTTGAGAACGATTTTGATGCCCGCGTGATTCTGGCTCCTCCTCCCCTGCCCATTTCCAGCCATCCTCCCTTGAGATGTGCTGAATAAACACTAACCAAGCCCAACAGCAGAGGCCCCAACCCCCACCGTGATTCCCCCACTCAGCTGGCTCCAGACCCTTGAGCAGGAAATGGCATTCATAGTTTTTCAATTCGTGGTGGTTCTGGAAATGCTTATTATCAAATAGTTTGCAACGAGGGAACCCTTGGCGGAAGCAATGGCCCTGTACTCATGGCTGGGCACTGTAAATGGGGTTTTTATTCAGAAGAGAGAGTAAAGGAAATCACTGTGATAGAAGCACCTCAAGTGGTGGTGCATGCTTGTAATCCCAGCATTTGGGAGGCTGAGACAGGAGGATCGCAATTTGTGGACAGTCTCAGGTACTTAGGGAGGCCCTTTGCAACTCAGTGAGACCCTGTTTCAAAATAAATAATAAAAAATAGGGCTGGGGGTATAGCTATGAGGTAGAATGCTCCTGAGTTCCATCCCCAGTACCTTAAAAAAAAAAAAAAGATTCTCCTTGCCCCAATATGACTGAATCTGAAGAATACCTAAAAACTAGTCTTCACTTCCAAAATATTATTGTCCTATAACTGTAATTGATTAAACACATGTTTTAAATTTCATTGTAGTGGTCGGGAACATTTCGATGTATAGCCCTCACTTGCTGTTCTTTTGGTTCGCTTTTTGACTATTCAAAAGCTATTTTTTTAGCCGGGCGTGGTGGCGCACGCTTGTAATCCCCGCGCTTGGGAGGCAGAGACAGGAGGATCGCGCAGGTTCAAAGCCAGCCGCGCGCGCTGGCTTAGGAGACCCTGTTTCCAAATAAAAAAGTATAATAAAAAATAGGTCTGGGAGTGTAGCCCGGAGGTAGAAGGGCTTCCAGGAACCCCAGTACCACCAAAAAAAAAAAAAAAAAAAAGCTATTTTTTTAAGCAAATGAGATCCACATATCAAAATGATGACCTTTCCCTTGCATACTATCCCTGGAATTTCCTCATCTCAGAGGGCACTAAACAGGATGCTGGAATTTATGTCCTGTAGTATCCTTTTTTGTTGTTCAAAGATGACCCTATTGAATAGATTTACTATATGTGTGTAGGAGGAGTAGGAAAAATATCTCAGCCCAGTCTTCCTCAGCCTGCTCTGCTGTGGGCCTTTAACTGCTGCCCATAGCAGCACAACCCAGCAGGGGAGTTCATCTCCATTAAGGCAGGCAGAAGGCCAGCAGGGCATCCCGCCCCCTGTACCAGCCAGGGCTATCAGGGTGAGACAAGCAGCTGTGGGCTGAACCCCAGACATGCATCACCCACCCCAAACTCCCCACATAGCTTCCATTCTGTGAGTACCTGCCATGGTTTTGGAACGACTAAACCTGTCTCATATATTATGTCTTTTAATCTAATCCTTGCAATATTCAGGGGGCGGGAAACTGGGGCTCAGAGACATTAAAGACATCTTCAGCCTCACACAGCTGCTCAGCCACAGGGCTGGGGTTTTACTTCAGGCATTACAGCCAATGCCTGCCATTGGCCTGTTCCTGGAATGTTGCTTGGACCTAGGCATTCTGTCAAGCATTCTAGTTCCCCATTTGGCTGGGAATCATGGCATCCTGACTGGATTTGGGTTTTATTTTGTCACACTGGGAATGGAACCCATGTGTGCTAGGCAAGTTCTCAACCACTGCTACACCCTCAGCCCCTGCCGAGATTTCAATAAATCCTTTCCAGGTGGGTTCAGAGCTGCCACCTCTGTGGTAGACTGTATTTTTTTTTTTTATGGTACTGTAGGGGCATTCTACATCTGAGCTATATCTGTGGTCCTCTTTAAGTGTTTGTTTTCTTGAAACAGCATCTCACTTCATTGCTGAGGCTGCCCGCAAACCTGCAATCCCCCTGTCTCAGAGCCTTCCAAGTACTGTAATTACAGGTGTGGGCCACCATGCCTGGCTGGACCCTTGGTGAGGGACAAAATTAGTTTTATAGGGTTGTCATAATAAGATGACACAGACCAGGGGACTTAAACAACAGAAATGTATTTTGTCATAGCTCTGGAAGCTGGGAGTCCAATATTAATCTGAGTTGGTTTGGTTTTGTCTGAGGTCCCTCTCCTGGGCTTATGTGTAGCCACTCTTCCCCTGTGCTCTCCGGTGACTTTCTTTGTGGGTACACATCTCTCCCTGGTGCTTCCCCATGTTTCCTAATCTTTTCTTCTTTTAAGGATAACAGTCAGATCGGATTAGCCACCAGAATCCATGTGAACTTAGTTACATCTTTAAAGGTCTTATATCCAGTAATATTCTGAGTTACTAGGGGTCAGGGATTCAATATGTAAGTATTGGGGGAGGGACAAAAATTATCTAATAAGAGACTGGAAACTTTCTGCCAGTGAATTTAGTACTCAAGTCCTTAGTAACATATCTAAATATATCTGATTAATATTTTTGGCCATGCTAAAATGTATAGCTTTTCTAAGTTGCCCCGTAAAAGTGGCTTCCGTAGAAGGTAAATCCAGCTAGAAATTTGGGTTGGGATATAGCTTATGGTAGAATGATTGCCTAAGAGGCAGGAAGCCCTGGGTTCAATCCCCAGCATCACCAGTAACCCCTCCAAATACCTCAAGCCTGAGCCTTTATGGCCCATACCCTGACATTTCACCTTTCTGTGGTCTGAATGTCTGCATCTTCCACCATTGACATGCTGAAGCCTAATGCCCGATGGAATAGTATGAGGAGGTGGGACCTGTGGAATGTGATTAAATCATAAATGCTACAGTCTCATGAGCAGGATGAGGGCCCTCATACAAGGCTTGAGGGAGTTCTCTTGTTCCTTCCTTCATGGAAGGACAGAAGGCACCATCTATCAAAACTGGATGAGTTTTCCCCAGACATCAGCTTTGTGGTGTCTTCATCTTGGACTCCCTAGCCTCCAGAACTGTAAGCAGTGGGTTTCTAGTATTTATAAATCACCCAGACAAAGATATTTTGTTATAGCAGCATGAACAGACTAAGACACACCCTGTCTCCATTGACATAGAGAAAGACCTCAAAACACCTGCCATTGTGTACATTATTGAATTCACCAATGCTCAGGGCCATGCTGACATTCTCTTAATGTGAAAATTGTTCCATGCACTCTGGATACACTGCAGATTAAAATTATATCTAGCTGGGTGTGGTGGTGCACACTTGTAATCCCCGCGCTTGGGAGGCAGAGACAGGAGGATCGCGCAGGTTCGAAGCCAGCCGCGCTGGCTTAAGAGACCCTGTTTCCAAATTTTAAAAAAAGTATAAAATAGGTAGCCCCGAGGTAGAAGGATTTCCAGGAACCCCAGTACCACCAAAAAAAAAAAAAAAAGATATATCTACATTTCAGGCTCTTCATTTTTACCTCAAGGCCACATTTTGATCTTTATAGCAGATACCTACCTAGATAATGATTGCTGAAAAGTATCTTTTTTTTTTTTTTGGTGGTACTGGGGCTCCTGGAAACCCTTCTATCTCCGGGTTACACTCCCAGACCTATTTATATACTTTTTAATTTGGAAAAAGGGTCTCTTAAGCCAGTGAGGCTGGCTTTGAACCTGCAAGATCCTCCTGTCCCCGCCTCCCAAGGGCGGGGATTACAAGTGTGCAGCACCACGCCCGGCGAAGAGTATCTTTCTGAAGTGTTCTAGCAGTAGAACATAGCACTTAGGCATACAGGTGATAATACCAGATTTCCTAGATTATTATTCAAGTGCCGCTCTATTCCTGAATGATACTGGGTATGAATGATTCTTAACCTCGTTGTGTCACATTTTCCTCATGTGTAAAAGAAAAATAATAATGACAACACCTGCCTGATGCATTTACTGTTAGGATTAAATGAGTTAAGGCATATAGCAGTTAAAATACTGCCTCGCCCACAATTAGAATTCAATAAGCTCTGATTTTTTATTATTAGAGACTGTAGAATTGTCTTTTCTTTACTACAAGTTCATCATGAAACATTTTTATGAAATATACATTTATGTCATTTATTTGTCTACAAAAGATAAAAATTCAACCCGCATTGACTTAAACATGGAAAGGAATTTATGGGCTTTTGTAAATCAAGCAAACCAGAGACATAACAACTTAAGATACAGCTGACACAGAGCCCAAATGATGTCACCAAAACACAGTTTTTCTCTATTTCTAGTTCTATTGCTTTGTTGCGTCTTCTCTGTTCTTGGGCTCCCTTTTCATGGTTAAAGATAGCTGTAATCAGCTCTTGGAACTTTGTGATTTTAGGTTAAAGTCTAATGAAAAAGAGTGAGCATCTTTATCCTAGCATTTCTAATTTAAAAAAATTCTAAAACCCATTCTGATTGGACTAGGTTAGACCATGTGCTCACCCTTGATTTAATTACTGATGCCATATGGGTCAGCACTTTGGCTGGCCAGATAAGGGTCAACCCCAGGAGTGAGGGGAAGAGACAATTCCATTGAAGCATGTCGATTGAAAGTACGAGAAATTTGGGTCTAACAGTCAGAAGAAGGGTTAAAAGGTTCCTGACAGTAAAAATAGTAAATGTTCACAGCACCTTTTAAATATATTCGAAAGGCTTTTGAATTATGACTTTGAGGAATCTAACACATATTAAAGCTCAATACTTATATGTATCCAAATCCATAAGCTGGTTATTAATTATGTTTAGCCTTATATCAAGGGAAAAAAACCAATGCAATTGTGATAGTGAGTCTCCTAAATGAGTCAAAGAAGCATATATTAACACACAATGTTGGTGGTGTGAAGGACAGTTACATTTAATTTCTAGGAATGAGAAAAGTTCATTGGCTCTTCTTGATGCCAGTCTCTTCCCTCTAGGTGCAAAAGAACTATGGGTAGGGTTAGCCTCTTTAGATGGAGTCATTGCACAGAGTTAAAAAGACCCATCTCTTCACCTTCCAGGTGATATACTGGCCTGGTCCTGATATACAGGGAAAAGGTCCATCCATCTCTCCTTGGATATTTCTCCATTAGATCCTAAGCATTCCCAATTCAGTTTTAGGTATTGATAGCTTTGCAGAGATAAGCAGTCAAATGATCTATTTGAGCTTGTTTGAGACAGAATAGCATTTCCTTTCGCTTCAAGTTCATTCAAACTCACCTCATTGGCGCTTTCTATGAATCCTAGTCCAGCTCATTTGAATTCTACTTTGGCATTTAGGGTCAAAACTCCTGTACTTTTCCACCTTTATTTAACATTTCCCTTGGAGACATTATACAAGTAGTTGCATACTTGAGGCAAGAATTGAGGTAGTTCTAAGGCCCCTGGCTAAAATTCTGTAACATCTTCATACCACCATTTAATTGTACCTAATTATATACTCCGAATGCAACTTTTGAGAACATTTAGTTGTAATGGCATTGTCTAGGTCCCAGAATTAAAGATCCAAAGAAAAAAAATAAAAGAACTAAAAGATACATTACATTACTCACACACTCAAAGAATACATACAGATCAGTAGTCAGAACTGGGCTGTCGAAACCCTTTGTTGAGAACAAAGGACTTTGGATGAGAGAACCAAACTTTAAAAACACATTTTAATGGAGTCCACTGTTTACTAATATGATTTCCATGGAAGGAATCTGGCCCTAGCTCAAAAATTTTGAATAGAAAGTAACCTAAGGAGATTTGTTTTCTTAACCCAAAGCCTGAAACCATTTTTGTGAAGTCAACGCTATATAGTGTGAGTGTTGTACATTCCCTCATTAGAAGAAAGAGTGGAAAATACCCAATTTTGTTAAATGAAGCAAAGGGAAAAATTAGTCCTTCATTTGTAGAAGAGAAAATAACACCCCCAGGGACCCCAACGCCCTCTCCATATTACTAGGCAGTCTCTAATTGAGCCCTCCTTCAAAACTTCAACTTCACAAGTTGTGGCTTAGAAATTCTCTCTAATTTAAAACATTCAACAGCTTAGAATATGAGAATGTTGCCTTCTGAGAGTGGAGGACTAATGATCAGAAAGACCTGTGAGATAGAAAGATATTATCTTCTCTCATGTGAATTTAGTGATTTAGGAAAGACTGATATGCCTTTCTTTATTTTAATGACCTTTCCCACACGCAGCCTCACTAATTCCCATAATAACACTTTGTTTACACAGATAATTTTCTCTCCAGCAGGAGCTCTTACATGCTTTAATAACCTTTTCTCATAAATCAACTCAGTGTGCTGTGAAGTTTGGTAAGGTCTGAGGTTAGGAACAGTTCGGTTCCTTAAACCTGCCAGTGGAGACTCTGATTGCTTTATGGCCTCCTCCTGGTCATTTAAGTAGACTGATGTGGCACAGGGACCTGGAAGCATGACTTGATTGGGCAAGGTGGTCACTTCACAGTGGCCCAGAGTCATCTGCAAACTGAAGACATACAGCATTGGAGAAGGTCTCCTGCATAGAAGCTAAATTCTGAATTTGTATTAAGATTGAGGAAACCTCGAATCAGGGATTCTTGGGTGGGCCTTTGGCTATCTCTTAGGAATGCCATGATTTTTATTTATCTAAATTTGCATTCAAAATTATAACATCTCCATCAGATAATTGTACTAAAGTAGACGGTATTTTTTTTTTATCACACAAGTTAGAAGCCAGGCTCAAATTGACACAGCACAAAATAAAAATTAATGGATAGTGCCATTGGAATTTCCAAAGAGAAGCTCCAGTATAATCTGATCTAGGAGATCAAATTCTATCTAGAAGCTCTTTTTCCTCTTGTCTCTTGTCTTCAATTCTCACTTAATGTTTTCAGCTAGACTTTTAGATATCGTGAGAAAGATTGACAGCTGACAACCCCCTGTCCTCATCTTAATAACTTAGGATCCAAAGAGAGAGGCCTCCTTTATCTTGAGTGTTTGCATCAAACCTCAAGGCATTTATGACTATGTGATTGATAATCCAAACATAGCTGTGTGGACTATGTGAGTTTCCTCAAAACATGAGAGGAAGGTAAATAAAAAGACCTGCTGGACTGATCCTCTGTCAGCATTGTACTCCTCTTTTCTGTAACCTGCTTGACTCTAATACACACAGGTTGTGCTACAAGCCTGGATAAAATATTTTGAAAGGAAACCTCATATCATAAAAAATAAGTTAAAGGATACAACCACCAAATTGTAGTTGTGTAGGATCTCATTATAACACCAGACAGTTGCCTGATTCTACCCACCATATTTATTTTACAATATTTATTTCACCTACCAAAATAGGTGGCAGGCGCTGTTTTAAGTATTTTAGGATATTAAGTAATACAGTCCTTACAGAAGTCCTCTGAGGGACATACCATTGTCATTCCCATTAATAACCTAGAAAAATTAGGCTTGGAAGGATTAAGGCACTTACGCCATGTGTAGTAGCACTCAGAGGCAGGATTTAAACTCAGAGTCCGGAAACTTTCCTTAGAAAAGAACTTACGCATATCAACTGTACTATCACCTGCTCATTAGCTCTTGTGCTACTGAAGTTACTTGATGTCTTCTGCATCCCTTGTTTGAACTGCACTTTAGAGTTAGCTGTACAGGTCCTATGCTCCCCAGAACTTTATGCTCCATCCCCTCACCTACTCCATGTCACAGGGCTGGTTTTATTCTTGAACCAGCCAGACTGTAGAGATACTATACAGAGAATATGATACAGAGTGGACCCTTAATTTGGGTTCATTTCTTCCACTCATATCCTATAATGTTTTTAGCCTGGATATCTATTTGGATGTTTGTTTATTCTTCTAATCACCTTTATTCTTGAAAAATGAGTAAATCATTGTATTTCATCCTGAGCATCAAGCAGAGTCAGGAGTAGTTGTGTATTCTTGTAGAACTAGAAATGCCTTTCCTCTCTGAATCTTTTATATCACTGGCCACTTACTCAGACAAAAAGAGAGTCTCGTTCTAGCCCTGAGGTTCTCCTAGCCTCCAACCCTGCCACAAAAGATGAGATTATTTTTAGTAGATTAAAAAGTATCCTACCCAAATTCATCTCCACCCAGAATTTCAGAATTGACTTATTTGAAAACAGGGTCTTTGTAAATGCCCATTAGTTAAAATAAGTTCCTACTGGTTTAGAGCAGTGATCCATAACTGGCTTTCATGAGCAGGTCATGGGAAGCAGGCAGAGGTTGGAGTGGTGCAGTTACAAGCCAAGAATTGCCAAGGATGCTGTCAACCATCAGATGCTAGAAGAGGCAAGGAAGGCTCCTTTCCTGGAATCTTCCAAGGAAACATGGCCCTAAAGACATCTTGATTTTAGACTTCTAAGCTCAAGAGCTGTGAGAGTATTATTTCTCTGCAGAGTTTGTTGTGACAGCCTCAGGAAGCTGAAATAGTCTTTGTTCTGATTATTATCTCCAAGCTTCAAGTACCCTCTTCTATGTTCTGCTCTGTGATGCTGTGGCTCATATCCAGGACCACATTTTGGCTTCGCAACAGCTCCCTCTGTGGCTTTGTCAACAAAGGCATAAGAAACAAGCTGCAGAGCTGGGCAGAGCAGTGAGACATGTTTCTTCCTGTCTGTGTCAGCACAATGTTGCTCCTTCAACCTACCATCAACAGCTGGATCTAATAGTAGCAATTGTTAATGTTTGCCATCCTGGCAGAGGGTTGCCTATAGCAGCTCCAGATGTCCTATGGAGGGGTAAGGATGTATAATGAGGAAAAGTGAGATGCTTCCTCTTGCACACATTTCACGAGGGAGCTAAGTCTTCACAGAAACCCACAAGAGGTTCCACTCAAGTTTTATGGATCCACATTCCCGACAGGAGAGGTGTCAAAAGTGAGCACCTGGCATGTTTAGCCCTTCTCCAATCTGAACTTCAGTTTACTTCTTCAGTAAGGATGTTAAGTATTTTTGTAAGGATTTTGCAAGAATGCTATAAGATGAGTGAGTGTAATGTCCCTGGCATAATTGGCATAATCTGTGGCACTTAGTGCACATGCAAAAAAAAAAAGACCACCTTCCTGCTCAGGACTGCCCTTTCTGCATGACTGGAAGCTGCTCCGGGGTGGCTGGGGTGTATCTGGGAAGTGGGAGCTCAGAACTCTTGCTCTAGCTCATAGGTGTTCATTTACATGGCACCTTGTTGTTTTTTTTCCAGAATATTGCCACCTTTGGTGTCTCCCTTAATAAGAAAACCTGTGAGGAAGCTGTTATCACCCTCTTTCCATTATGGAAACAGAAAAATCTAGAAGAGAAAGATAGGAATCCCTGCTTCCAACTGTTGATGAAAAGGAGTTTTCTTAAGTCCAGAGCTATAGAGAACATTCTTCCTTTGAGAATGAATCGACACATCCGCAGAGATGTTGCTAGGAGTGGTGGAGACACTGTTTTTATGGCAGCAGGGTGTCCTGCTCAAGGCTCGCCTGCTGAATTTTTCCAAAGGATTCCCGGGAGAAATATTTCTGCACACAAATTCAAATGTGTTCCTCTCCAGCCGGAGAACATCATTATTTCTATCTTTGCATTTTGACTTTGACATCAGCTTCTCAGCCTTGTTTAGCCACGCAAAAGATTTGCTTTGACTCCCTTTTTCTACTTCTACTTAATCTTCAGGCACATTGGCAGCATCAAGGAGAACACGAGGCTGTAGGATCTGTGGCAGTGCTCACAGGTGATTCAGGAATAGACTAGATGCTATATCCCAGGGCAGCCTCTGGGACAGAAAGACTTCTCAACTTGTTCCCAGGGCCATCTGGACATCATGCTACAGCCTTACAGCTCGTTGGGAGAATATCTTCTCTGAAGAATCAGCCTTCTCCTTTCTAATAATTTTAGCCTATGTGTCCTGGCATGGGCTGTTAGGTGCACAAACTTCTTTATCATGGTGTATTAGATGCAAAAAAATATTTAAATAGATTATGTGAGATGTAAACTACTAATGTGTCTTGTTGACTTCAAAGCATCACTCTTAACTTTCCAGGAGTTCCTTAGGACCCTAGCTTCTTTACTCTGCTTTTCCTATGATACTCTAGAAAAAAAAAAACATTTTTTTTTCTTTTAAACCAGGGAGACTGTGTTGCAACAACACCTAATACTCCAGGGAAGGTATTAGGTTCTGCCACTTCACACCTTGAAGAACAGTTTAGATGCAATCTGGTGTGTGTGTGTGTGTGTGTGTGTGTGTGTGTGTGTGTGTGTGTGTACAAATGCATGCCTGTGGCTCACACATATGGGTATGGTGCTTTGGAGGCTAGAAAGTAAAATGTCACATATGTTTGTAGGACAATGACATTATTTTTACTCCCTTCCATCCTCTGTAGAAAAAAGGCTGATGCCCTCACTTGTTGTTTTGTTTTGTTTTGTTTGCTTTGTTTTGTTTTGTGGAACCCACTCCCATTACTCTCTGATTAGTACTCAACAGGCTCCTGCTAAGTCTCTGGCTGTACTTGGAAAGGATGGAGAAGGTGGAAGGTAAAAGGGGCCCAAGTTTGAGAAAAGCTTCCCCTTGGGTCTGCAGGAAACTTCTTGTCTTCTTGGAGCTCAGCCAGCGTCTGCAGAAGCCGCCTGGAGTGTTATCAGAAAGGAAGCCCCTGACAAAGGCAGATCACTAGTCTCTGGGGTCAAATTGGAATTTTCCTTGAACATACCTGGTGGGTTTGTCAGGTGGACTTGCAGGGCCTCCCTTTCACTGGATGAAAATACAAAGTGTCTCCTGAGAAGCCAAACAAAGAAGGGCTCTCAAAAACATTCTGAGAAATATTGGAGACAAAACAACAAATAAAAGCAAAGCATTTCCTCTTCAGACAATTGTATGCAAACACTGTTCTCAAGGAACTGGAAATAGCTTCTTAGGAACAGAGAGTTTACTCAGGACTGGTCTTGGGGTGTCCACTACCAGTAAGCTGTGTTTTGTTTTGCAAGTTGGTGGATCCTTTCTACTTTAACACTTGATGCATTTACACATTCCTTATCTCTGTGCTACGCTTTGACCACAGAATTGCTGCCCCAAGGAGAAAGAGAATTTTGGAGTTCTAAGCTTATATGGCTCATTTACAAACAGTCTGAAAAGAATTATTCTTTTTTAAAAAAGTGTTTCTTTTGAGGGGAAAGGAAGGCAAAACCTCAAACTCTCCAGCTATACCACTCCTGGGTATCTTTCCAAAGGGGTTGAATTCAGAGAAATACAGCAACATATGCATACCTATGTTCATAGCAGCACAGTTTGTAATAGCCAAAATATGGAACCAACTCAGATCTCCATCAACAGATGAATGGATAGCAAAACTGTGGGAAATACACACAATGCAATTCTATTCAGCCATAAAGAAGAACAAAATTATGTCATTTGCAAGGAGATGGAAAACCCTGGAGAACATTATGTTAAGTGAGATCAGCCAAGCACAAAAGAAGAAGATACATATGTTTCCTCTAATATGCCCAAACTAGGAAACACAAAGAATATCAGTGGGACTCCAGTTACTGAAGGGGAAATACTAGCTAAGTTTGGATGGTAAGATAGGAGAGGAGGAAGGTCGGTCTTGATTAATGAGGGTCTACACCTGAACATGTGTAAAATTATGAATAAGTCATGGTTAACCTGGACAGCCATTGGTGAGAGGGGGGAAAGGAAAATGGGGGCGGGGGGGGAGGGCATCAAATATAGTGTAAATGTATACTATTTACGTTCAATTAAAAAAAAGTAAAAAAAATAATAAAAAACAAAAAAAAATAAAAATGAAAAAAAAAACCCTCAAACTCTCAGTCCTTCTTCCAAGGAAGAGACCTTTTGAGGTTGAATATGAAGTCAAATTTTTCTATAGTTCTTAATCAGCTAGAAGTGCCAAAAATTAATCCAATAATTTCTCAGACTCAACAAAATGCACTGGACACGAGCCTGGCTGCCCGCGGGGTGGTTGGGAAAGTCCGGGGGATGGAGGTGCTCGCAGGTCTGAAATCTGCAAATACTGCAATTCCCCTCCATCTGCCTTCACAGTCCCCTCTCCTGCCTCCACCACACTCTGACAAATGAATTCTGTGGCCTTGTTACTACATTGCAATGACATCAGTCAACTTTATTTCCACGAGCTAGAAATTAGCATTTTGGAAATGTTTTACCTCAAGACAAAACAATCCCAAGTGCCATACTAGGACTAATGCAAGCTGTATTACTATTAACAGATGAAACCACTTTTTCACAAGTCTTCCTAATATAAATACTATGTTACCTAGTTCACTCAGAAATAGAACGCAGGCAGAATCCCCAAGATTCTAAACCCTTTGATCCCAGGATTTGCTGTTTTATAAGCAACACCACAGTGCGTATTCCTGCACCAGGTCCTGATGCATGTGTGTGACAATTGGTCAGTTGTGTGGGTCTAGCACTAGAGTGTGCTAGTCAGCTTTCTGTCACTATAACAAATACCCAAGATAATCAACTTCTAAAGAGAGGAGGTTCATTTTGGCTTACAGTTTTGAAGGTTTCAGTCTAGGGGCAATTGGCCTCCTAGTTTGGGGCATGAGGTGAGGCAGTTTGTTACAGTAAGGAACATGTGGTGAAGTAAACCGCTCACCTCTTGACCAGAAAGGGAAGAGGAGACAGAGAAAACAACCAGGGTCCCATTATCTTCTTCAAGGTCACAGCCCAATAACCCAAAGACCTCTTTCTAGGCCCTACCTCCTAATGGTGCCACCATCTCCCAATAGCACTATGCTGGGAACCAAGTGATTACAACACACATCTTTTTTTTTTTTTCTTGAGCATTTGAGATCCCAATCTATAGTAGAGGGGAATTTCTGGGAGGTAGTAATTGTACTTATTTATTTAACCTTATAAAAATAGTGTTTCATTGTTTCCCAAAGTGCTTATGCTAATTTACATTATTGCCAGCAGTACAGATTGTTCTAAATTCTCACTAATGCTTGATTACATCAGGCCTATTAATCTTAACTAGCTTAAAAACAAGGTATACAGACCAATAGAACAGAATAGAAGACAGAGAGAGAAACCCACACAGATATAGTCATTTTATCTTTGACAACATGCCAAGAAACTTACATGGGAGAAAAGACAGCCTCTTAAAAGTGGTGATGGGAAAAAATGGATATAGGTCCATAGAAGAGTGAAACTTGATCCCTATATCTTATCCTGTACAAAAGTCAATTCAAAATGAATAAAAGACAACTGTAATACCAGAAATTTTACAGCTGTCAGAGGAAAAAAATAGGAAAAACACTTCAACATATAGACATAGATATATAAAACTCCTGTAACAAAAAAAAAAAGAGAAAGAATTTAAAAAATGGAATGGCATCAAAGTAGAAGGCTCTGCAACCAAGGAGCAACAGAGTGAAGAGACAACTGGCAGAATGGGAGAACATCTCTGTCATTTATTCTTTTGACAGAGGATTAGTATCCAGGATATATAAAGAATTTAACACTAAAAGACAAATAACCTACCCCTGTACAGTGGTAAGTGCTTGTAATCTTAATACATGGGAGGCTGAGACAGGACAATCAAGGATCAAGGTCAGCCTTAGCAATTTAGTGAGACCCTATTTTAAAATATAAAATTAAAAAGGGGTTGAGGTACCCAGATGTGGTGGTGCATGCTTAAAATCCCAGCATTTAGGAGGCTGAGACAGGAGGATCACAGTTCATAGACAGCCTCAGCTATTTAGTGATGCCTTTGCAACTCAGAGAGACCCTGTTTCAAAATAAAGAATTTTTAAAAAGGGCTGTGGGTGTAGCTCGAAGTTAGAATGTCCCTGGGTTCTGTCTCCAGTACCACACACACACACACACACACACACACACACACACACACACTCACACACACACACAGAGTTGGGAGTATAGATCAGAGGTAGAATGTCTCTGGGTTCTATCCCCAGTAACAATAACAACAAAAAATCCAAACAAAAGCCTAAGTAATCCAATAAGTAATTTTTTTTTAAATTTATACATATTTATTGGGAACCATATGAAGTTTGATACATGTAAATATTGTATGATTTTTATTTATTATTTATTTATTTATTTTTTTAATTTATTTTTTAAATTGGTGCATTGTAGTCATATATCAATAACATTGGAGTACAAGACTTGAGAGGATATACAAGCACACATCATCCGATTAGCCCTCCTCCAGCCCCCATCCCATTCCCTCCCCCTCCCTCCATCCCATGCTTCTTTGGTGATATACTTTGATACATTTGTTTATGTACCTCCTGCGTTTTAAAGAGGCTCCATCCTCCAGTATTGCATCCCCTCTGATTGGTCACGTTAGTTGCTTCACTATAGGGCCCTTTCTATAGCTCAACCTCTTCCTGTTGCCCTTTTCCTCCTAGTTATTGCTGATTAAGAGAAGCGTCTGATTTATATTTTCTGCGGTATTTCTCTGTGCATGCTGTGTTGCAAGTACCGATCCCACTCTTGATGGTCCCAGTAGCGGCCTGGCTACTCAGTGGACTGATCCATACCTCGCTGGCTCAAGCTGCGGCCTTGCCTCATGGGAGGCCCCAGTTCTGGTCTCGCTGGCCCCTGCACCGGTCTAACCCCTAAGCTGCCTTTGGTCCCGACCTAGGAGGCTGCAGGAGTGAACTTGCCTCACGCCAGGCTCCGATGCTGGCCATTGGCCCCTGCACCGGCCTAACCCCTTGGCAGGATTCCAATCCCGTCCTTGGAGGCCCCAGCACCAGCCTAGCCTCACGGCAGGCTCCAATGCCAGCCTCGTTGGCCCCAGCACCGGCCTAACCCCTAGGCAGGTTCCGTTCCCGGGTTAGGAGGCCCCAGCACTGGCCATGTCTCACGGCAGGCTCTGATGCTGGCCTCTCCTCACGACAGGGTCCGATGCCGGCCTTGCTGGCCCCAGCACCGGTCTAGACCTTTGTCAGGTTGTTATCCTGGCCTCGGAGGCCCCAGTAACGGCCTTGCCTCACAGCAGGCTCCGATGCCGGCCTCACTGGCCCCAGCACCGGCCTAAACCCTCGGCAGGCTCTTATCCTGGCCTCGGAGGCCCCAGTAACGGCCTTGCCTCAAGGCAGGCTCCAATCCCGGTCTTGGAGGCCTCAGCACCGGCCTTGCCTCACGGCAGGCTCCAATGCCGGCCTCGCTGGCCCCAGCATCGGCCTCACCCCTCGGCAGGCTCCAATCCTGGCCTCGGAGGCCCCAGTACCGGCCTTGCCTCATGGCAGGCTCTGGTGCCGGCCTCACTGGCCCCAGCACCGGCCTAACCACTCGGCAGGCTCCGATCCCGGCCTTGGAAGCCCCAGCACTGGTCATGCCTCACGGCAGGCTCCGATGCCGGCCTCGCTGGCCCCAGCACCGGCCTAACCCCTCGGCAGGCTCTTATCTTGGCCTTGAAGGCCCCAGTACCGGCCTTGCCTCACGGCAGGCTCCAATGCTGGCCTCACTGGCCCCAGCACCGGCCTAACCCCTCGGCAGGCTCTTATCTTGGCCTCAGAGGCCCCAGTACCGGCCTTGCCTCACGGCAGGCTCCGATGCCGGCCTCGCTGGCCCCAGCAACGGCCTAACCCCTCGGCAGGCTCCGATCCCGGCCTCGAAGGCCCCAGCACTGGTCATGCCTCATGGCAGGCTCCGATGCCGGCCTCGCTGGCCCCAGCACCGGCCTAACCCCTCGGCGGGCTCTTATCCTGGCCTCGAGGCCCCAGTACCGGCCTTGCCTCAAGGCAGGCTCCGATGCCGGCCTCACTGGCCCCAGCACCGGCCTAACCCCTCAGCAGGCTCCGATCCCGGCCTCGGAGGCCCCAGCACTGGTCATGCCTCATGGCAGGCTCCGATGCCGGCCTCGCTGGCCCCAGCACCGGCCTAACCCCTCGGCAGGCTCCGATCCAGGCCTTGGAGGCCCCAGCACTGGTCATGCCTCACAGCAGGCTCCGATGACAGCCTCGCTGGCCCCAGCACCGGCCTAACCCCTCGGCAGGCCCTTATCCTGGCCTCGAGGCCCCAGTACCGGCCTTGCCTCAAGGCAGGCTCCGATGCCGGCCTCACTGGCCCCAGCACCAGCCTAACCCCTCGGCAGGCGCCGATCCCGGCCTCGGAGGCCCCAGCACTGGTCATGCCTCATGGCAGGCTCCGATGCCGGCCTCGCTGGCCCCAGCACCGGCCTAACCCCTCGGCGGGCTCTTATCCTGGCCTCGAGGCCCCAGTACCGGCCTTGCCTCAAGGCAGGCTCCGATGCTGGCCTCACTGGCCCCAGCACCGGCCTAACCCCTCGGCAGGCTCTTATCCTGGCCTCGAGGCCCCAGTACCGGCCTTGCCTCAAGGCAGGCTCTGATGCCGGCCTCACTGGCCCCAGCACCAGCCTAACCCCTCAGCAGGCTCCGATCCTGGCCTCGGAGGCCCCAGCACTGGTCATGCCTCATGGCAGGCTCCGATGCCGGCCTCGCTGGCCCCAGCACCGGCCTAACCCCTTGTCAGGCTCTTATCTTGGCCTCGGAGGCCCCAGTACCGGCCTTGCCTCACGGCAGGCTCCGATGCCGGCCTCGCTGGCCCCAGCACCGGCCTAACCCCTCGGCAGGCTCCGATCCCGGCCTTGGAGGCCCCAGCACTGGTCATGCCTCATGGCAGGCTCCAATGCCGGCCTCGCTGGCCCCAGCACCGGCCTAACCCCTCGGCAGGCTCTTATCCTGGCCTCGAGGCCCCAGTACCCGCCTTGCCTCAAGGCAGGCTCCGATGCTGGCCTCACTGGCCCAGCACCGGCCTAACCCCTCGGCAGGCTCTGATCCCGTCCTCGGAGGCCCCAGCACTGGTCATGCCTCATGGCAGGCTCCGATGCCGGCCTCGCTGGCCCCAGTACCGGCCTAACCCCTCTTCAGGCTCTTATCTTGGCCTCGGAGGCCCCAGTACTGGCCTTGCCTCACGGCAGGCTCCGATGCCGGCCTTGCTGGCCCCAGCACCGGCCTAACCCCTCGGCAGGCTCTTATCCTGGCCTCGAGGCCCCAGCACCGGTCTAATCCCTCGGCAGGCTCCAATCCCGACCACGGAGGCCTCAGTAGTGGCCTTGCCTCACAGCAAGCTCCGATGTCGGCCACTGGCCCCTGCGCCCGCCTAACCCCTCAGCAGGTTCCGATCACTGTCTCTGTGGTTATTATTTCAAAGGTTCCAGGTGTAATGTATCAGATCTCTGCCTCCCCTGAGTATTGGCCACTGGCATTGCCACTGCCTCCACCGTTTCAAATCCTTCTCAGGCTCTTTTTCCACTCTGAATGTTGTCCAGTGTTCCTAAGCATGCGTGATGGTAGCATTCGACATTTGGTGCAATTTCTCCAAAAAAAAAAAGTTGGTAAGATCCGGTTTCTGCTTCTCCTGAATATAAGTCTCCACCACCATCGCGGAGAACTCTTTCAACTCCGCATTTCTCCTTGGTCTCCGCTAAACTCTCTCCTTACAGGTGATGTCTGAGATTCTTAACAATATAGAGAAATAGCAGTCCTCTTTCACGGTGAATTTTTCCATAAGTTCCAGTGCATTTAGATAAGTTTTGTCTGCATCTCCAGTGTCCTGGCATCCATAACGGCTTTCTTACCTCCTCTCCGATATTTTTCTTTATCTTTTTCTGTTCTGGGTCCGGTTTCTCCAGGGGTCTGGCGTGCTACGTGCAGTTCTGCCCGGGGCCCAGAGTCCCGCGACACGGGCCCCGCCTGGTGTGCGCCGCGCGCGACCCCCGCCCAGATCCCAGCGTCTTACTGGGCCAGGTTTCTCCAGGGGTCTGGCGTGCTATGCGCAGTTCGGCCTGGGGCCCAGAGTCCCGCGACCCGGGCCCCATCTGGCGTGCCCCGCGCGCAACCCCCGCCCAGATCCCAGCGTCTTACTGGGCCCGGTTTCTCCAGGGGTCTGGCGTGCTATGCGCAGTTCGGCCTGGGGCCCAGAGTCCCGCGACCCGGGCCCCATCTGGCGCCCCGCGCGCGACCCCCGCCCAGATCCCAGCGTCTTACTGGGTCCGGTTTCTCCAGGGGTCTCCCAATAAGTAATTTAAAATAACGAACTGAACAGATACTTCAAAAAGAAGTAAAAAATGGCCAATAAGTATATGAAGAAATATTCAATATCTTTACCTATCAGTAAAATATAAATAAAGATTACACAGAGACACCATCTCACTTCAGTAGAATGGCAAACTTCAAGAATATAAATAATATTATATGATAAGGATGCAAGGGTTAGAAGGAACTCATACACTTTTGATAGGAAAGTAAATGAGTACAGCACTATAAAAATCAGTATGGAAGCTCCCCAGAAAGCTAAAAATAGGGTTATCGTAATCCCAGCTACACTACACCTTGGTATTTATGGAAAAGATCTAAAGTCAGCATATTTTAGAAACACATGGATACCCCTGTTTATTGCAGCACAATTCACAATAGCTAAGTTATGGAAACAGCTTAGTTGTCCAAAAATACATGAATGGTTAAGGAAAATGTGGTATATGCACACAATGGTATATTATTAATCCAAAAGCAAAAATAAAATTATGTCATTTGCAGGAAAATGAATAGAATTAGAAACCATAATTTGGAGAAAAATATGTGAAACTCAGAAGAGTATTGTATGTTTTCTCTTATATGTGAAAGCTAGAAAGAAAAAACAAGCTGGGCATGGTGGTGCATGCTTGTAATCCCAGTACTTGGAAGGCTGAGATAGGAGGATAGAAGGTTCATGGCCAGCCTTGGGTACTTAGTGAGGTCCTCCACAACTTAGTGAGACCCTGAGTCAAAATAAAAAATGAGCCTGGCGTGGTGGTGCGCGCTTGTAATCCCAGCACTTGGGAGGCTGAGACAGGAAGATCACACAGGTTTGAAGCCAGCCGCAGCTACTTAGTAAGGCTCTCAGAAACTTAGTGAGACCCTGTTTTCAAATAAAATATAAGAATATAGGTCTGGGAGTATAGCTTGGAGGTAGAAAAGACCCTGGCTTCCACCCTCAGTACCACAAAAACTAATTAACTAAATAACTAACTAAATAACTAAATAATGAAATAGAGCTGTGGGATGTAGCTTGGAGGTAGAATGCCCCTGAATTTGATATCTAGTACTGCAAAAAATTAAATTAAATTAAAAATTTAAAAAGTGGGGTGGAGAGGAATCCATTACAATAGAAGGATAATCAATAAGGTAGAAGAAAATAATGAAGAGGAATGAAATCAGATTATGTTTTCACATATGCATGAATATAACACAGTAAAACCCGCCATTCTACATAACGTGCATAAGTAAAAATGATAAAAATAAAAATAAAAGACTTTTTCTGAAATTGACGGTATCCTGGAAATGACTCAGAGGTTTAACATAATTAATTTTAATACAACAAAGAAAAATTACAGTGGAAGAGAATAAAGGATCAGAGGCATGGCACTGAATAGATGTGTGAAGAGCTCAAATCAGATAGGACAAGGCCATCACCACTTCTAAATTTGTGTCTTGACACTATTAGTTATTAAGAATGGGGTTTGAGGGACGGTATTTCACTCCTCTAGATCCCACTTGCTTTCTCTCTAAAGTGAGGGAAATAATGATTGCGCATTTCTCAAAGTTGTTGTGAAGATTCAACGGGAAGATACAAGTAGCATTTTTACTCTAGAACTGGCGCTTTTCTGTATTTATTGTTTGCTTTGCAAGGAGAGTTTCAGACACACTAGAATTTGTCCTAATACATGCATTGAATTTCAGTCCAGGAACAAGGGTGGTGGGCATGAATCTAAACTGGCTGTTATTCTTATGCTGTGATAATTATTTGCAGCAGCTGTGGTATGAGCAACACAGTCAAGAAACTAAGACCAACCACATTTTATCCTACTGCTGGATTCTCTTGAGTTTTCATGTGGACACCACAAGTGAAGATAGCCCAAGTTCTTATTAACCTGTTTGGATGCTTTCTTAGTTCATTTGCTGTTGCAATAACAAAATACCTGAGACCAGGTAATTTATAAACAAAAAATTATTTAGCTCATAGTTCTGAAGACTGGAAAGTCCAGGATGGTGCCAACATCTAACATAGGCCCTGCTGTATCATAACTTGATGCAAGGCAACCTATAAGAAGATAGAAGAAGGGTGCCAGCTTGGGTGTCTCTTCCTCTTCTTATAAAGTCACTGATGCCATCATGGGAGCCCTACTCTCATAGTCTCATCTAACCTAGGTTATCTCCCAAAGACCCCACCTCCAAATACCATTATTATATACATTTTTTTATTAAGTTTCCAACGCATGAACTTTTGGAGAATGTATTCAAACCATAAAATAACATTTTTCTGGAATGAACAAGACTCAAATTGGTAGCAATCTAGCCCTGAGTCTTCTGTGGAAAGCAGGCATTTTTTGGCAGTGGCTGGGAAATCCCTGCTCTCGTCTGACTTTCAAAGGACAGTAAGCAGGGGTGAATCTTGGAGCATGATGAGCAGACTCTATTCAGTTTATATTTGGTGAACATAACAGAGAAGATAGACCCTGTGTGGGGAAATACAGGCCTCTCTACCCAATGATGCCATGGGAGGGCTGAGTGATTGCTGCACTCTGGGTATGACTGGGTGGGGAGTGAGGACCATTCACAATCCGACCTCTAAAACCAGATCCGGATAGTAAATATTTTAAGTTTTACCTGGAATAGTCTTTGTCAATTCTCCTCCTCTAAAGATCTTTAAGAATGAGGAAGTAAAAGACTATCAGCTAATGTACTTTACAAAATTAGGGGCCTATAGGCTATCATTTGCTAATCCTGTCTAGATATAAAAAAGTAATGCAGATTTAACTTAAAAGTGGGTTGTGTGTATGGTTGTTTCATTGCAAATAGCAGAATAATTTGAGGAAATATTCTTCAATGTTTGAAAATCATTAACCGGTTCAGCAAAGATGTTATCACCATCCTGAGGATGATGACGGCAATACTGATACCACTCAAATTGTTGGAAAGGCACAAACAAATCAAGTTTTGACATATATTTTCCTCATTTATTTTACTTTCATTTTACTCATTAAGATAAGTGAAAGTATTAACTCCCATTCACCAGGAACTACACCTGGAAATCTAGTCATTAAATACTCTTCAACACCACTGGATCAGGCCCATTAAATGTATGCAGAGAGGAAGCATGCATTTTTCTGATCCAGATGCCTTATCATACTGAGATTATATCTTTTCTGTCTCTTACCCCACCCTACCTTCCCACTTAGATAGTTGGCACACCTTCTTTATCTTATGTGTGATCTTCTAATTTTCTACTTAAAACTGTTTGCAAATTATTATTAATATTCTGAATATCATTATCACCATCATCATAATTTTCCTCTTTCCCATTTTATCTTCTGACTCCCTACCAGAAGGTAAAGTATCTGAAGTTAGGGGTCTTGTTGAAGATATTCTTCCTGTGCCTCAGTATTCTCATTTGATAAATGACCTTAGCACTAATCATCCCCGTATAGGGTTGGTGTAAGACTCAACAACTAATGTCTGGAAAGTGCATAGAATGGAGACTGGCAGGTAAGCACTTGGTAACCATGAGCCATCACGTCTGTCACAAATCTAAGTGATAGTGTACTGTCCTCATTATCCTCAGTATTGTGGTAGCGTCGAAGCTCAGAAGAGTCCCTGGCCTACAGCAGGCACAATGTAGTATGAAATTCATGAATGTGACTTTTTTTTTCAATATGCAGAGTATAGAAATTAGTCAAAAGTATCAAATTCTTTAAACTGCTTCTAATGTCTCTAGAACAAAACACCAAATGGTGCAGTACTAACATGAGTAAGATCTGTCCAACCTTGGAGATGCTAGCTGCTTCCATATGGAGAAGCTCCCCAAATTCTTAACAACCCAAAACAGTATTCCTGCATCTCATAAAATGCTACAGACAGCCACTCTGGGAATAGTCCACATGCGCATTGATGTTCTCAGTATCTGACAGGGACATCTGCCTTGGAAGAGCCCAACATCCATCTTCACAAAACTTGTCCATAAAGCAGTCCTGGGAGAGCCAGGCCCCCTCTGAAATGACCTCACCAGCTCCCCAGCCTCTCTTCTCTGCATCTCCTGTGATATTTCTGATCTATGAGGTATTGGAATGCTCACATCACAAGCTCAGGAAGAGCCTTGGAAGGGAGCACGATACCAAAAGAGTGGTCTTAGGGTATTTGTATGCCTGCCAGGATAGCCTCCGTAGTATACCAGAGGAGTCTTGAAACAACAGAGTAGAGACAGTATCCAGCAGTGTTCTTTCTCTTTAGCTGTTGGGTTCACAAAAGGGTAATAAATGAGATCATAAAAGACAATGCTGATAAAATAATTTATGGGCCCACCGGGGGCCTGCTGAGTGTCCCATTCCTCACCCCCAAGCCTAGCAGAGGATGAACATGGAGAAGGAGGGCTTACCTACTAGGAAATCCACCAGCCTGTCAGGGCCGAGGCCAAGGCTAGGGATAGCCTTACACTGCTCAGGTCTGGAGGAGAGGCACGGAAACCAGGCCCCATGAAAACATCACTTTCAATGCCCTGCCCAACAGAGAATGGCAGATGAATTATATAGTCAGAGTATAACTACCTCACTGAGCAAATAGATCTCTCCTCCTCACAGAGGAGGACCAGTGGAAGATAGAGAGGAGGACAGAAGCCTCCCTCTCCTCTCCACTCCAATACTTCCCAGAAGAGGCCTAGAGCTTGAAGCACAGGTAAAATGGCTCAGAGTATCATAGTATTCGCCATGCATCCTATACTAGGGAAGGACCTCCTGTAGGGGGAGCCCGGTCTGCCTTCCTCCATCCTCCTTTCCCTACTCTCTTCCTCCTCCCTTCCTTTATATTCTTCCTTTTTCTATTTTCCTTTTATCAAGTTGTTATTATTATTATTATTATTATTATTATTATTATTATTCAAGTTATTATCCATTCTGTTTTTGAGTGCTTACTGTGTGCTGGAAATAGGATGGTGAGCAAGACAGCTAAGACTTGACTTTCAAGGAGCTTACACTCAAGTGGGGAAACAAACAAACCAAAAAAGTACCCCAGTAAATAAATAATGGTAAGTCATAGCACATGAGATGAAGCAGCCCTCCCCATATCTGAGGCATTTACACATAGTAAATGGATAGTAAAAAAAAGAGGTGAGAAGAAGTAGAGAGGAAGGGAGAACAGGAGGTAAAGAGATTTTTTTCCAAGCTACTTGTAGAATTGACCCGTGTGGGAGAGCAGAGAAGGCAGCTTGAACCACCAAATAGTGTCTGGCCCCAGTGGTCTTTTTTTTTTTTTTTTTTTGTACAAAAGGCTGAAAGAGTGGTGGTGATTTCACAGACTATCATGATAAAAAGAATTGCAATGTTCTTAAGGGATCAGTAGTAAAGATGTCCATGAAAAGTTGCTCATGTCTGCCATAAGTGGGAAGGAGCTCCAGGGCTATATTTACTTTTCCTAATCTATTGGTCCAGCAGCCTGGGGTCCAGGGTACAGGATGGGGAGACTATAGGATGATGTACTGACCCATTTTACCCATTCCAAGCCTTTCACAGCAGGAGGCTTAATCACTCATTCGAAAATCATTTAGCCAATGGCTGCAGGGTTGAATGTACCTGATCCCACCTTAGTTTATCTCTTTAAGCCTATTCCTTAACTCTCCAGTGTGTTACCCGAAGCCAATGAGCAGATTCCTAGATAGCAAAGAAGTGATGAAGGACCCTTTCCCATACTACCTTCCCAGTTTTACAATTTTTTGTGACCCTGACATGCAGAAAGTTCGGTGGGCTGATTCTATAAGGCTGAAGTGATACAGAGAGTTGCTTTAGAGCACTGTGAGTCCTGGGAACTACTATTTAATAAACAGACTTTGCCTTATTCAGTAAATAGGCATAAGACCTCATCATACATGGAATCTTTGAAATCTTGCTTATTAACAAATTATTTAAAAAAACATTGAATAACTCTTTATACAACAGATAAAATTATCTTTTAAAATAAATCTATTTCAGTAAAACAAATTGCTTTGTAAATATGAAATCATGGGGTAATCATGTTGTGGTATATAAATATAGCAAATGTGCAATGATAAGTAAACCATAGCTGAGACTTTGGAAAGACTGATTTAGAGTTTGTTATGGGTTGAACTGTGCTCTTCCTCCTAAAAGAAATCATATATAGCCGGGCGTGGTGGCGCATGCTTGTAATCCCCGCGCTTGGGAGGCGGAGACAGGAGGATCACGCAGGTTCAAAGCTAGCCGTGCTGGCTTACGAGACCCTGTTTCAAAATATAAAATAGGTCTGGGAGTATAGCCCGGAGGTAGAAGGGCTTCCAGGAACCCCAGTACCACCACCACCCCAAAAAAATCATATATAGAAGTCTTAACCTTAGTACTCAGTATTTTCAAATGAAGTCTTATTTTGAGATAGGGTCTTTGCTGAGGTAATCAATTTAAAATGAGAAGCTGAGCGTGGTGGTGCACACTTGTAATCTCAGCATTTAGGAAGCTGAGATAGGAGGATTGCAGTTGGA
Organism: Muscardinus avellanarius; assembly: GCF_963383645.1. Lineage (NCBI taxonomy): Eukaryota > Metazoa > Chordata > Mammalia > Rodentia > Gliridae > Muscardinus > Muscardinus avellanarius. The sequence continues at coordinate 21,335,586 of NC_137793.1, read as the reverse complement.
GGACCGCCTCAGCTACTTAGTGAGGCCCTTTGCAACTCAGTGAGACCCTGTCTCAAAATAAAGAATAAAAAAATAGGGCTGGGTGTAGCTCCGAGGTAGAATGCCCCTGAGTTCCATCCCCAGTATTGCAAAAAAAGAAAGAAAAGAAAAAAAACAAATAAAATGAGACCATTAGGCTGATGTCTAATCCAATACAACCAGAGTCCTTATAAAATGGGGACATTTGGGCACAGAGATAGACATGCACAGAGAGATGACAATGAGGACACAGAACGAGAAGATGGCTGTCTACAAGCCAGGAGAGAGGCCCAAACCAGAGCCTTCAATAAGAACCAACCCTGCTAACAACTTGATTTGGAACTTCTAGTCTCCAAAACTGTCCCACAATCCATTTGTTTTGTTTAAACCACTCAGTTTATGGTACTTTGGTATAATAACCCCAGAAAAAAAAAATACAGACTTTATTTTATATGCTTGAAACCAATTGGAAAACAGCAAACTATTCCTTAATATTCAAGCCAGATAGTGAAAATTCCACTGGTCTTGGAATCCAAGGCTCAGGTTCTTATTCTGTCACACACTGAGGGGCCCGGAATAAGCATTTTCGCTGATGAACCCTCCCTAGGGTGGAGGTCCTCTGGTCACCATTCAGTTCTCCTCCTTCTCTTACTTAAAGACTCTGTGTTTAGAAAGTAATGTGTCTCTGAGGATTCCAAAATGTCAGTCATCTCCACAGCTTGTGGGAGGAAGAGTCAGGGCAGGGCTCATGGGAGATGGAAAGAGGCCTGACTAGCTGTCTAGACAGACAGTGTCGGTGTTTAAACTTGACTGCACATCTGTTAATCATACAAGATGCTCCTGACACTACACAAGGCTGCAGATAGTCACTGAGGGCTGGCCACCAAAGAGGTGCAACTGTGGCCACTCAGGGACCATGTGAAGGTTGATGGGAAAGGCTGTCTACCTAGAATCCAATCCTAGATGAAAACACCCTCCTCACACTGTTCTCCCACCAATGGAACTCAAGTTTCTCTTCACTGGCAAGATTCCAGGACCGCAAAACCTGTTTAGTCTGAATATAAAAAAGTGGGTAAATTATATTCTTAAAAAGTAAGTTATTTAAGTTGGAAAAAGCACCTCTTCCTTTAGTCCTTACTCTAAAATAGGCCCCTGCTGTTTCTCCAGCCACTCACAATGTATTCCGATGTGGGAGATTATCTCCTGGCACCTGGCTATTCTCTCTCAATTGAATTTTGGGGAAATTTGGTGGGAAATAAGAAAGAAATTTGAAATTCAATCAAATAAAATTAAATTAGCCAGGTGTGATGGCGCACACTTGTAATCCAAGCATTTGGGAGGCTGAGACAGGAGGATCCAGGTTCACGGATAGCCTCAGCTACTTAGTGAAGCTCTTTGCAACTCAGTGAGACTCTGTTTCAAAGTAAAGAATAAAATATAGGGCTAGGGGTATAGCTTGGAGGTAGATGCCCCTGGGTTTCATCCCCAGTAACACACACACACACACACACACACACACACACACACACACACACACACAATTGATCTGGTCAAATCACATCACTCAGGTCAGGCTGGTCCTGTCTTGGAAACAGGAATCCCAGGCTCTTGCTTGTGTTAGTGTAGGTTACTTTCTATGTACCCATCCAAGGATGGTTTCTGAATCAGCATGGAAGAACAGAATAGTTAGATGAGAAAGAGGGAAATTGATGCCCAAGAATGTATTTACCTGCCTGCAAAGAGAGGGAAAGAGGAAAGGCAGCCTGGGGAAAGCAAAGAGGTGCAAATGTTGTTTCTTCCAGTCTTGATACCACAAATATCAGTAGTAACAATAAATATTTTTCTGTGAAAGTATTTTAGGAACAGGGTTGAGTGACACTGATGACAAATGTTCCTTGCCTTCCTAGAATTTGTGGTTTTATTGTGACAACCCTATGTTCGCAGATGTATGCTCCAACTTTATGTGGATCATCTGATTGAATTCCTCCAAAGACCCTATAGAGGGGCTATCATGATCCCTTTTTTGCAGTTAGAAAAAGTGAGAGTATGATTGAGTTGGCTCTCCCTGTGTTCACACATCCCAGAAATGGTGATAGTGGCATTTGATTTTAGGGGTGGGAAGTCCACCTACATGTCCTGCCCCCCACCACCCAATGCAGCACCACTGAGAGCATTATATGCCTTACCTTGGCTCTGTTTCCTTGTGTGATGGTTCTCAGGAAACTAGGACACCCCTAGGTGGGCTCTGGCTTATTCACCCACATCTCCACTTTCCCCATGGATCCTGGAGTTCAGAGCTCAGCATTCTTACTCTAATTTATCTCTATCTCTTGAATAGCTCAATTGAGGGAATGTAATTTTAAATTCTGCCACTCACTTTTCTGCATTCTCTCCACAGACGTCTCCATTCTTTCATTCTCCTGGTAACAATTTGATATAGAGATTATTTTTGATCCTGGGCTATATATCTTCTACACTTTGGTTCTATATTTGAGGTCTGGGGGAGTGCCAATTATCCATTTATTTTTTCTTTTTCTGAGCTCTTAACTGGTGGCAACTAGAGCTTGGGGAATATCAAACTCTAGAATCAGCTTCATTAACTCCTGAATTTGGGGGCTGCCAGTCCTGGTGCTAGAAAATATAGATTGAACTTAAAGTCATAAGGAGTCTTCCTCTTTCCTAAGTTTAAACTTTTGGTGCCTTCTTTGGGGCCTGTACAGATTATATTAGCCAGCCAGCTATCTGAAAAGCTGTTGCCTGCATTAGCCAGTAACTGGTGGGACAGAAAGCTGATGAGGAGGCCAAATCTCCAGATCCTCCTGTGGAGGTAGGTCCACTGTTGTCTAATAAAACACTGGTGTGCTTCCTGGCTCGAAGTGGGAGCAGAGAGCACATTTCAAGCCACTTGCAGGGCAGATGGGATGAGAACAGTGTAGACAGAGGCCATTCTCTGACAGCAGAGTACCTCCTTTCACTAGATTCAGGATGCAGCCTCTCTGAGAATATGGTGGAAGGGAGGTAGCGATCACATTAGTGGGTAGAGAGCAGAAATGTTGGTGGTCCCCTCTTTTCTAAAAGAATGAAGGTAGAAAGAGTAGGCATTTCCTTCAATACTCAGAGGTCTGACACCTGATTTTTTTCCAGGTATCAAATGGGAAAACTTTCCTGGTTTGAAAGAACCAAAGAAACACTTAGACCTGGAAGAGGAAAACTCTTTCATGTAGCAGATGAGAAACAACTCCAAAGACTCATCCAAAGTCACATCTCTGTATAAAAATTGCACCATGGCACCTAGAAGCCCTACTTCCTGGTATAATGCCCTTTCTCTGTGCATCGAGCAAGCCAGAACATGGAAGATTGCCCCAGAGAATGACCACACACCTGCATATGGTCTCAAGCTTCCAGCTCCCTCTCCATAGTGTCAAATAATAGCTAGCTGAGAAGCCTTTTTTCAAGACCTTTGATCAAGTGGCCTTAGGCAGTACATGGCTTATCCCATTCCCAATTCAATGGGCTCTGTCTGTTGATTGTCACCCTCTTCCCAGCAGCCTTCTGTTCTATACCAGGGACCCTAAGGGCACAGCTGGAAAATCAAAGAGCCACTGTAGTAGGTGCCCTTCACTCTGAACCAGAAGGGATCAGGGAAAGAGGCCTCCATACTCCTCTTACTTATCCTCTCCCTGTTTGGGAAGTAGTATTTCCTATTTATTATACAAATAATACCGTGAGAAATAGAAGGGAAAGATGGGCAAAGCTCAGAAATCAAAGAGGCCTAGATGCCCATTCTGGCTCAGTTACTTGACTTGTGACATCGAGCAGCTTTCAGTAGCCCTCTTGTCCATGGGTGATGCACTCCAAGAGCCTGAAGGATACATAAAACTGAACTAAACTGAAGACAGTAATGAACATTTTATATATAATGCTGTTTTTTTCTATACATATGTATCTATTATAAAGTTTGATTTTTAAACTAGGCACAGTAAGTGATTAACAACGACAATAATAAAACAGAATGATAGCATTATTAAGGAGCAGAAGTTATTTAAAATTGTGAATTATTTATTTCTCAAATTTTCCTTTTAATATTTTGGACTGCAGTTGACTACAAATAAAAGATGTTTAAAACCACAGACAAGGGAGTATTACTGTGCTCATCTCTGAACCACAATTTGTCATCTCTAAGTGGACATAATAAGAGCTTCCTGCTTTTTTGGGGGTGGGGAGATTAAAGAAATAAGTATATAATATAAAGTCCTGAATATTGAATTTAATACATTTCAGTTTTCTCCCACTCCCCTTCCTCAGTGTAGCTGTTTTTAATTCTTTACCCTTGAAGTTCTTGTCCAAACACAAAGAAACTTTTACTTTTTTTTTTTTTGGTGGTGGTTCTGGGGTTTCTGAAAGCCCTTCTACCTCTGGGCTACACTCCCAGACCTATTTTTTATATATTTTTTAAATTTGGAAACAGGGTCTCCTAAGCCAGCGTGGCTGGCTTTGAACCTGCGCGATCCTCCTGTCTCCACCTCCCAAGTGCGGGGATATTTTTTAATTTTTATATTATTGTAATTTTGTTCTCTGCTTCACTTTTATTTTGACACCCAAAGATCTATAGTCATTTTGCCCATATTGTTACCTTTTTTTAAAATTTTTTATTGGTGCATTGTAGTCATACATTTTAATGGGATACAAGATGGTAGAGACATACCATACATGCACACATCACTCAATTAGCCCTTACCCAATTCAAGCCCCATTCTCTTCCCCTCCCTCCTTCACATGCTTGGCTTAGTGATTGACTTTGACATGTTTGTTAAAATACATCCATCTTGTGCATTAGAGAATTTCCCTCTTTCTTCCTTCTATCCCCATAGATATGCATGCATTAGTTCGGTAGTCTGGTTTCTTTTGGGTAGATACCCAGAAGTGGTATTGCCTTATTTGCTCATCTATAGAATCTCCTTCTTCATCTAGAGTTCCTTCTGTGACTTATTTCTCCCTAGCATTCTCATGTTAGGAAGAGCACCCAATTTCTTATATTTTGTGACTGACTAAACTCACAGCATAATGTCCTCCAGTTCCATCCATTTCCCTGTAAATGATGTAATTGTGTTCTTCTTTATGGCTGAGTAAAATTCCATTGTGTACATATCCCACAGTTTTGTAATCCATCTGTTAATGGACATCTTGACTGGTTCCATAGTTTGGCTATGGTGAATTGTGCAGCTATGAACAGAGATACATATGCATTAGTTTGGTCGTTTGTTTTCCTTTCTTTTGGGTAGATACCCAAAGTAGTATTGCTGAATCATATGGTAAGTTCGTTTCCATTCTTCTGAGGATCCTCCATACTGTTTTCCAAAGTGGTTGCACTAATTTGCAATCCCACCAACAATGTATTAGAGTTCCCACTTCTCCACATCCTCACCAGCATTTGTTGTTGTTTGTGTTTTGAATGATTGCCATTCTAGTTGGAGTTAGGTAAAATCTCAGGGTAGTTTTGATTTGCATCTCTCTGATTGCTAATGATGTTGAGCATTTATCATGCATTTACTGGCCATTTGAATTTCTTCCTTTGTGAAATGTCTATTTAATTCACTTGCCCATTTTTAATTGGATTATTTGTTTTTTAGTGCTGAGTTTCTTAAATTCTCTGTATATTCTATATATTAGTCCTCTATTGGAGGAGTAGGTAGTAAAAATCTCCTCCCATTCTGTTAGCTCTTGGTTGAGGTTCTTGATAGTTTCCTTTGCTGTATAGAAGCTCTTCAGTTTCATACAATCTTATGTATTGATTTGCCTTTTAGTTTCTTGTGCCTTAGAGGTGTTGTTGAGAAAGTTTTATCTGTGCTTATGTGTTGCAGTGTTGGACCTATGCCTCAAGGCCTCTGATCTAATTTTCAAGTCTTTGATTCATCTTGAATTGACTCATGTACAGGGTGCATAAGTGGGATTTATATCCATTTTCCTGCATATGGTTAACCAGTTTTGCCAACACCATTGGTTGAACAGGCTATCTTTTTTCCAGTGTCTGTTTTTGGCCTCGTTGTCAAAAATCAATTAGCTGTAAGTGTGTCGATTTGTTTCTGAGTCTTCTATTCTGCTACATTTATCTATGTGTTATGTTTTTGTGCCAGTGCCATGGTGTTTTCTTATTAAAATGGCTTTGTAGTGTAAAGTCAGGTGTTGTGATTCCTTCTGCATGGTTTTTGTTGCTGAGAATTACTTTGGCTATTCTGGGTTGTTTTTTTGTTGTTGTTCCAAATGAATTTAAGGACTGTTTTTTCTATGTCTGTGAGGGATGATTTTGGTAATTTAATGGGTTGTATTGTATATTGTATATAACAGTGAAGGTGAGTGGGGTGCAAAGTGAAGTCATAAATCGGAGAATGAGAGTATGAGTTTGGTAAGGTAGTTCATACTAGAGATTAGAGATAGTGAAAATGTAGTAGTATTCTAGTAACCAATGCAGAGTTTCTGGTATAGTGATGTAAAGTGGATTTAATACAAGACAAAGAAGAGAGAAAATAAAGAAAAAAGAAAAGGAATAGAGGAGAGAGAGTAGGTATGTATAAGGGAAGAAGTTTGGGAGAGGGTTTGGGAAGAGGGTAATAAAAAAAAACATGCCAGTCATGGTGGCACACACTTGTAATCCCAGAATTTGGGAAGCTGAGACAGGAGAATCGTGGTTCATGGACAGCCTCAGCTACTTAGTGAGGCCCTCTGCAACTCAGTAAGACCCTGTTTCAAAATAAAACATAAAAAATAGGAATGGGGTGTAGCTTAGAGGTGGAATGCCCCGGGTTCCATCCCCAGTACTGCAAAAACAAACAAACAAAAAACAGGCATACGAACTGACACACACACACACACACACACACACACACACACACACACACAGAACAATTAACAACAACAACAACAAAAAACCCTAATGACAAATTAATGTAACTCTACAAATAAATGACTATTAAGCAGACAGGGCCTCTGCAGTCTTTGTGCTGATACCAAGTGCCACAGGCACCTTTCCTGCTATATGCCTGGTTATCTGAGTTTTTCCTCAGTCTATGCAGATGGTCGGTATCGATGGAGCTGGATTTATTGTTAAGTGCAAGTCACCCTCCTGCTTTCCACAGATTTGAAGCCTTGGTCTCTCCCTGCCTCCACAGGTGGCATATGCCTGTGAGATCAAACTCAATTTAAGAGTCTCTGTTCTCCACAGCTAAGGCTGGGCTGATCTGACTTCTCCCTGTTCACCACGATTGGGTGGTCTGTGGTGATCCCAGAGATCCTATTAATTGGGTCTAGTGTTACACATAGGTCTCCCTCCACACTTTCCACTGATCAGATTCTGAGTCTGTCTGAGCCTCTGCTATGAACAACAGCAGACACTATCCCAATCTTCTCTGGGTTGTAGCCGGTGTTTCGCAGGAGGAACTGATGACTTACAATTTCAATGATCTGCGGCTGCTTACTTCAGTCCTTGGAAGTTTTCCTGATCGTCCTTGGATTCAGGTGCAGTGAGGCAAGATGGCGCCACTGCAGTGCCCTTAAGCAGATTTCTTTTCTGGTGTTGAGCTCCGCTCTGGATCCTTGGAGGGCCTGGTGAGCTTGGCTGCTGCTGCTGGAAGTCATAGCTGGTGTTTGCACAGGAAGAGCTGATGGCTTACAACCCTGATGGTCTGCAACTGCTCACTTCAGGTCCTTGCTTGTTTTCCTTTTTGTCTCTGGTGTTGGGTGCTGTGAGGCAAGATGGCGTTACTGCTGTGCCTGCTGCCGCAAGGTGGGCGGGTTTCTTTTCTGCTCTCTGATTGGTCTTCTAAACTTCTTTTAACCTGTCCTTTGTATCTATCATTTTTATTCCTCCACTGGTAGTATTTTCTGGCGTTGGAGAACGGTATTTTTGAGGCAGTGGAGATTGGGCTGCTTCCTTTTTGGTCTCCATCTTCCCAGAATTTCCCATATTGTTACTTCTATACTCTGTTTCTTAGAGTCTGGCTAGGAATAAGTCTGTTGGCAGAAACAACTCAGAAAACAATAGAAATTCTAGAAATCAGCGCCTGGTACTTATCATGGCTGAGGCACAGGAGTAACAAACAAGGATATAGTAGAAATTCTTCTCTGGAGGCCTGGTTAATCTCAGCAATAAATTAAAAAAATAAAAACCTAAAAGTCATTTCATTCATAAAGAGCTGTCAAGGAAATCAGAAAAAAATACACAAAAGAGAGAAAATTGAAAGTCACTTAACTGTGTATCAGTGGAAGGGTAAATAAATAAAATATAGTATGGTTCTTTGACAAACTTTTTTAAGCAGATCAAAATGAACTAAATCCACATATAGCAATTTCAAAAAGTCTCAAAAAGGGTTAACAAAAAATTTGGTTATAATATACTATAGTATTCTATTTGTAGAAACTTAAAAACCACACTTTCTATATTTTTTCTGGATATCAACATATGCATTTACTTATTTTTAAATTGAATTTATTTTAATCAATATATAAGAATGATAAATATTAACAGGGTATCATGTGATGTTTTGATATGTGTGTGTGTGCACGCGTGCGCGTATTTATATATGTATGTATATATATATATATATATACTTTGTATAATACATACTTATGCATATATATATATATATATATATATATATACTTTGTATAATCAGATTGAACATTTATCTCCTCAAACACTTTATGGTGAAAATATTCAAAACCTTTTCTGTCTTTCTGAAAATCTAGAAAAATGTTAGACATCTCTCTATATTGTCTCAACATATGCATTTAATATATTAAAAATAAACTAGGAAATACACATCAAAATCATAATAACTTTTGCTTATGGAAAGTAAAGGAGGTTTGAATTTTTCTATAATGTGTTGTATTTAAAAAGTTAACAACATTGAATTCTGGAAAGGCAATACCTAAGTGTTTGTTTTGTTGTCCTTGGTTCTTTTCTGTATTTGTTTCTCAAGTCATCATCAGCAAGCACAACAGAGCATCTGAGCATGAGGGGAGACGGATAGGAAGGAAGGGCTTCCCAAAGAAGAATAGTAGCTTTTCAAGGAAATTTTGAACGAGCATATTTATACAGGCAGTCTTCTTGCTACCCTCTGCCAAGCCAGCTTCCTTTGCCTATTCCCACAAGTTAGCTCTAGCCTGTTTTTGGCTTCTTGACATTTCCAAATGTTTGGTCAGTTGGTGTTTCTAGAAAGTGCTGACACCTCAAGGCTATCCTTTCAGTCTTTCCTCATATGAATCCTGTGAAGGCTAAATCTTCAAGGAGACCTTTCACTTGAAGATGTCTAAATCACTGAGTGGGTCAGCTACTTATCTGATTCTAGAGAAGTTTTATTAATTTGAATACTGAATCAGCAACTGGTTCAGTAAATCAACTGCATTGCCTTCTTTCCTTTTGATGAATAGAACAAGAAATGGCAAAAAAGGGAGCAGTTATGGAGGACTAAACTTTTGATCTACAAATGAATATTCTTTAAATCAAATCAAACATGTTGGACATAATAGCCAGAGGGTAGATAAGTGCTAAGGTTGAGAAAAACAAGAGCTCATGTCACCAATGCTACCCAACTAGAGTGAATGCTTGGCTTATCACCAAACTCCACCTTGAGGACCAGGGCACTTATTTCCTCAACTGTTAGGAGTGTTGGCTCCTAATGACCATAGCTGCACCTCTCCCTAGGAATTATTGCAAGCAATTGTCCTCCTAGACTTATTTCCTTTTTCCAGGTACAGCTTCAATTCAAAGAATGGTCTAAGTGGACATGCAAAGACCTGGACCTTTTGCTTCAGTTAAAATATTATAATGGCCTCTTCAGCTCCTGAGTTCCCCATGAAGTTGATGAAAACTGTTACTACTACATCACAGTTCAGTTTATTTCTTCTCTTTCCATTCCTCCACCCTCATCCCTGTTCCTCATCTCCCAGAGGTATTAATTCCAAGAGCAATAACTTCTCAAATGCAAATTTCAGAGTCTCAAAACATCAGCAGCAGCAACAACAGACTCTCAGAGTATCAGGTCTATTTTCAGGGAACTTGATCCACAACCCTTAACAACATTGAAATCTAATTTTCTCTTATACTTTACTTATTCCCACTTGGATAGTTTAAATTGGTCTTGTAAATTTACATTCCTGGTTTCCATTGCCCTAGTGATTAATCAACCATTGTGCGTGTAAGAAGAAGAATCAAATACAAGTCCTAGTTTTAAAGAATTTTCTATATTGAAAACCAAGATCTTGCTGGGCATGGTGGCGCACACTTGTAATCCCCACACTTGGGAGGTGGAGACAGGAGGATAGCTCTGGTTTGAAGCCAGCCTCTCTGGGTTAAGAGACCCTGATTCCAAGTTTAAAAAATATATATAAAATAGGTCTGAGACTGTAGCCGGAGGTAGAAGGGTTTCCAGGAACCCCAGTACCACCAAAAAAAAAAAAAAAAAGAAAGAAAGAAAAAGAAAAAGAAAACCAAGATCTCAAAAACAAAATATTGTATACACACACACACACACGCACATATACACACACACATCTCTCCCTAAATATGAGATAATAATATAAAATTCTACCTAAAATTAGGTATGGTACAAATTTATGTACCTGGCAAATGGAACATATATGTTCTCTGAGCTCAAAAATAAAAATGCACTAAGTTAAGAAAGTGAACAAGAGACTGGAAAGTTAGAAAGAAAAAAGAGAAAGAAAGAAAGAAAGAAAGAAAGAAAGAAAGAAAGAAAGAAAGAAAGAAAGAAAAAAGGAAGAAAGAAAAAGAGAGCTAAGAAGCAGAAAGTTCATTTATAAATTGTCCACAAGTACAATGTACTAGATGGTTGATGAAAGAACAATGGAGGTGATTTCATATTGGAGTTTGAATTGATAGAGGCAGGAAAGAAAGACTTAGCTGGAAGAATGACACAGACATAAGGAAATGCATCCAAAGGCACACGAGCTGTTAATTCTGAAAACCATCAAGCACTGGATTAAGAAACTTGGTTTTACAATGAAAGCAACAGATGTGAGTTAGAGACATGAGAACAGCAACGATGAAAAGAAGCTATGGGGGAAAGGTGTGTAGGATTTCCTGGAGGGAATGAATCCACAGGTATTACTAAATTCCCCAAAATCATAAAGCCTCAAAGAATAGGGATGGTGGTAAGCCAACTTTCTGGACTGATTCCTGAAAGTTAGTGCAAATGTCCAGTGTAGCGTGTGTCATGATAGTTCTCACCTTTTGAATGATCCTCTTTTGGTGCTGATTCCCCAGTAACCTGCATCACCATCTGCTTATCTATATCCTTCTTGTCCACCATGGCCCAGGACTAAGGCCATTCCTTCAACTCTTAGAAGTGTTGGCTCCTGACAGCCATATCTTCACCTCTCCCCAGGAATTACTGAATGTAATTGTCTTGCCTAAAGTTATCCCCCCCCCATGAAATCTTGTTTGGCCCCTTTGGTCAATAGTGATCTCGGTCTTCTTTGATCTCCTACCGTCCTTTAAGGCAAATGGCTTAATTACTTGATCCAAGCTTAACCTAAGTTAGCACTGGCTTACAAGTTTTCATTGAAGCAAATTATAATTACGTCTTGACTTGTGCTAGGAATCACGTGTGTACCTCTTTTCTGTTTCTCAGGTATTAAACAGTTGGTATGTTTCTCTTATTCACCCCTAAAAATGTCTTTTTATCTATCTTGCCATCTTCTGACTAGTGTAAGCTTAGTGTCTGACTCTTTAAGAGTGTTTGGCATAGAAGACAAAGTATCTTACATCCAACACTTGAGACAATCCTCAGAGGTAAATCTTGATATTAGCTCCCATTTTACAGACAGGTAAGGTAAAGTACAAATAGCTAATTAAATAACTTGTGCAAAGTTTTCATTGCTAGTGAGTAACAGAGTCAGAGTTTCAAAGTAGGTGACTTAACTTCAGAATCCACCCATTTAGCTGGGCCTGATGGCGGGTGCTTGTAATCCCAGCATTTGGGAGGCTGAGTGGAGGATCCTAGTTCAAGAACAGCCTCAGCTACATAGGCCCTTTGCAACTCAGTGAGACCCAGTTTCAAAATAAAGAATAAAAAATAGGGCTGGAGGTGTAACTCGGAGGTAGAATGTCCCTGGATTTCATTCCCAGTGCCACCAAAAATAAATAAATTAATTAATTAATCTTCACCAGAGGTCTTCATCCCAATGCAAATTTAAGAGTCTCAAAACCATGCAATAAATAACTGGAAGAAGGGACTGATGAATGTCTGAGTAAATGAAGGTCAAACTAAGAAGTGATATGTCCACTTTTGTTGCACAGCGAGAGATGAAGCCCTGCAGTATTCTCTAAATGTGTACAAAGGGATGAGCTTTGATTCTGGTCTTAAGATTTCCACAATGACTCTAGGGTGATGTATGCCTTCTGCTGACTTTAGAGGGCCTGACCACTTCTTACAGATGGAGAGATTGTAAAACTATCTTTCAGAAAGGGTATTGAGCTTTAGGAATTCCTATAATGTGTATTTGATTGACTTACTGCCCTATTTAAAATTAAGGTGCTAAACAATTCATGAGCACTTTAAAGTATTGTTCTCTTAATCTGTAGCTTCAAATCCTCATACACCTCTCCAGATACTAGATAGGCCTGTAGGGGCTGAGATTCCTCTGGGGCTCAGTTAACTTAAAAAGAGCAAGGCAAACACTGATCCAGAGTGTTTATCACCAGGGCTCATCACTGTTTCCCACTTCCCTCTTTCTTATCAGAAGTCAAAAGCAACTTGTAAGTAAGCTCTGTGGCTATCAGAGGGTTATCACTTGTTGCCTAGTGAGAAAGCACAGCTGAGCTTGATGGGTCCTCCGCTGAAATTCAGAATCTCTTATCTTTGTTTCCACTTCTCCTGTCTAGACACTTGACAATGATTTGCAGGAAATTGAGGCACTTACCCCTGCTGGGAAGCCAGAGCTAAAACATTCCTAAATATAATTTCACTGCATGTAATGTGTGTGTTTAATGCAAGTTCATGTTAATTCAAAAGGAAAACATAATTTTTTTTCTCTCACTCTCTCTCTGGGAATGGAATTAACCAACCCTCACTCAGACAGAGCTGTGCGATTTTTCACAGTCTGGTCTTTCTAGGCTGGGAAATGTGTCCAGTTACTTTGGGTGCAAAACACCAGCTTCTCTTCTCTGACCAAAGGAAATTGGGGAATTGAAGATTCTTGTGTTCAACCATGTTTGCTTTCTTTCATGTTTTTCTTTTATTTTCATTTTATCATAAAGGTAAGAAAATAATTTTATTCTCTCAACACATGGCATCAGAAATGATTATAGTGAAACACCGGCATTTGCTAAAAAAAAAAAAAAAATACTCTGAGAGATTCAGTTGAAGGCCCCAGGTCCTTAGTGTTATCATCTGGCCTCCAGGCTGTGAAAGGATGAAAGAAGCTTTTCCACTAAAGAAAGGACAGAAGGATCTGAGATTTGTCTATCTGGGGGAAACTGGAGGAGTCAAGCTTTGCTGGTGAATGCTTTTGGAGAAAAAGAACCATGACTTCCAAAGTCACTAAGTCCATGAGAACAATTTCAGTGAGAATGCAAAAGGATAAAACGGGTTTAAAATGTTTTCTGTAAGATGCAGCCTATAAATGTCTTATACCACTTTCTCTCCAATGAAATTTTCTAATATTGGAGGGGAAAGAAGAGGTAAGTCCAGCATTCATGTTGATGGCAAAAATGCTTTCACAGATGCAAGGGCTAGAACACAGGGAGTGAGTAGCTGCTTGGGTCACAGAGTAGGGCTATTTTAATCATTTGCTTTTGTACAATGTACCAAAGGAGCCTCGGAATTGATCTGTTTCAGTTATAATGTTCGAAGGCCATGGCTCAAACACATTATCTTTCATTCTGCAACACATTCAACAAAGAGGAAGGAAGGAAGAGACAGCCATTTGTAAAGCACAGATGAAGCATTTTGTATGTAGATTTCTCCTGTACAAATTGGTAAGTGTATTTCCACAGATTGAATATCTCTTATCTGAAATGCTTGGGATTAGAATTATTTCAGATTTCTTTTTTTGGTTTGGGGGAATATTTGCATACATATAATGAAGGATCTTGGGGTTGGAACCCAAGTCTAAACCAAGAATTTATGTTTCACATATGCCTAATATATAGCCTAAAAATAATTTTATACAATTTTAAAAATAATTGTTTCACTTTGACTTCCACTTGACATATGCTGTGACGTCAGGCAGGAAATTTTCTAGTCATGGCATCAGGTCTACACTTAAAATGTGTTGGATTTGGGAGCATTTTGCATTTGGAATCTCAGATTAGAGTTGCTCAATTTGTCATTTGTGCAAGGGTTGTCATAACAAATACTACAGACTGAATGGCTACAGCAACCGAAATTTATTTTTTCACAACTGTGGAGGCTCAAAGTCTGAATCAAGGTGCCAGCGGGTTGGTTTTATCCTGAGTCTCTCTTCTTTGCTTGTAGAAGGCCACCTTCTCTCTTTGTTCACTATGACTTTTCCTTGGCTGTTTTCTCTGTGTCTTGGTCTCTTCTTATAAGGACACCACCAGCCCTGGATTTGGGCCCACCGATATGACATCATTTTCCTTAAGTAAAAACCTTGAGTTTAAAGGCCCTCCCTCCAACAGAGCCACATTCTGAGATCCTGGGAGTTAAGATAAACGAACACATGAACTGAGGAAGAAGGGACTCTTCAGCCTATATCAGTTAGGCATTTGCCATATGGGCAAATTTTGGCACACATGCACACATACATATAAACACATACTCCACATCTAAGGACACACATGTGTTTAACTGCCCCACAAAAAACACACGTGCATCTTAATGAAGCTTGGAGGAGTTCTGCCTTGGCTGGAGGCAAGGTGAAGGGGGGGATACGCTGTAAACTCTACCTAACTCAGCATGATGTAGCCCACCAGGAATGTTTCCTGCTTTGCAGCTCTCTTTATAATCACTCTGGGGCTTCTTTCCCCACGTCTGTAAACTCTAAATGCTATAACTTTAAGTAATACTGGCTGTTCTTGTGAGACACAGACCTTGACTCTATCTTGTGTGAGAGCCAATGCTTGCTTTCTGTGTTTGCTTTAACCCAGATCTCAGCTTTCCTTAGTGTCTACAACTGCTCAAACAAGACACTTTCTCTAATATCTGCCAGTGAAATTGGTAAGTCCTTAGATTCTCCAGCCTGGAACCCTTGGCTTTGTGAGAAACTATCAACCTTGACCTTGCTTAGGAATAGTCTACCTACCTACGGGGGTGAAGATGATATGGCAGACTCCTGTCAGAGGATGGATTTTGTTCAGATACCAACCCTGCTCTCAGGGAACTTGTGTAAATTGTGATGTGTTTAAAGTAATTGTGGTCATTTCCATTCCTCTTGCTATCGTGGAACCTTAATAAAAAGTCTTCCTCGTGGCTTTTGGGAAGGAGAAGTACATGGGAAGCTATGTCCCTTTGTCACTCGGTCTGTGTTTGATATTGCCAATGTTGCAGCCATCTTGTGACACTGAGACATCTTCACGCACCCGAATATAGTTGTGCCAAAGGAATGTTAAGATGAACAATTAAATGAATGCTTGCAAAACAGTCGGAACTGTGTAGAACATAGGCAGTCAACAAGTATCTTATGATGAATGTGAGAGATAGTACTGTCTAGTTTAGGATGGCAGGGTTGAATAATGAAAGGCACCTACCATGATGATATAGCTGAGATGCTCAATTAACCCTAACACTAACCCTGCAGTTGCCTACCACTGGACCTCTTGTGTTGTGAGGTTACACACACTTTCCTTATTGCTGAAGATACTTTTAGTCAGAACTTTTGTTACTTGCAACAAAAACCATCCTTCCTGATACCTATATGTAGATACTTTGGAGCAAAGCCATAGTACACATTCCCAGAAGCTTCCATGGTTTCTAGTGCTACTAGCTATATTTGAGAAATTAGTAATTTGTTAGAGGGCTAAAAATGCTTCCTGGTCAAAAGCAGCATTTTTAGTCTCTCGAGTTAATCATGCCTGTAGTCTGGGATTTAAAAAAAACCCATAAACTTTCTATTTATTAGAAGCTATAATATTATACTGAGAACTGAATGGAGTTTATAGTTTAAATAGTTGAGCTTAAGAACTTAATGTACCACTTCACTGTCTATAGCCCTGGGCAGCTTCATTTACATATATCTCAGTTTCTTTACCTGTAAAGTATAAATAATTTTCATGTCTCAAAGTTTTGCATGTAGTAATAATACTGAGGTTTTCCTGCAGGCTACCAATAACTCTGCTAAAAGACTTATATTTTCAATTTATGGATCTAACCAGTGTTAAAAATCCCATCAAAGCAGAGTTGCATTTGTACCTACAAATTTCTAAACTACCCTGAATGAAGGCTCTTAAGCAATGGAGTGATACCAGTTATAGATGAGCCTGGCAAATATGCTCAAGTATCAGAATCTTTGAAGTTAATACAATTTGTGAAATATTTGGAAATGGATATTTGGTTTTCAATGATATGCTGAGAAATAATGAACTCCCCCTCCTTTGACACAGAAATCTTAAAATTATTTCATTGTATCAAGTATTTGTGTATTTTGTTTCAATGTCATTAAGAATATTATCAACTAAAATGCTGTGGGGAGAATGATTTGGATAGAACAGAGCCATAAAGAAGCTGAAGAGATACTAGCCAAACACAAATCACCTCTGATAAATGTATATCAAATCTGGCACACCAGTAGACAACCAAGTAACTGCTGAGTACAGGTGGAGTGATGGAGATGTTTCCACTGGGTTGGCCATTATTCCTTGGAATACTTTTAAGAGAGTACTGAGATAATGTTCTTCTCTTTAGGCCAAGAACTGTATGCTTCTATATACAGAATAAAGTCTCCTATTTATACCTTAGATGCCAGAAAACCCAGAGTTAAAATTTTGTGTGTAATAGTAATAAATAGCCTCGGGCAAAGGTTCTGGTCAAATTACATATCCCTTCTTTACCATTATGCGGTTCCTGATTCAGTATCCTTCTTAAAATGATCCCTGTGGACTTCATCATGAGTCACTACAAATCTTCTGAGAGTAGGTATTATTTGTTCATTGATTCATTTACCCAACCACCCAACAAATAGTTATGGGTTCACATTATGTCCTTGGCATGGGGCTATTTGTAGAGAAATCAGAGGTAAAAAGACCCTCTGCCTCCATTCCCTTGATTTTCATGATCAACTGGGAATGATAGTACATCACTATATATATATATATATATATATATATATATATATATATATATATATATTCAAGATATATATATATTATATATAAATAAATATATACATATATATATGAATATATATATGAATATATATAATATATATATATATTAGAAAGGATAAGTAGAAGATAATGTGAGAATCTGAAATAAAAATACACACATGGTCCTGATGTGACATTCTCTAAAAGGCATCTACATTATGCATTTGAGTCACAGACATCAACAAGCCTTTTGGCTGATAGTAGTAGACAGACTAAAGGAGATACTCTACACATAAAAGAATTAGGCCCTCATCATTATTTGGTATTTTTTGACTCATCCATATTTAGTTCATGATCACCATCAAAAAACATAATCTTCAAACCCCTCAACACCATAATATATACTCTAAAAATTTAACTTGGCATACATTTTCTAAACATCTGGGTTCTGTTGTTATTGATTTTTCCTCCTTTATCTGCTGATAACAGAATGAATTATAAGTTCCCGGAGGACTGTTTCACATCTTACTCCATCATTTTGCAGCATATTGTGTACCCAGTAGGTGAGCCTCTTTCAAATAGACATTTTGATCATTTTATTTTGAGATAACTTTTTCTTGATTCCTGGAGTCTTTGGAACCTTCGTGGGCAGAGTTCACAGCCAAGAGTGTATTGACAGAGGCATATGGGAAATTGTCCAAGAATTTGAAAACGTAAAATATTAGAGCTGGAATAACTGAAGACATTACTAAGACTGACCTCCTCATTTACAGATGGGGAGTTTGTGACCAGATAGGAGAAACGAAATGCCCAAGGTCCTGTGCCTTCAGCCACCTGCTTCTGCATCTTACTGTGGGAGCCTGCAGATTCTACATCGCTTTTGATCATTTTACCCCTCTTGCTGAACTGACTATGGGGAAACTGTATGTGGAGAAATGGAGCGAGGGGAAAGGGCATTGCAACTGATTGCAATATTAACTTCTTTTCTGGGCAGTTTCTTGCTCTTTGTTCAGATCAGCATGCAGTAGATTGAGTACGAAATGTAAAAACTGGAGGTTTGTACCAGGAAATACATTTCTAGGAAGAGCCCAAGAAATCACTTTATTCGTGTTTTGGTTTCATCTGGATACACATGGTTGGAATACAATTTATGTGGAGAAAAGAAAATATGACAATGTTAGTTTTGAGGATGAATGTGCCCTCTAAATCCAAGACAGTGAACTGATTGTTATTTTTTCAAACAAAATCTATTTAGCCTGACTGGGGAACCTGCTGTTTCTTCCTGCCTATTGCAAAATTGCTGTTTAAATGCAACCTAATGGAAAATTTCATTGTTTTGCATCAAGAATTGATGTGGCCTTTTGTTTAACAGGACATCAAGGTCATGAAATGCTTGCATCCCCCAGAGCTTATTCTGAAATAACTTGAGCTTCTGAGGCATAACAGCTTCCTAAATGTCCTTCCAAGTGGCTTTGCCATTTTTCAGTTGAAAGGAAGAAAGCGGGGTGCCACGACCTGAAATTTGCACCAGGAATTTTGTTTTGATAGTACTTTAAGGCTGTGACTCTCCACGATGGCTGCACATTCAAAGAATCCAGGGGTCCTTTAAAATACTACAAGCTCCCAGACATTCTGATTTAATTGGTCAGAGGTGAGGTAGGGTTGTAATTGTAATAGACACAAGCTTGGTGTGACTTCTTTGCTTCCTTGGTCTCCTCAGTCTTTTTGAATACTCTTTGTGTCTGACTATCCAAGTCCTACTGCTATGTCTTTGTCTGATCTTTGCTGACCCCTCTCTCCCCACCTCTCCAAACTCTACCTCGTATTAGCACACTGGTGTTCTGGATACAACTGAAAGGAGCATGGCTCCCATGACCCACATGCTGAGCTGTAGCTACTTCACACCCTTTCTCTTTTTATGTAGATTGTGATGAGATGTTTAGAGATCTTTCTTCCTGAGAGCAGTCTTGGTTTTGCTGATGCAGAGTAGCCTCTCTCCATGAGATGAACCCTGACTAATGAGAAGTGTGAAAGGTGAGTCTTGTCTAATGAGAAATGGGAGACAGGAGGGAATTGGCTGGGTAGATTTTCTTCACTATTCTCTTTTTTGTAGGCTACTACAAGGTGTGGCTTCTCCTTATACATCTGGTGAAATCTCATTAAGCAGTTGTTCAGTCCATAATACTTATTATGAAGTGTTGGCCAATGAAGAATGACCACAGAACATTACATTTTTTCTTGACACATCCCCGAGTCCCTGATTTCTCTATCTTTCTTACCCAACGCTTGCCCAACCCAAAACCAGTGTTGGCATTTTAATTTTTGCCTCAGGTTCTACTTCTCGTAGAACCTGAATGAAGCCAGACCTTTTTATTATTATTATTATTCAAGTGATTCTATGATAAACCCAGAATTGAGAAACTTTAAGCCTCAAAAGAACCTGAATTCTCATCCCCTTGAAACAACATACAAGATTGGGGTATTTCCTATTGTCATTTCATTTATTTTTCAAACAAATAATATAGAAAAAATTGAACTTTATCCTTACCATTCACATTATTTTTCATATTACAAAGGGCTTCTTTATTCTTTTAAGTTGTTAACTTAGTATCTCCTAAGGGGAAGGCACTAGAAATGATTTTCCCTTAGTTTTAATTTTACCATTAGGGATTTAGACTGTAACCTTTTGAAACTGAAAAAATTCCTGGATTGAGTATACATGTGCATGGAATTCTCAAGAACAGATATTTCAGCTGAGCATGACAGCCTGCAACAGTATTCCCAGTACTTGGGAGGCTAAAATAAGAAGATCTCAGATTTTAGAACAGCCTAAGCAATTTAGCAAGACTCTGTTTTAAAATAAAAATAAAAAGAGCTTGGGTAGCTGGATGTGGTGACACAGACTTGTAATCCCAGCATTTGGAAGGCTGAGACAGGAGGATGGCAGTTTGCAGACTCAACTAGTGAGGCCATTTGCAACTCAGTGAGACTCTGTTTCAAAATAAAGAATAAAAAATAAAACTGGGGATGTAGCTCAGAGGTATAATGATCCTGGGTTCCATTCCCAGTACTGCCAAAAAAAAAAAAAAAAAAAAAAGGTCTGGTGTGTAGAATGCCCCTGAGTTCAATCCCCACTACAGAGAGAGAGAGAGAGAGAAAGAGAGAGAGAGAGAGAGAGAGAGAGAGAGAGAGAGAGAGAGCATGCAAATAGCTATAGATCAAAAGGCATATAACATTAGGTTTTGACAAATACTTCAAAAATTCTATTTAAAGTAATGTCCCAATTTATATTTCTACCAAGAGTATATGAGAATTACTATTTTCTCACACCTTTACCTTTTTAACAACAATCAGTATTAACAATTGCTTTAAACAATTATAAATTTGGTCAAATAATAACATCCCAGATTTGTTTTAATCTGTCAAAAATTAAAACATTTTCTAATCTTCATCTTAAGCCTCTTTCGACCTTGCATCTCTAATTTGGAAAATTTTATTAAACTGTATTAGAACAGGCTGTGAATACAGTTGCAGTTGCTGAAAAGTTGGACTGTTCTTTATAACCAATGGTATTTTAAGCCAGTTCCAATTACTTCACACTCTGTATAGCATTGGTCTTGGATGTTGGAAGGCTGAGCCATCCCAGCCCCTCTCTGAGAGGAACCAGATCTGGGCACCAGACAATATGATTGAAAGGCATTTGAGTTGTTGGATGAAGACTTCACACCTGCCTGACCTGTTCTCCAAATCCCCAGTGGACTCAAGCTCCACCCGGCCAGTTTGAACAGAAGCAGAACATACGAAGAACTTTTCCCCTAAACAGACATACATACTCTGCCAGGGAGTTTTCACCCAGAGGACCTGGGCTATGATTTTCCTGGGAAGCACTTTTAGGCAAAGGCAAAATAGCCTTGTGTGTGTGAAACAGCCCAGCCTCTCTCAGTGTGATGGGGAAGGGAAAAAGCGTTGAGAAAATGA
The DNA here is from genome assembly GCF_963383645.1 of Muscardinus avellanarius. Classification (NCBI taxonomy): domain Eukaryota; kingdom Metazoa; phylum Chordata; class Mammalia; order Rodentia; family Gliridae; genus Muscardinus; species Muscardinus avellanarius. The sequence goes on along the minus strand of NC_137793.1, from coordinate 21,314,309 downwards.
GGCTCATGGTCAGATGTGGCTGCAGAACCCAAGCTTGTCCTGAGCCTCCACTTCTTGCACAGATAGCTACTACTTCTGTGTGCCACCTTTCTCTAGAAAGAAGAGTCATGGTCCCCATCCTTGGGATACATCTACTCTGATAAGAGAGACATGATCCTTCCTCATCCTAGTCTCCCCAAACTACTGATGAAATAGATGGTGGTGTATCTAGTTGGAATTTATAATATGATTGATGAAAAGAACATCTTTGCTTGGGATGACTGAAAAACACTTCAGAAAGCAATGTATAATGCATTTGGCATAAGTATATTCAGCGCAGGAGGGAGTGCTAGGAGTGGTTAATTTAGATGCAATTCTAAGAAGCAGTGATTAACATTGAGGAGCCCAGAGAGTTGGATTACTCCCATGGTTTCCACATCATTTCATCTCCTTGCTTAACTCTGGATATCTCCTGTCCAGAGATAGATATTTCTGGATATCTGTCTCTGTTTCCCAGTCCATCTTTCAGGAATAAAGCAGGCCCTGTTCAGTGTGAGAGCTTGGGCTTGGGCTATTTTGCTTCCCTCTCTCTGGCAGTTCCCCTTGTATCTGCGATGCAATTTGACTTGCCACAGTTATTAAGAATCGTTTTATCTCGGGGACTGTGCTAGGTGCTAGAAAAACAATGACAAAAATAATCTCTGCTAACAATCTGTGGAGAGAAAGAAACATAAACAAAACTAGTGTAAACAGTGCAATGAAAGCTACAGGGAGATGTAATAAAGGGCTGGTAAAAACACGTAGAAGGGCTCTACTCATTTTCTACATTTTAAATTTAAGCAGCTAGTTGGCGTGGTAGCACACGCTTGTAATCCCAGCATTTGGGAGGCTGAGACCAGAAGATCACGGTTCGCAGACAGCCTCAGCTACTTAGTGAGGCCCTCCGCAACTCAGTGAGACCCTGTTTCAAAATAAAAAGAATAAAAAATCGGGCAGGGGGTATAGCTCGGAGGTGGAATGCCTCTGGGTTCCATCCCCAGACCTGCAAAAAAAAAAAAAAAAAAAAAAAAAATCAAAGAAGTCATCCAGACTTCCTAAAATGTTAGGTAGAATTCACTATTGAATTTTACCTAACACTGAGGGAAGAAATAACACCAATTCTACACAATCTCAGAAATATAAAGATGGAGAAATACTTTCCTATTCATTCATTTGGTGCCAGGATTGCTTTTACCCCAAAGTAAGACAGTCATAAGAAAATTACAACTTGATAAATTGGACTTCATCAACAGTAAACAACTTCTGCTTATTGAAAGAAATTAAATGTAAAGATAATGAAAAGACAAGCCATAAACAGGGAGAAAATATTTGGCTAGTATACATTTGATAAGGTACCCATATACACACTATATAAAGAGGTTCAATAATTTGATAATAAGAAAACATAGATTTTACAAGTGGGTAAAATATTTGAAATGACATTTTATCCAAGAATATATCCGAATGGCACAAAAGCACATGAAAAAGTGGTCAATATTATTAGTCTTTGAGAGAATGCAAGTTAAACCCATAATAACATATACCTAAATACCTATTACAATAACAAGAATTGAGAAGATGAATTAATGTTGACAAGGACATGGAAAAACCAGACTTTTCATACAGTCCTGGGAATGCAAACTAATGCAATCCCTGCAGAAAAACATTTGATATATTCTTTAAGAGTTAAATATCAGCAAGCCAGGCATGGTAGCACATGCCACATCCCAGTATTTGGGAGAATGAGACAGGAGGATTATAGGTTCAAGACCAGCATGCAGTAAATGAGCAAGACAAAAATGAGAAAAATAAAATAGTGCTGGAGGTGTAGCTCATAGGTAGAATACCGCTGGGTCCAATCCACAGAACCAAATAAAAAATAAAGACAATTTGAATATAAAAATGGGATAAAGAGATCTTTAAGATATATTATAACATCCCCAATAATTAACAACCATTACAAACCAGAGCAACCAGCTACTTTGACCTGTGGTGTCTGATATGCCTTCAATAGATAAAAGTCCCAAAGAATGAGCAGATGTATGATCTCTCTTATATGTGGAAGCTAGAGAGATATTCAAAAATAAGGGCAACATTAGATAGAGAAGCAGAGACTCCAGGGGAATGAGAATGAGACTCCAGGGGGTAAGAGGAGGGGGGAGAGAAGTCATAAAGAATGCATAGGAAAAATAATACCATGGATGTCTACACAATTGCCAATTCCAATTTCAAAGGCTTGAGGGTTGTGGTGGGGGGAACCCTCCACCCAGTGAGGAGAGCATGTGTGCAAGTATTTTTCTAACACCCAGTTCCCCAATCTGATGTGAAATTACAAAGTACTCCATGAAAAAGAGCCAGTATTCCCAGTATTTCAGCTTAGATAATGCTTAGATAAAATGCCCAGAGATAATATATGATCTCCCACACACCTGCCAAATGCTTCCTTTCTGTGTATATTTGAGGTGGCTGGGAAGGAACTTAGCGAGAAACTGGAAGGAGATTCTTGTTTTTGGTATTAACAAATGGTGCAACTTCAGACAAGTCCTTTCCCATCTCAGTGCTTTTGGGGTTGAACACAAGGCTCTCTAAAGGCTCAATTAGGCTCCAAGATTAAGTTCTTAACTTGCCCTCCCCTTACTCAGAGGTCTTTAATGCTCTTTCCAACAGGTGAAACACTCATTTCACCAGCTCTCCTTCTATACCTTGGCCCCACAGTTAGGCAGATGTACTGTTTACTACAGCTACCTCTGGAGCACAGCAGTGCACGTTAGCATGCCGAGGGCCCTGGGGGTGTCCTGCACAGAAACCATGGATTAATTATGTTAGCTCTGTCTTCCCAAGTTTTGACCACAGAATCCTATGTTTCACTGAACACCTAATTAATATCTCATGATTCGGGAAATGCTAATGTCACAGATTGTCTTCTAAAGAGCCAGAATTAATGAGAGGAGGGTGCTCTTGGAGGGCTGCTAGTGCCTTGACGCTCTGGGACCAGGAAACAAGAAGCTGGAAGGGATGTGCACGGAGGAGGTGACCGAAGATGTGGAAAGAGACAGCTGAAGGGTGACGAAAACTAGTGGACATTTTGGAGTAGACTGTGGGGCAAGAGGGACAAGTGGTTTCCTTTGGGACATACATATGTCCTGAGATGTTCACAATGGCTTTCCTTCCCTTCTCCAGCTCCCCCGCGGAGCCACTGCAAAGCCATTTTACCCATCCATCAGTCTGCATGTTCTACGTGGCTTTGAATTGCTCTAATTGGATTATTAGCAGATGGAAGCCTTTCTATTGCCTTGGATCAAGGTCTCCTGTTGTGTACAGAGGAAGGGTGTTTGGTGGGAGGGAGACACGGTCTGCACAGTTTCTTTGAGGCTGCCTCTCCCCGCCACCATGGTTATTCTTGGGTCCAGTGCTTCAGATATTTAAGGTAGCTCAGGTCACACATCCCACTAATGCTGATAATCCTCACCAGTGAAACTAGCTTTGTTGTTTGCATCTGTACTTAGATTCCTAAATAATCAGAAAAATAGAATACTACATGAAAATTTGAGGAACTAGGTGAAGAGAATTGGCCTTTACTACCTGAGATAATCCTGCCATTTTGATGACCCAGCTTCTATTTAGTCACTTTGTCACTCCATGTATCCATGCATCTGCGCTTGTACCAAGAGACTCAGAATGTGTAGAAGGCAGAATAAGGGGCTCTCAAAGACATCTAGTTTCCATTCCCCAGAATTTATGAATATCTGAATTAATTAATAGTTCTCCACTATTATAAAGTTTGGAAAGCAGAATGACTTAATAATTCCTTCATTTATATCACCACATTTCAAACACCCACTATTATTTTAGTCAAAAGAAAGGAACCTAATCCAAACAATATAGTAAAGTTGTTGTTACTTCAGGAAGCCAGGAAGCCACAAAGTCATCCTCAGCTTGTTATTCTCCCATTTTTTCTGGCCGGCTGTGTGGAGGGGTCTGGAACCGGGAGCTGTAGGCAGTGTTTGACTCCTTTAGTGGCAAAGCAAAATTATGTGTGTATATATTCATATATATTTGTATGTATATATACATATATATACTCATATACATACACACCTGCTTTTATTGGCATATTGTAGTCTCACATCATGCTAAAGTTCAGAGTGATAAAAACATAGATGCACATAGCACTTGGTGAGATTCTCCCATGCTCCTTCCCCATTCCCTCCCCTTCTGCATATATGATATTGAGATTGGCATTGATAATTATATACAAATGTATATAATCTCAGTCTTCTTAATGCCAACTTTGGTTTGAAAACTCCAGGAATGGATTTTGATTGGTTGGCTTGGGACACTACTGGATTGACATTTGTAAACAAGTGAAGATAAATTCTGATTGGTCCAGCCTCAATGACCCATCTACCCACATGTTTATGGCTGGGTCAAAGTATGTTCTCAGAGAGAGACATAACACATACATTTCCACTGAAGGTTGTCATATGTATATTACAGAGAATTGACAGGTAACCAGAGATTAAATCAAAGACAAGGTGCATCAGAAAACTTTCAGGATATCAGATTCTGTCTTTTGGGTCTTTGAAGCTTCTCACTAAATATGAATTAATATCAAGGGGAAAATGCGGTACAGTCATCCCTCTGTATCCATGGATTCTGCATCTAGGGATTCAGTCCCGGTAGATTAAAAATATTGACCTGGATGTGGTAGCACACATTTTTAATCCTAGTACTTGGGAAGCCGAGACAGTAGGGAGACAGGTTGTTGAGGCCAGCCACAACAACTTAGTGAGGACTTTTGCAACTTACTGAGACCCTGTTTCAAAATAAAAAAATAAAATAGAGATGGAGTGTAGCTCAGAGGTAGAATGCCTCTGGGTTCCATCCCCAGTACCACAAAAAAGAAAGCAAATATTGAAAACAAAACTCCACCTGTATAAAACATGGAGACTTTACTAAATAATACAGTCTAGCAAGTATTTATATTGTATTAAGTATAAATCTAGAGATGATTTAAGGTTTATAGGAGAATGTGCTTAGATTATATGCAAATAGTATACCATTTTTATAAGAGATTTTGGTATCCCCAGAGGTGGGGGGGTCCAGGAGGCTGAAAATACAAAAGGAACATTATACTTATGATTGTGTGTGTGTCTGTGTGTGTGTGTGCACACGCGTGTGTGTGTTACTAGGGATTCAATCCAGGGTCATTCTACCTCTATACCCCCAGAGCTATTTTATTTGTTATTTTGAAACAGGGTCTCTCTAAATTGCCACGTGCTGGCCTTGGACCTATTATCCTCCTGTCTCAGCACTCCCAAGTACTGGGATTATAGGCATTTGCAACTACACCCAATTCATGATGCATCAAAAGAAAAATAAGCTGCAGACAAGTAACTTAAAAATACATGGTTGGTCTTGGGCTTTTAACTCCTAAAAGGATAAATTGAGGCCAAGGGCTAATACTGAAGATGCCTTTTGCCCTATGAAGCACTCTCTAATAGGCTGACAATTTTCAGAGGTCACAGCTGCACCCTCAGGCAGAAACACTCCCCAGATGCTCATGTTCGCAGAGCTCTCCTGTGAGATGGCTCTGGCTGTTTTCTGCTCCTCCCTGCTGGACGAGTCCTAGTCATCCCTCTGGCAGCAGGATTGGGTGGCATTTTGAGTCAAGCTGTCTCTTGGAAGCTAAAACCATGATGAGAAGCTGTGTTGGGATGGTGGGACAACTGGCATTCAGCTGAGTGGGAGGAGAAGGAACGCTTCACCAGCTGCCCAGGAGAAAGTGTGTGTGTGTGTGTGTGTGTGTGTGTGTGTGTGTGTGTGAGAGAGAGAGAGAGAGAGAGAGAGAGAGAGAGAGAGAGAGAGAGAGAGAGAACAAACACAAGTGTGCGGGGGTATGTGTGTGGAGTCTGGGTGTGTTCATATACCATTCAACTTATTTATTACCAATACATTACTCTTTAATGACATGGTCTTCTGTCTTCTGAGTGTTTCTAGGACTTAAGCTGTTTTCCTGAAGTCCCATATAAACCTGGAAAAGAAATAGGTCCCCTCTCTCTATGCCTCCACCAGGCCACCGAAATGACCTCTGCTCTGCAGAGGACTCAGTGCCTCTCTCTCACTCACCCTCCCTCCTACCCCTTGTGTAGGTAATTGAAGCTATTTTATGTTTGGTCCTGGTGAATTACCCACTCCAGGTTCACTTCAGTGCACGTCAGTGGCCAGCCATGCCGATGACAGAACAGTCTCTGTTTATTGCGTTTTTAGTATGTGCTAGTCATTTTAAACCAGAGGGATGATATGGTGGTTGAGAGCACAAACTGTGGAGTCAGATTCCTGGACTTCAGATTCAGCCCCCAGCTTGCATGTGTTTCTCAAATGCTCTCAGCTTCCAGTTGCTTACCTGGAAGATAAGGATCATCATATGAAGAGCAGTTAATGAAACGGTAGGTGGAAAAGTTAGAACAGTGCCTGACATGCAACAAACACTCGTTAAATGTTAGTTATTAGTATCAATCCTCATATCCTTGGTGTTATCTGCATTTTAGAACTGAGCAAAGCGAGTCTCGGGGACCACAGTAGTAACTGAACTGGATTATACAAAAATCTAAGAGACAGAGCCAGAATTCACTTTCTTTCTCCACCCGAGAAAACTGCGACACAGCAGAGGGGGCCTCTTGACATTGTGTACAAGCATTTGGGAAGGCAGCGCGCAAATGGTATAACCCGCTCAGAGCCTCTTTCCTCACTTACGAGGAGTGGGTTATACGACTCTTACATAACAGTCATCATGCTGCATAAATAAGACAATGGAGTGGAAGTGGTAAATATTCATTTCTTTTTGGGCTGCTATCTTACTTTTTATTCCAAACAGAACAAAATATGATGGAAGAGGTAAATTTCTTATGTGAGAACGTGTGCTCAGATGATAAATAAGTCCTTGGTTTCCTGGATATTGTAGATCATCCTCATCCCATTCTCCTTGTGAGAATGGGGAGTCAGTAGCTAAGGACTCAGAATTTTCTGACCTAAACAGCCTCTTTTCTTCCTGGAAGGACATGGGACATGTGACCATGTGACCAGCAGTAGGTGGCACTGGACAGTGATGAGCACTGGACAGAGAGCCAGAATGCTGAAGCTCCAGCTTGGCCTTGCCATCACCAACCTTGTGTGTGACCTTGTCAGTTGCTGTAGGTCATTCGGATCCATTCACTCCTTTTAAGATGCAGGTAGCAACATGTCCTCTGGTATCCACAGGTGGTTATTGTGAAGGCCAAAAGAAAAATGAGTTGGAATTAAATAAAAATTTATAAAATGCTGTGTAATCCCAGGGGCTTTGACTGATGTTAGTCCCAACTTCTTCACTCTTAGGGACTTCAGAAAACCCTATATTCCTCCTCAGGTACCCCATAGCCAAACCTGGCCCCAAATGCAGGTGGAAAGTCCTTAGGAATCAGCCTGCTGCTGTCATCTAGCAGCCAGTCTCTAGGAAAGAAAGGGCATAGAAGCCTAGACCTCTGCAGACTGGAAATGAAGTTCACAACCATATGCCATTGTATAAACTGTTCAGCACACAAAGTAGGCAGTCATCATATGAGTTGTTTTTATGAGAACAGGAAGGCCTCTGGTTTTCTGTCATATCTTGAAAACTTCATCATGATCCTGCCCCACACCCAGCTCTCTTTTGTCTTCTCCATCATTTCATCCCCAACTCAGAGATGGTACATAATTGTTCTGGCCATGTTTGTCTTGAATGGGTGGCCAGAGGCCCAGATGACTGATGATATTCATGCTGACCGGTAGCTGGTGACCTCAGACCATCAGATGAGCTCAGCCAGGGACAGGGAGGGATGAGCAAAGCCAGAAAAAACTTGGAATAAATGACAGCCTCATTCCCAGGTGGCAGAATAGGGATTTCTGCCCAGGGTGATAGTCAAAATGTGTAACAACCTGTAAAGGCCACCTTAGTTCTGGAAAGGCTCCCTGGGGTACGAGGTAAATAAACTTTCTTGGTTGCAGAGTGCTGTGGAGATCTTGGCCATAGCTGGTAGACCAGGTACCTAGTGGCAGTGATGATGCACTCAGGAGGCTCTCAGTGATGAGTTTTAACCAACCAGTTTGCAAATATTCAGTGATTTCAGTTCCCAACTACTTCAGTACTGCCTTAGCAGAGACTATCAGATGAGCAGCAGACTTACTTGTTCTCCAAGCATAACAAACATGAACCTTATCTTCAAAGAGTCACCAATGTTCCTGGAGCTGCCTCGTCC